>NW_026562429.1:1945000-2082500 GCF_027474105.1 Poeciliopsis prolifica
TTGGCAGGAATCTGTGGAAGTTTTTCCTTATTTAACTCCATCATGTATCATATAAACACAAATATAGCTGCAGAAACATGATTACTTCAGTATTTCGTCTGTTCATAGTCAGAACTGTACGTAATATATCAATATTAGCAGAGAGCGTAGAAACTAGATGCATTAACTTGAGTAACGTTTTTTTTAAGGATTTTCTTTTAGGAGTATTTTTACTATGCTGTACTTTTTTTTTCTTTACTTGAGTAACTTTATAATAAAGTATTTTTACTCTTATTTGAGTAAAATGTCTGGATTTTCTTCCCACTGAATGAGAAACAAACATGTTTTAACCAAATATCCAGACAAAGATGCACAACTGCAGTTTCTGTTAAAGTTTTATACATTTTTTTTTATTGAAATAAACTTTATTTTGTCTGATTTTGTTATTTTTTGCTACTTATACAAATTATTGTTGTTCTGGTCTTTAAAAAACTAAATTTTCACTTAATTTTTTGTTTTGGTCCTGATGATTATGTAGTTTTTAAATGTTAAATGTTTGATAACATGATCAGTTACTTATTACTTCAATAATTTGTTTACCAAATATGTTTGAACTCTTGAGTAATCTCTTGAACAGTTCACTTTTACTCGAGTAAAAATCTGTTTGAAGTTGTGCTACTTTTACTTTTACTCCAAAAAAAAAACTTTCCTTTTATAAATAACACAGTAAAGTGTTATTATATATATATATATATATTTATTTGTTTCAAGTCCAGCCTTAGCATTACTGAAATAGTCCAGACAAGCTGTGGACAGATTCTTCCCCATCCATGTACTGAAATCATTAAAATGTGTTTTTTTTAAACAATAAATGGAAATATCTTGTTTGAACAAGATATGCAAACATTTCCTTCTGTCCATGTGCAAAGTTGGAACACAAAACACTGGTGGAACTGCAGCAAGAGGCAATTCCACAAAGCATTTATTAATGATTTTTATGCAAAACATTTATTAGCTTCACTACTATTCATAATTAAGAGTTTTTTTCCAAAGAGATCAAATCAAATCCCAAAAATGAATGCGATAGTTTGTGATTTCTGTGAGCCACAGAGTGAAAAAGTTCATTAAAACTTTAGCAGGGCAGTGCATTAGATGTGAAAAGCATATTTCCTTCTTCCCCCAAAATATAATGAGACTGCATCGTTCTCCTTGTAGAAAATGCCAGAATTTGGCAGAAAGTCAGAAAAGCACAGCATAAAGGTCTTCTCTCAATGACCTGCTTGAAGTGATATAGTAAAATATTGACATTTTAATAAAACTGCCTCCTGACATTTCTGTCGTTTTTCTAATTCTCTTCTGTCAAAGTGACCTTTTCTTAGCCTCTGCTGTGAGCATTTCCACACGCTCACATTATCAAGATGCTTTGGTCTCTCCATACACTTCAGTGGGAGTGCAACGACCTTCATAATGCTCAAGAACTCATGGTTTTAGAGGCGCCGCATTAACAAACGCAAACGAATCAACTTTTGGTATTCAACGTTTCTCATCCTGAGGAAGGACAGGAAGTAGTTGAGTTTATTTTGTGGATAAAGAGGATTATTATGTAAAAATCTACTTTTTTTTTCAGCTTTATATGCTGTTATAATGTTATTATTCTATAAAAAATAAACCTGGAGTGTTGCTTTGATTCTTTCACATGTTTCAGAAATGCTTGATTCTCAGATACTCTCACAGTAAAGCCTCTTTTCACTTAGATCCTCTAGACTAGCAGCAGCAGCAATTAGAAAACACCTGGTGGAACATTCCTAAGAAGTCCAACTTTCTTTGGAACGATTGTAATCGACTTGATGAAGAAAAGTTGTTGTGATGATGTCCTCAAGGTGGAGAGTCAGAAAGAGCAGAAGCTTTTTAAAGAGACAGAGACCCAATTTTTGTAGGTCAAAATAGGAAGTCAAATTTCCTTTAATTCATCGTTTATTCATCCATCCATCCATGCATCCATCCAACTTTGAAGCATTTTAGATTCAAAGATCAGTGATCATCTCTGTTTTTGTCAAACTCTGCGTCTGAATCTGTGAGTAAAGTATCTTCCAACTCCCCGTCTTTAAAGCGAACCTGCATTTTGACCTTTTCCTCTCATCATTTGTCATCTGACTGACTTTCTGAAAGTGTGTCATTAATGTTCGTTGCATCACAGTGAATCTAAACGCCCAGCCATACGTTTCATACAACCTTCTCTCATTACCGAGACGCTGAAGCATTGAGTTTTTGTCAGCTGGTACACAAACATATCAGCGCAGAATGCAGAGCAGTCACACGCCGCCTGCAAAGCAAATTTAATTAGCCGTGCTTCTCACAAAACCTCTTCAAAAAAAGACATCCAAAGGCTTTGAGACACGTCAACCAATTCTGGCGTTTTTGTCCTGAGGAAATCAGCCACATTGTGTCTGAAAATCTGGCCTCCATTGTTGATGGTGCCCTCTTCTATGTGGCTTCATCTGGGGAAAGTCAATTGGCAATCAGGACAGAAAAGTCCATTTATATTATATAGTTCAATGGCAGCAATGGGACTGCAGATGTGAATTAGCTTATGCTATAATCTGGTGACATTTATGTTGAGCTCTACATTGTGCCTTTCAAAATAAAGTTATTATTTCATTTATTTTATTTAATCAAATTTAATTTTCTGTTTTGTAATGTATCTGCCTGTGATGTGATGGTTGTGAAACACTTTGGTCAGCTGAGATTGTTGCAAATGTGAAATATAAATAAATTATGACTTATTATTATTATTATTATTATTATTATTATTATTATTATTGGATTTGAAACCACATCAGCATAGCTGAAGTATTTCAAAATGTTGATTTATTCTGACCAAGTATTAGGACCATAGCCAGAAAAATTAAAAAAATAAGATTCAGGGAATAATGTCATAATATGAGTCCTACAAGAAGACAGTCAGAAAATTACAAGAATAAAGCTGGAGTATTTCACAAATAAAATCAAAACACTACATGAATAAAGTTACGCAAAAGTAAAGTTTAGATAAAGTCATAATATTGCAGGAATCGTAACCCTGCAGGGAAAAAAAGTTATATTCTAACAATATGCCTTTATTCTTTGATCATTTGAGTAAAATCTTTAAGCAAAATGCTAGAATTGTGGAAAATGCAAAAACGCTTAATAAAATGCAGAACTCCAGCAAACTAACAGGTTTGACTCAAGTCAAAGTACAAAGGAAATGCAAGCAAATTTTGATCATTTTAACTAAAATGAGAGAAAATTGGTCTGGTTTTGTATAACAAACAAGAAAAAAAGGATTTCATTCGACCAACAAATTTGACCCAGTTCCACCAGTTCTGATTTGTCGTGTTTTTGTGAACCATATGTTCCTATACACTGAACAAACCGAAGAGGTTGGCCGACCGTGACATCTGCTGTGCCCTTCTGAAGCGTTGCGCTAAGACTGCAAGTTAAAAAGTCAAAACGTTTGTCAAATGAGTTGTATTTAGTATAATTTGTAAAGACATTTTAAACAAGGTAGGCTCTGTATGTGTGTGTGAGTGTGTTTGTGTGGATGAAATCCTGAGGAAATGTATGTAAACTTCTGATTTTGAAGGCATTAAAAAGTAAATCTTTCTCATTATTGTGGCATTCAATAGAAATAATTTTGATAATTTCAACTAACCTAAAACAAGAGACATTTGGTCTGATTTAACTTAAAACAGTGAGGAAAAAAAAAAAGTTTTGATTATTGTATGATTGTACAATTATGCACCTCTTAGCTTTGGTCTGTGTTATAAAATACCAACGAAGTAAGCTAAATATTTCCAGCTATTTATATAAAATGTCCATTTCATGGCTCCTCCGAAGGGGATATTGACGGTTGCATCTCAACCTTTCTTTCCAGGAGCAAATTGACAAACAAGTAAAATTGGGTGAAATTGAACAAAATTGGATATGCGTTACTCTCTAATTCTGACTCTCCAAATACCATCATATTGAAATTTACCCACATGCACATACAGTCAGACACGCAGGCATAAGCAGCGAGCCGTCCCCATCCCGGTTTGATAGAATTTCGTGGTGCCACACAAGGTGTTCTGTTTACCAAATGAGTTATTCAGACATTTTATTTCCTTGCAGGTACACGGCCAAATTGATGGAATATGTGTCAGATCACTTTCTGACATCTGCTCATATTCATCAGGCTCTAAGTTTTCCAGCGTTGGTTCCTTCATTAGAGAGCCGACACAAAACTCCATCCAGACTCCATATCCCCGCAGCACCTGAGCTAAATTGGATTTTAAATAAATGTCAGAGTGAGTTTTACATTAACACCGCGGAGCACGGATGTACGTCTGGTACCGGGGTCCGAGTTTCAGTCAGATAATGTCACGTTCGCTTTTCCTGCCGTCAACTGGCCTCGGCGGAGAGTGGCAGACATTACAGCGGCGACAGTCTCTGATTTTAGTGGCTTCTGCAGCAGATTTCAGCGTTTCTGATCCTGCTGAGCAAGAAGACAAGTTTTCATTACAATGTGGGTAAAACTTCACCAATATTGAGCTCATGTCGTACGAAACGAGATAATAAAAAATATGCAATTAGTCAATTGGAGTAAACAAACTCAAAAAAGGTCATTTGCTAAAAGAAGAAAACATTCAAAGCACTAAAACTGGACAGGAAAATATGACTGAGTGTTGATGCTAAGAAAAACATTTAGATAAAATCACGACTGATTTTGACGTAATCTGCAAGGATTACGTCAAAATAATATGAGAATAAAAGCTGTTTTATAAGAATGATGAATATTTTTCTTTATTTTTGTATCATTACCATTTTATTTGTGTTTATTTCAACTTTAATCTTGCAAAATAATGACCTTATTTTGAAAACTGGTATAAATACCATGTTTATTTAAACTTTAATCTAATAATTTTATGACTTCATGTTTGTAATTATATTTTTTAATAATCGTAATATTAATTAAGTGCAATAAAATTGAAATTAATGTTTGTAGAATATTTTTTATTGTAGTATAATTAATTGGTTTTTTAACCTGTGGCCTCTATTTATTTGTATTTTATAGTTACTCTCATGAATTTGTTATGCTGCCTGTGTATGTTATGTATTTTCAGTAGTAGACGCAAGGAATGGAGACGAATGCAGATCCATGTAAAGGAAAGAAAAAAGCAAGTCTTCAGTCAGAAGCCTCTCCGAGGTCATTGCAACACTGACTGCTACAGGAGTTTCTTCCTTGTTACATTTAAACATTTTTAAACTGAATTTATTTATAGTTAAATTTATGTTAAAAACAAATGATGGATGCTTTTTTTATAGGGAAACTCAGAAAGCCGCATTGACAGAGGAATTTCAGTAGCGCGCGCTGAGAGCACATCAACATCTCCTTTATGGTTCAGTCTGTATTTTAATATTTGCACCAGAACTATTATTATCCACCCCATGGGTCTGGGATTTCACATCTCTCCAGCAGTTTTGGTTTGATAGCGCTGGTCTGAGACCTGCCAATCAGGGCCTTCCCTTCAGCATCTTACCGCTGCTCATCATTTTACAGTTTTGAAAACTAATTTCCAGTACATGGCCTCAAATGGCATTTCATTTTTTGTGCGTCTGGATAATAGTGAAACTTTGGGGAAGTGACTAACATTCATTCCAGCCTCTCAGGGATTTTAAATGAGGAGCAAAACTCAAATTATTTAGGGATTTATTTTAACTCTGCTGCCTTTTTCTTCTCAGATAATGTATCTGATTTATATACATTATGCATATAACCCCAACTGTTGCTGACATTTCACCAAATATATCCGAATAAGAAAACATCACCTATGTCCGATGTATATGTGGAAAATTGGCCGTAAAGGTCAAGGTTTGAGTCAAAACAGGAACTGAATGCCAGGAATGCATACTATTACAATAATGGCTGCTGTGGATGCTGCAGGAGGTAAAACCCACTCATGAGTGACTGAGTGGCGCTTCCACAGACGTGCTCTAACTCAGAAGGTCAATCCAATCACATCATTTTCTACGGTTTCATTTCTTGTTATTCGCTGTGGTCGATGCATACTCCTCATTGTGGGGTGTGGAGAATGTCTGAATTACCTTTTGATGTTTCAGCTCCTCTGATCCAAAAGCAATTACTCTGTAAAACCCTCTAATAATTAGAACAAATGGAAGCGGTACAGTAGCCGGAGAAAGGGGAGAAATCGCCATTTGGGATGAAGTAATTGTTCTTGTTGAGCGTGCGTTTCGGAATATGACTGCAGACGGAGCGGTTCTCCATTTTTTTATTATTATGTTTTTCTATTTGAACCACAAGACGACTCATGACCGTGTCGGGTTATTTTTTTCTTTCAGTCCTCTGCTTTATTGCTTTACTGTTATTTTCAGGGATGAAACTCTTGACCTGATAGATTGGATAGAAAGACCTTTCCCACATTTTCCATTTGCTCTCCTAAAACATTGATTTTGCTTATTTTTTGTGTTTTTTTTAACCCAAACAAGGTTTTAACGTGTTTTAACTCAAAATTATTCCAGATTCTTGAAACTGAATAAATACTTAAGGATTATTCTTAAAATGTACATCAAGATGGTGTAGTGTTTGTATTAACTAAAATACTTCTAGTTTGACAGAAGCTCAAATAGTTTATAGGTAACATTTCTGAATGAACATTTCTGAATTAACATTTCTGAACGAACGTATCTGGAAAATTCAGAATCTTCAAACATGTTTGGTTTGAGAGACGATAAATCATTTTTATGTTCAATTCAACCTATTACGCTTCCTTGAACAGGTTCGGATAGGTCTATGGGCGATATAAAACATTTTTATTCAATTTTTTGCACAAAATAATTCTTGAGACGTTAGTCAGAATGAGCCGCTTTAGGGACTCCTGTCACTTTAAATCCAAATACACTGCTGCTGGCCATGACTTCCAACTCAACGTTTGCACTCGCTGGTGAAAACAGCTACAAACTGACACACAATTACATAACTTTACATCTTTGAAAAGCAGAAGTGGTGCCTCCTTCACAAATAACAAGAATGCAGCAATGGCTTCTGGATGGTTAGTCAACAACAAAATATTTGTCCTTTTCAACAGCCATTGTACCGGGCATACCGAGGTAACACCAGCTGACCAAACATGCTGGAGCACAGGTTGGGTTGCCAGGTAATGGGCGAAGCTCCACTGAGGTTGCTAGGTAACAGCCAGTGCCCGCTTATTAGTGTGGTTAAATTTCAGGTTTTTGAAACAAAGACACCAAAAACAAATAAAAAATTATATTTTTGCCAAAAGTTTTTAGACACAGATGGAAGTACACAAATGTGTAAAATGTGACTTTTGCTTACAGATCCCCTTTGAGGATTATTTCAAAGATAAGCATATGGATTAATTTTATAAAACTTTTGACAGCAGTCCTGAAAACATTGTTTTCAAATCACTTGCTGTCTGTGGATACAATCTCACCTCCCAGTTTTTATCCAATAGTGTGAGTGAGAAAGACACCACAAGCAGCTTCTTCTTCCTAAATGTTATTAGCAGCATTACTGTAAACACACAGTCTGAACCATCCCTGCATGCAGCATACAAACAAGTCGCATTAAGTCTTTACGTGGGACTTGTTTCCTCAAGCTCCTTCTATAATGAAGACCAATTAAAGAGCACAGGTTGGAAAGTGGCTTGGCAGAGGCAGAGTGAGTGCATCCTAACATGCCTCATAGCACCAGGATAATTAGGTGAGCTGGATGCAAGAACAGAAAAGGAGCTGTGCTTATTTTGGATCGCAAACTAGAAATTGGCACGGACATTTTGGAGGCAGGTAGGAGATTGGCAAGAGTCGCCCGAGAGAACGTTCCCCACGGGGCGACATAGCTGCAGGCGTAGAGAGCCAGTGGCAAGACGCTGTTCTGAAAAAAAAGAGAGACAAGAAAAAATAAAATAAAATGTCCTGTTTGGCTTCTGGTAGACTTATAGCAAACAGGATCTTTGCCTCGGGTTAAACTCACTCGTCTGTGTTTATCAGCACTTAGCAATTGTTCCAAGAACAACACTGATGTCTGGAGGAATCTGTGAATCCTCCATTTATCCACTTTTTAAAAAATCTTTAAGAATAAATCCAAGTATCTCTGATTAGGACAACTTCACAAACTTCATATTGTATGGAAAAGGTTTCAGTAGTTTAATGTCTATATTTTATTTCGATTAAATGTCAAAATAATAGATTATTCAGTTACTAAAATAATTATTAGTTCCAGCCTTAAGAGGATTGATCAACTTTTTAGTCACAATTGTCCCATAAAGTTGTATGTAAACATTTGACCTTGTGTGGATTAGAGAAAATGGACAGAAAATTCAACTTGTGCACCAAATTGTAGTTTCTAAAATTAAATAAAAAGATAAATAAATCTCCATCTCCCTAATAATGTTGCAAAAGATCATTAAAAGCCCAGATTTAAAGCGTCGTTAACATCCCTGATTAGTATATTTCGGCTTCTGGCTGCATGCATCCCTCTAAATTCATCTTCCAGGACAATTGCCCCTGACAGCAGCCTTCTGATCCGCGCTGTAATTCGTGCACTTGAGCAGAAATTGTGTACAAAGGACTCGATGGGGAAATACGGTCATCACTAAATCAATTCCTTCCCATCACCGAAGCCAAAACACGCCAGAGCTCCTGCAGGAATCGATGATAGGCTCTGCATTAAGGAAACTTTCTTTGATTTTATCTGGTTTACAGGCTCTGCAGGGAGCGGTTAGGAGACTGAGCGGCACAGTTCAACCATCGCAGGGACGAGGTCGCAGCAATTATGTTTGGAAAATAATCAGGCAACAAAACAAACATTTTTCCTAATTATGACTAAATGAAAGTGGATAGTTGAGGGTTTGTACATTGTTTCCACTCTGATTAATTGAATTATTTTCAAGGTAAGTTTTCAAACTTTTCCAACACAATTTTGAATTTAAAAACAAAACTGTTTATATTCACTATTATATATTATTTATTCTACATTCTGCAACAGGAAGAAAGAAAACTAACACAACAAAATTAACTCACTGCAACTTTTGTAATGATAAATGTAATGTAATATAATGAATAATAGATACTCATTACTTTGAGTATCTATTATTTGACCTTCCTTCTCAAATTACATTTTTAAATACAAACTACAAAGACAGTTACAAAAAATGTTTTTTTTCTGGCATTTTGCTAATAAAAATAATTTTGGTGATTCTAACTGGCCAGAAACGAAATTTAACTTCAGACAGTGAGAAAAACATTTATCTGGTTTCAGCTGTGAAAAACGTTTTACAAATTTAGGCTTTTGATAAAACGTTGGATTTCACTTTATTAAACAACTGCGCTGTTTGAATTTCAAGCACTTTCCAAATCTTAAAAATTAACTACTAAAATTCAAACGCCATCACAAAGTTTGTTCATAATAATTGAAATTCAACATTTTAGCTCTTCAAACACAAATCTGATGAAAGAACCCAGCTGCTATTTCCTCTTTTGAGCAACAAGGGGTGTACTTAGTTTTTTTTTATGTATAGAAACCTGAGTTTTACTGCAGCAAATGATGAAATAATCATTGCTGGTTGCTGACTACATTCATGCTGTTTGTTTTCAAACTCGTCATGCACACTTAGGGCTGATTGCATTAGTGAAAACAAACGAGTGCAGAGTAGTAATCCGTGGTGAGCTGCTTACACTTAATTAGTTGAAGTAAAAATCTAAGAGGCCTAAACGAACTTCTTTCCTCTCGTGCTCTGATTTTTTTCTTGTACAGTATAACATTTGTATTGTTTATCAGTTAGCAGTGTCTGGTCAGGACGGTGATTATTTTGATGAGTGCCAAACGTCTCGCTGATTGAGGACGGCAGAGGTTGTTTGCTGATTGTTTAATGGAGGCGTTTATTATTTGACTCTCTGCTGCTGGGAACAAAGACCAACAGGAGGGAAACCTGACTTCCCCTCTGCTCTGCTGATGCACTGTAGCGAATATTTCTACCCATTTGTACGACGGAGCATTCTGGTTTCTTGTACAGAAATTACAAGAATAAAACTGAACTATAATACCATTTTATTCAGGTAATATTATGACTTTATTCTTGTAATTAGGGAGGCGTGAACTCTGGTTCGCCCAAAAACCTCCGTC
Organism: Poeciliopsis prolifica; assembly: GCF_027474105.1. Classification (NCBI taxonomy): domain Eukaryota; kingdom Metazoa; phylum Chordata; class Actinopteri; order Cyprinodontiformes; family Poeciliidae; genus Poeciliopsis; species Poeciliopsis prolifica. The sequence goes on from NW_026562429.1 coordinate 1,955,160, forward strand.
TTGGTTTGGTTCAAGTGAACTCTGGTGCGGTTTCAATGAATATGTGAATGCCAAGCGAACCACTTCAACAAAGTGGAGAGCAAGGAATCCTGGGTAAATACAACCAAAACAAGAGGCTAGCACGAGACACCAAAGACAAAACAAATCCTACAACCGCAAAAATCTGATGCTGCTCTATTTAAGTTTACATTTAACAAAGAAGGGAGTTGTACTCAGTGTCTTATTTTATTTTGTTTCCTTCAGCGGTTCTTGGTCCAGCTCCCCCACAGGCGAGGAGGGGAACAGCTGTTTCAGATAGTTTGGTTCATTTGACACATTGCAGAGTGAAAGAGAACCAAAGCAGCTGAAAATGTAACAAATGTTGCAACTTCTGTCCACATTCGAACCGAGTTCACCGGACGATGAGATGTGAAAACATTCTTAGCCACGTTGAGTGAAGAGGATCTGCCAGTGCAGAGGGAAAGGTTTCAGCCACTTACCCCAGAAATGCATTTTTCCTTAAATATCATCAAATTTGTTGGCGTTCAGTTAATGACTTTTCAAAGATTAGAAAAAAATAAAAGAGACCACAGCATTGCAGAAGATTTCTCAATATGACCACATGTTCACTTACCTGCATTTGGACCAAACCAAAACATTTCAGTAAACGATTACAGTGCAAAAACACCAAATGCAACCAAGTATTTCAGTCTGGTTTGCAGCGCAAATATCATAATACACCTGAAGTAAGATGATAAGTACAAGTAACCTTTAAGTTTCTAGAATTATTTTATGAATATAAAGGAATTACTGACTTAAAACCAGCTACGGAAAAGTTACTTGTGGTTTAGTTTGGTATCATTTCAAGTGTACTAAGATACAATTAGGCAAAAATGAGTGTTTTCCAAGAGTACAGATAATTTAGAAATATATATGGACGTATTTGTTTCTTAAATCAAACATTCTATATTTTTTCAGTTTAGTTTTGTGTCTTTAGTGAGTTTCATTGAAATGGCCGCTGTAACAAGATGTCTGAAGAACCCCTAACCCTAACCTTTACCCTTTTTGTTCTTTCTACATTTCTTCCAGGTGCCAAAATAAAAACGTCCCAGACGTTCGCCTCATCTTTTCTGTTCCTGTGCTCATTTTACTTTTCCTCTGTGGTTGGGAGATGTACTCATCTATTTAACATTTAAGTTCACAGTCCACTTGACCATCCATGATTAGACCACACGGACGAGTCTGTAAGATGGATTATACGGTATTTCATCAAACACCAAATATGACCCTGAATCACAGCCCCTTTTTTCCATATTAAATTTCAAATTACGTCCTGTTAATTTGTGGGTGAAGCATAATAAATGAAACCTTGGAACCATGAAGCATTGAGACCAAGAGACATCACTGCATTTAATTTAGGAGGCCAGTGGCCTGTCTACAAAATGAATTAGGGGTTGAAGTCCTCAGTATGTGTAAAACTTTATTCATTATCAATCAGTAAACTATGTAATGGAGCTTATTTGATCAGATTTAGTTTGTATGATAATTAATTTGTGCCCTTTGTGTTGATTAAGAAGGTTTCTGGTACAGTTTGACCAAATCTGGAAAACTGAAAACAAACAATAAAAACTGGAAAACTGAACTTGTTTATCATATTTTAAATTAAAATATATGACATGATTTCATTTATTAACATTTCTCATCAATATTAAGGAACTATTGACTTAAAATAAGCTCATATCTTTTGCTAACAAGTTGCTTATTAGATAGTTTTGCCTTATTTTAACCATACTCATACTACAAACTAGACCAAAAAGACTTGGTGAGATTTTGTGTTATTGAAGTTAATCCCCTAAATGACAAATCAATTCCTTATCAGTTTAAAAATAAACTTTGGCAATTGATACAAGAAATTAATGTATGACTTTTCTGACTGTAAATGAAAAATCAGGGTGTTTTTCAACTGTTTGTCTGAATAAAATTATTTCAAAGTATTAAAGCACATGGTGAATGTAGGTAGAACTCTAAAGCATTTAATAAATCTGTGAGTGGAACAAATACTTAAGTAACTATTTACTTAAAATGAGCTCACAGCTTACTGAAAAGTCACTTCTGTCTTATTTCAACGACATTAGGACGTCTGCATTCGGCGTTGTTGAGTGTTTTTAGTTCTTAGCGTGTCTGACTTGGAAATTGTTAGCATAATTAAAAGGTTGGTGAATTAGGCCTGGCCGGTTGACCACGAGGCTTTTAATTAATGGGGACTTGTCCTACATTAAACAACACTGTGGGTTATCGCATTATGTTGGCGATTATTCCAGCCATGGAATTATTCACCCGAGAAACACCATTGGAGAGCGACAGCCACTTTGTCAAGCATTGCCCTCCCTCTTTCAGTTCACGCTTGTCTCTTTGGGTTGCAGACTTCTTGGCACATATAGTAAATGGCAGAGCTGCTTGAAGGCAGCGAGGAGAAAGACGGATGGTACAGTAAATGTTAGATTCAGGACGGGGACCAGCACTGTTACTGTCAGATAAGCAGAGAACGGAAAATGTGGGATGCCGGGCAATCCAATGGGAATCTTCTATAAGGTGGGGGGAAAAATACAAAAAACCCAGCAGGAATAGGGGGAAAATTTGTGTGAATAGAGGTATTTATTGCATACAAATATTTAAAATCGGTGTGATTTGATTTTATGTATTTGTTCGGGCTTGTCGAATCCCCTCAGGAGGAATGAAATGGCAAAGAATTGGCAACGTCCAAACATCTGATCACTCTGCTTGTGGAGCGATTGTGGAACGCCTGTGTCAGTACAAGTCTGAATGAGCCTGAAGTCTCCGAAGCGCTTCGAGGACGCCCGGTTCTTGAGTGGTGGCAGTAAACATCGGCAGCACTATCAAAGGCTTCAGCTTGCCCTGCTCTCCATCAAGCCTCCTCTCAGCTAATGCCTGCATCTGTAATGTCCCAGCGGCTGCCTTATCTCCCCCGGCCACTTGGATTCGTCGCCAACCTCCGGTTCACGGCGAAGCTCTGATCTGAAGACAAGCGGCGGCGGTGCCAAGGTGGGCAGCAGAAAAAAGTGACCTCCCAAAAACCCCCCGCTCTCATCTCTCCCACTCGCATTGTGGCGACTGTGGGAACGAAAACACTGGAGTGGATTTCCCCTTTGTGTCTGATCACAATGCAGAACCATGAAGCAGCAACATGAACAGACGAGGGAGGAAACGATTACTCAGATTAAACCCGATTAATCAATCATTAATAGATTAATTGCAAACTGGAAAATACAGATTCAAATTCTGCTTAAATCACAACATATTTGTATTTTATTTCCCATAATTTCTGTTAGTTTATTTTTTTAGTTATTAACTTTTTATCCATGTACTTATGGAAATAATTGCTACTTGGTTTTATTTTCTGTTTTTGCTTTGTCAGATTTTTACTGTTTGGTGTTTGTTGTTGTGTTAAAAATCAGAAATAAATCAAAATCTTTGTTTTTTTTTAAAAGTACAACATATTCAGAACAGCAATTAAGCCAAACTATTCAGGAAATCACTGAGTATTAGGGCCATGCTAAGAAAACTTAAAAATAAAATTGTAAGAATAAAGTTGCAAGAAAATATTATGACTTTTGCATTATTTCAACTTTTTATTTATTCTTGTTAAACTGACATTATTCTTGTGTGCATTCATTCTGGTAATATTACAACTTTGTCCTCCTAATTTTATCTCTTTATTATATATAACTTTTTCTTAGCATGACTGTAATAAATTGAGCCCATAATTTATGGAAAATGTAACAAATAACTCTTAAGTGCATGAGAATGTTTTTTTTTTTCCCCATCACTATATATGTTTTTATTCAATTAAGATAAAAAACAAACTCCTGTCTGTTCAGATGTTTTTCCAAAGCAAATCCTTAAACTCCAAAGTTTCAGCACTTTTACAATCACTATAAAAATACCTCCTATTATGCAACTTTTGTTTTTAGTTATTAATTATTATTAATCCAGTATAGAATTTTTTTCTTTTTACTTTAACAACTCCTCAGGTTATAATTTTACTTGTATTAACGGTGTTATTTCAAAAGATACTTAAAAGTGTTATTGTACAATAAAATTTTGTCAATATTTGGGAAAGTTATGTGCAGAAATGTTAACATTTAAGACAAAGTCAGAAGAAAAGAAACGCAAAATCAGTTCATTGAGTTTTCAGTGATCACAAAAAGCCATTGCAGCATCCTGATTAATTATAGATGCAGCCATTAATAAAACCTGTTGGGATCCAGAGCCTCAAATTTTGCTCTTGTTGGTTGTGATATAATCTCAAAATCCCCTGAAAATGTTACATAACAAACAAAAAGTAAGAGTTGAGTCTTCCCACCTGATTCACAACCTCAGCTCCAACGTGAACAAAACTATGGAGCTTTATTTAGTTCCTTCAGCTTTAGCTCTAGTTTTCCAGATGAAATATTTTCTATTCGTCTCCAACCGGAGAGACATGATCCAGTCCTTTTTTAAAGTGCATCACCCATTTCAGATCGCTTTCCCCATCCTCTGTGTTTGCTCCCACGTCCACAGAGGCATCATGTAACATTAAGACCTCAATAATCAGCCTACAGTACATAACTTATTCATGTTGAAAAAGCCACTGATCCTATTGTGGTGCAGCCGCAGGGTTCCTGTGGGACCAGACCAAAGGTTAAATAAGCTGCTCCTGACATGCAGCCTCTGTGTGAGTAAAAACCCAACAGTACACACCGGATTGTGTGTTTGGACGGGTTCTGCTTGGTGAAATTATACAAACAATTATTATCTAAACAGATAAAAGGCCACAAAGACACACTAGAAGTGAATGTTAAAAATGTTTGACTTTGAAATGCCCTTTTCAAGTTCGACATCCATGTGAAGTTATTGATTTGCATATGAAATTAATGCCACTAAACAACCAGTCTGGTGGTCTTTTGATAGCTATAGGGTGCCATTATTTATTCATTTTCCCAGATGAATACAGTCATATCTGCTGCTACAGGGGTGTGCAGGAGAATAGGATTATACTTTCTGAAATGAGATCAAGGTTCCACATATAAATAAAGAATCATGATTGACATTTCCGAGACAGATTCAGCTTTTGTATTTCATAGAGGAGTTGATGTCGTCATTAAAAGTGGAAACAAAAAACATTTTATTCCTCAACATTCATGCCAGTTTGTTTTGCTTTTAATTTTTTTTTTACAGGTTATTCCTTTAATACTGGATTAACAGTTTGTGTAAAGCGCCCTGAAACTCCCTCTGGTGGTTGTTTTGAGACATTGTTTTGGTTAGAGAAAGAAGACAAATCCAAGATGGCCGAATGTAATGCCGAAGTTTGAATTGTGACAAAAATTATTTGCGATTTTATTGTTGCAATGGTAAAATAATTTGCACATATTTTATTTTAGCTTGTAATAAGCTTGTAACAAGCTAGTTTGCTAGGCTAGTTAGCTAATGGATTGTATGTTTCGGTTTTATGATGGTCAAAGAGAACAGAATGGTCATTCTTCAATAAATTAGTAATTAAGAAAGATAAGTCAGTCTGTTGGAGCATCATTATATCTGTCTAGTTAGTGAAAATAAGGAAAGAAAAGCAACTAAATTACCAAAAGTTTGGCATTTACTGGCCAAAGTTTCAAAGATTTCAGTGCTAAAAGGACCAACATGATAGTTACAATAAGTATAATGATTTAGATGAACATAAACAGTTTGAGATTATCACATAATCCACATTTTTACAAAAAAGAGCATTTTGCAATAATTAGCACAAAATAAAATGTTCTATTTTGATTATGTTTCATTACATCTTGAGCTGAGATTTTACTACATGATGCAGCGTCACAGGCAGCTGACAGTTTCACTTGAAACATCCTAACAAGATGAAGGAAGCTAACGGTTAGCATGTTAGCGTTCATTGTTTTTCAGATTTCTGTTGTAATCTGTGTTGGTCTGTCACATTAAATAAAAATAAAATACAATACATTTTACATTTATTTACTTCCATGTCCTGTGATTCAAAAGTACAGAAACAAAAGAGCTGGAGTGGAAACTTTATCACCAACAAAATTTAGAACAAGATATTGTTTCCACGTTTGATCGTCCTTAAATATGCCAAAGTTTAATATAGCAACAACAAGTCAGTCTGAGCTGCTTTATGTTGCAGAAATTAATCAAAAAAGACACAAACCGTTTCTAAAACTGGCAAGGATGGTGTGTGTGTTGTTCAATGAGCCTTACACACACCCAGGGATTTAATTTTTCAAGCAACTATTTGAATTTTGTCTTATTTTTTAACAGCTTCTGCATATTTAAACAAATAGCCACCGACGTAGCCGGGCAACGCAAGAGAAAATCATAAACCAATAACGTTTGATTTGCAGTTCAGGCGCTTCAGTGTGACAGCAGAACAGTTTTTAACTGTAAATCAAAGCAGACAGAAACACTCACGTCGGACAAAAGGCAATGGAAAGAGGCATTGACACAATAAACAACTTTAGTTTTGTGAATAACTGGCCATTAAGAATGCACACTAGGCCTTGAATGTGAAGCTAAGTAGGTCCCCTGACACTCGTCCTTCTAATGGCTTGTACTTTGTGTATTCAGCTTAGAACAAGGATGTCAGCAGCACATAACAGGAAACTCTGCTGTTCTTTGGCTGCTCATATATCTCCCTCCACCTGCGTGTGGCTGTGTTTCAGAGTGCTGCTTTTAATCAGCGTTATGGATAGTTTTAATTTGCCAGTGTTTAATATTCCTGTCCCCATTATACTCAGGCAGTGTTTAAGCAGCAGTATTGAATTTTTAGAATGAGTCATTGTAACTGCACGACGCATCGGTAGCACAGATAATTCACATTGGGGAAAACAGCCACCCAATTGCTTCTGGCTGACGAGGATAAATAAACTGCTACAGAAAAACATTTAAGCGTCACATGTATTACTACAATGATTACTGTTAACGGGCGAAAAAAAAAAAACCCAACAAAAAACATCCAGGCTAAAAATAAAATGCATCATATGCAGGTTTAATATTGCTTTTTAGAGCTGCAATGAGATTGCACTTCAGCTAAGGGGGATACATTAATATAACACAATAACTTAACTGTACCACAAACCAATAAAACAACTAGAAAATTGAAGAATACTCTATTTATATACTGGAACAAGAGGGAAAAAAGCCATCCTACGCTTTTCAGGAGATGAGATATTGATATTAATTTCTGTATCTGGTATTTTTCTGCATGTTATTATCTTTAATGAGTGAGTTCTCTCTGGGTACTCCAGCTTCCTCCCACGGTCCACCACCATGACTCTGAGGGTGTTTTTACACCTGATAGTCCTGTGGTCTCGATTTGATCCTCCTCACCTGTGGGGGCGCTGCACTAAGAACCACTGAAGGAAATGACAAAAACCTCTGAAGAAGACATTGAGCACAACTTCCTTTTTCAGAAAAACTGAGTAGCTGGAAGATTTCTCTTTTGTTTTAGCCAACAGACCACGAGACATTTCTGCCGCTAGCATGAGTCGCTTTGTTTTGTTCATACTTACCCAGAATGCCCTATTGTAGTCCACTTCCTGGTTTTGGAGTGTCTCCGATCAGCTTGCATCCACTCTGGACAAAATATTTGGTATGATTTCATGTTTTTCCAGTTACTAGTGAAAACATCTTTGGTACAAACTGTTGCTTTTATTTCTTAGGCAGATTTCTGCATGAAACGCAACAAAACATTTTGTTTCAATTGGCCTCGACTCACCATTTCTCAGCCGGGACAATCTGACTATCTGAGCTGAAATACTTAAAGCGTTACTGTAAGGAAAGATATTTCTTCTCCAAAGATTGATGTTAGCCATCTTCACTCTGCATTGTTTCATGAGGACAGTGCGGTGATGTACTTATCAAGCGTCTATGCATTTTTAATGAGGTTAAATCAAAAATTTATCATGGGACTGTATTTACCCTGATGACTGGAATGTCTTCAGATGCTTAATAGTGAGTCCTCTCCAAGTCTGATTAGACACACAAAACTATCTATAAAGAACAGATTCAACATACGGATGTTGTAACGAGATGTATGCAAAGTAATGTAAATGAACTCGTCTAATTGCATATATTTTACATGGATTTGGAGCACTGACTTTATCTTCCTTATTACTTCTCCGACTTGCATCTTTAATGCAGCTCTGAAATGTACTCTTACTTGATATATAAAGCAGATATATAATCTGAACTAGAACAACACCAGCTGGGATTATATCATTTTATGCTTGGATGCTTTTGAGGTTAATTCTTTTTTTTGTGTGTGTTTACATGTTTGGTTGGTTTTTGCATTAAAGCCAATTATTTTTCAGAATAAACTGCTTTTGTGTTGTTGTTGAACTCAAACTTCACATAATAATCTCAACTGTGCCAGTGAGTCTTTATTAAACTGGTTCGACAGAAACGCTATGTAATCAGAATAAATGAAACATTAAATTCAGTAATTAAGGGACTCTTAGAGCAGCACAATGAGGTGTCTATATAAAGACACATTATTATTGCAAATAATCCAATAATAGTTATTTAACACAATAGTTGTGCTCCTTTATAGTGTAAAATAACTTGAACAACATTTCAAGTCTCGAAATGCATTTATAACCAAATAGTCTCGGTGTATGCTAAAGCTAAGTCACTAATTTTACTTTCAAACGTTTATGCCATAAAAACAGAAAAAATAAGTTTTAAAAAATAAAACTATGAGAATAAACTATCTATAAAGATAAAATCATGATATTATGAGAATAAAGACAGCATTAAAATAAAAAAGTCATATTGCGAGAATAAAGTTGTACAAGTATAAAGCTGAAATAATATGAAAATAGTTATAATACTTTGAGACTAAACTCAAAATAATACAAGAATCAAGAGAAAAATATATGAGGTCATAAAATTATGAAAATTTGAAATAATACAAGAAGATGGTCGTAATATCAGAATAAAGTAAAAATATTTTGAGAATAAAGTCATAGCATAATAAGAATGAAGTTGAGAGCAAAAGTCAAAATTACACAACATTAAAGTCACAATATGACCATAAAGTCAAAATATTTCAAGAATAAAGTCATAATATTACGAGAATGAAGTAATAATATGATGTTGTTGATGTAATACTTCCACTTTACTCTCATAATTGCATTTATTTTATTTTCTTGGCATGTCCCCAATACTAATTATGAGTGGGAACTTAGCGTATTTTCTTGGTACCTGGATCTGTAATTTGACAGCCGAGTTCTGACGAAGGCAAACATCAGGATAAGGAAACAGAGCCACAGGGTGAATGCAGTGACATCTGACAACAGATGGAGACAACATTACAGTGCTGCAGTCCTTCATTAGAAAGCCTGCCAGCTGATGCCTCTCTACCTGTTATTCATATTGATAGCTGGCACATAATGTTCCTGGTTGCATGTCACCTTTGAAAAATTAAACTGGTTCTCTCATCTGCCTGCTCGCTGTCATTTAATTAGCAGAGATACAGCTTCCACACCCCAACCCATTACTCTCTCTCTCTACAATGCCAACATCCAAAGTAGCCATTACTGGTAATAAACAAAAAAACAAAAATAGGCAAAGATGTTGTTGTTTTGCAAAAAACAATTTCCATACACTGTGTCATTCAAATGCAAAGATGGAAGATATTTATATACCACCATGTTTATTTGCTAAACTTGTTCGCTAACATTCTAGCATACAATGAACCAAAATGTGATTTTATGTTTAATTATAAATATCTATAGTGTTGTCGTCTTATGCAAGTGTTTTTCTGGTTTATTAAGAAACCTAAAAATAGTAAGAGTAATAAAACTGACAGAACATTTCCATATAAATCATCCCCAGAAAAAAGCACAATGGATCTGAAGAGCAAGTTAAAACACAATCATTCATTTCAACTTTTAAGGAAGAAAATAAATGACAATATGTGAAAGCTAGCCAATTATAAAACAGAGCACTAGAAAAATATAAAAAGTTTTCTTTATGTGCATCTTCAAATTCTTCACATGGATTCAAATTTAATCCCACTTATAAATAGAAAAATTCTGGTAACTATAATTGGAAATTAAGATTGAAATGTCAACAACCAACAAGCATTAGCAGCAAGCTAGCTAACCGCTCATTCATTCTTTCTAAGGAATAAAAAATATTCAATACAGATTTTATGCATTTTCTTTTCTTCTTCAACCATTAATCATCATAGAAGGAAATTATATTTCTCAATAATCAGTCCACTAATAAAGAGAGAAAGTACAGTGTGGTGAAAGCGTTGTCATGTTTTTATATGACAGTTTAATGCATGTAGGGGGGAAAATGGCCAGGAAAGAGGAATCAGATATAGACATTTCTCTGTTTTCTCCCATAATCTAAACTGATTCTGTAAAAGGCTAATAGATGGCATCCAATTTGCATATAAATGATTGGGGCGTCTGGAGTGATCTATGACTCGCAGTCGGATTCAGTTGTGAGGGAACGGCAGGGGAGGACCAGAAAATGTAGCTTGGAAGACAGAAAGACAGAAAAATGAGGAAATCATGCTCTAGATTTTTGCCCGTGCCTTTTCTCCAAACAAACAGACACAATTTTATTACTTTAAACATGTAAAAATTATATTTACATATTGTATTTATCATGCACTGTTCAGCTGAGTTTAGCTTGAATGTCAGCTAAGATAGTTTAAAACTAATTGAATTCAACCAAGATTTCTTTTCTACTGTTAAAAACGATTTGCCAAAGCACGAACAATTTCATATAAATCTGTTTATTCTGCTTCTGAATAAACATTTAACAGTTGTTTCCATCCATCTCATTTGCTGGGTCTTTTATTGTCGGAGTCATAAAGGTAAAATTGAGGCAGTCCTGTGCAGATGATGAGTCAGATTGCAGAAATCATTGTCCAAATGTCTGCTGGCTGAATTGTTATCAACTGAGAAACAAAATTGTTCCCTGCGGAACAAACATCAGTTTATGTTGAAGGAAACTCGTAGAAATGGTATTTTATCATGGTATAATGGTATTTTACAGTCCACTCAGTAACTGGATATGGTTTATCTGACAGCAGTTACTTAGAAAAAAAATACTTGCATTTATTTATGCTATTATTGTTAATTTACCTTCCTCTACTTTGTTTTTAGAAGGTTGTGAAATACATAAAACAGCTTAAATTTAGCAATTCTAACTGTTATACATCATTACTGTAATTTACTTCGATGCCTATTGTTGCAAAGTTTTAAATTAGATTTTTAAATTATTGTTAATGGAAACGTTTAGATTGGAATAATAGTTTTATTCATTGAATTTTACAAACTGAATATCATACAGTTCAATTTTACAAATTGAAAATGAAGAAGGAAGTGGCGCTCAAGTTTTCTTCAGAGGCTTTTGTGTTGTTTTCTTCAATAGTTCTCGTTGCAGCGCCCCCACAGGCGAGGAGGGGAACAGGTTTTTCAAATAGTTTGGTTCGTTTAACAAAGAGCAGTCTGAAAGAAAACCACAGCAGCTGAAAATGTAACAAATGTTGCAATTTTGTTCCACAATCAAAATGTGTCTACTGGGCAATTAGGCGGGAAAACACACTTAACACTTTTTACACGGTTTTTATTATTTTGTCTTCAATTGAACTGCTTTTATAACCATTTGCTCTTTAAATGTCAAACGACTATATTAACTTACTCCTGTTTCTGACGTCTCTGACCTATTTGCAGGTCTCCCTTGAAAAAGAGACTTCGGTCTTAATGGGTTTCTCACCTGGTTAAATGAAGGTTAACAATAATAATAATAAATCTATTTATGCTTGGAAATATAGTCTTCTAGGGGCAAATTCAGATGTCAGCACTTTCATTTACCACAACAATAAAACCACAGTGTTTAAAAGTGAACAGCAATAAAAATTAAGCATAATTAATTGTAATGTTGTTATATAACAGTGAGGAGTTGTAAAAGGGGTAGAAGCAAAACAACAAAGGAGCCTACTTCTCATCTGAACAGAGAGAATGCTATATTACATTATTTGTAATGTATATTTGTATGTTATGCTATCTAAGCTGTCAAAACAGAACCTTCCAGACATATTTTGGCTTCATTTTGCTTTAATGTGCAATTGATTTGCGTAACTGGAGACATACTGATGATAATGAACACAGACGGCCATCCATCCTCTTTACAAATGCCAGTTGCATCGTAAAATGCTGATCAGCTTATTTCTGCATGATGCACTGTTAATGGCGGCCACGTAATGGCTTCCCTACGTGCCACCAATCATTTCAGCAAGTAGTGTATTATCTGAATGTATTTTAAAGTGTTTGGCCTTCGATTTCCTCCTTGCAGTGCCGCCGTTGTGTTTATTTAAATATTGAGCATCTTTACCGCTCAGGATACATGAGGGGAAGATGCAGCTGCACTGAAAGTTCAGGGTCAATTATTCTGCTGGGTTTCATTAAGAGGGTGTCTGTAAGAAAATCAATCTCTTCTCTTTTAATCATACATGCTCAATGCCGGTTCAAAACAAATGACAGGGTGAAAAATGTGCTGCTCTAATGAGGGAAATGAAGCTCAAATTGGGAAAGAAACATTGACATCTTTGGAATGATTGATATTTTGATAGAAGCAAAGACAGGTCAGCACAGTCCTGTCTGGCTAATGAGATAAGTTTGTTCACTTGAAAAAAGACAAAACTAACTCACACGTAACTTTTCAACAAGATGCATAAGCTTGTTTTAAGTAAATAATTCCTAAATATTGATGAAAAAGTTCAAGTTCCACAAGCAGATTATAAAGATGTTAAATTCTGAGCTTGCTAACAAAATGTTTAGCTTTAAAAATTAGCTTCCTGACTAAATAATTAAGAAGATAAATGTTCAGCTTGTAGATTAAATGTGTAGTTTGGAGCTAAATATTTAGTTGGTGGACAAAATATTTAGCTTCAAAACAAATATTTATTTTGAACAACAATTTTTTTGCTTTAAATGTTTAACTTTCTAACTAAATAATTAGTAAGCTAAATGTTTAGCTTACTAACTAAATGTTGAGCACTGTCAGTTTGCTAATCAAATATTCAATTTGGAGCTAAATATTTTGTTAGTAGATTAAATATTTAGGTTTAAAACAAATATTTAACTAGCATGTTAAATATTGAGCTTAACAAATGTTTTGGCTGTATTCAGGTTCTTTGTAAATGGTTTGTACTTGTATGGACCCCAAAGCGCTTTACACTTGCTAGAGCGCCTGTTGCACAGTGCCCTCAAATTTGTGACATTATATTCTGAAGGTTTTTGAAATGACTAATTTTCCACACACACCAAAGAAGATCAACTTATTGCCAAGAAAACTTTTATTTTAGAAGCAGTAGAATCTCAAACGTAGGTACGAAAATGTGCATAAAGAGAATTTTTCCACAACACTTTGAGGTGTCAAAAACTGAAGTTGTTTGTCAAAAACACAATTGTCTGTGTGCATGAAACCAGGAGGAAATAATGACAAATGAACAAGAGCTGAATGGTAATCAGCAAGCAAAGGCCAAGTGTGTCAAGAGCCGGGGGAAACTAATTGGATAAAAACCAAGGAGGACAAGCGCTAAAACAAATCAGGAAGTACATCAGAGGAGAAAAAAGAAAAAAAATCTTCCAGGTTTACTGGAGAAATACAGGCTAACATAAAACCAGAGCACAAAAACACGATTCTAGCTCAGAGTTTACTCTTTATTACAGGCTGTGAACTCTTCAGATCATTAATTTATGTAATTTACTTTCTAATGAGTCGATTAAATTTAGATTTTAAAAGGGCTGACATGTTTAATTAATTTGTGGTGGATAATTTGCCTTACAACATTCAGAGTGTTCCCTATTGTATTATATGCATCCTAAGTTTAATTATTGCTGAAAAAAATTGAAAATAAAATGAGATATAGAGCTTCTTTTAGTTTTTAAAGTCATTATTGGTTGCAATTTTGAAACACTTTGTGTATTATATGATATTATTCAAAAAGGTTAAACACTTGATCAACACCTTCAGACAAATATTAAAGATTACACATTAAGACCCTTAAATTGATGAGTATGAGCTAATGCATATGAATGAAAACCTTCTTTTCTAACACTGGATGATTGACTCGGGCAATGAGAGGGAAAAATCTGCCTCCTTATGTAAAATGACCGATCATTAATTATGTATACACCTTGATGAGATGCTTTATTTTTAGGCACTGCTGAAATCCCCAAAGCGTGACCTTTTCATGGCGCCAAGCAAACAACGGGGTATTTATTACATGCATACTTCACATGGGTATGACAGCAAGGCTCACAAACAATACATTTACTGACCAGAGTCACTGTGATGTTATATATCTACGCTGCCATTGTTTTTATATTCTGTTTAATTAAAATCAAAGAATACCTTCTTTTTGCTTTGCAGTTGGTGGAATAAATACATTTTTACATCCCCAGCTTTAAACATGACTTACTCTCTTACCTTAATTGCTGAATTATTGAGATGTGCGGCATCCGTCTCTGCTGACCTCTTGGTGTCCACAGTTGGAAATCTGTGGTGATGATAATTAAGGCTCATCAGAAAGCAAAGACCCACAGGTCAGGCACTGACGATTAAGAATTTATTTTATATTAGTTTGCAGGATGGAGTTGGGGACAAGTGAGCAGATGGAGTACCTTCAAACCAAAAATGTGTTAAAGAATCTTTTCAGTATAACGCATCTCTTAATTTCAAAAGTCAATATCTTCTCTGTAAAAGGCAGCCATGATGCTAATCCCAAAAATATGTACCAAAGCTGCTTTTTCTACCCTACAGACTGACACAAATGTAATTTGGTTAACACAATTAAAGCACTTTCATGCCTAGTGGAAAGTGATGAAAAAAAATTTCAAAAGCTCTCTTGTTGTAAATGGACGCTAGCTTTTTTATCTATTAGCATGAGTAGCTATTTGCTCAAATCATCGATAGGAAAACTATGGCAATTTACGTCACTCCAGATGAACACAAATGTAATTTGGTTCAGACAAAAGCAACAAAGCCGATTTATAGCTAACGTAAAAGTGGCGAGGTGTAAAAACATTTTAAAAAGCTTAAATTTACTGTTAAACAAGCTCGGTTCATATTAGCTGTTAGCTTGAATCATTGGTAGTTTAACTACCATGGTGTTTGTATTCCGACACAATGACATAAAGTAAATTCATGTCTATAACTAAAGTGATCACGAGAAAAAACTATTTAATAAGCTGATATTTTCTGTTAAACTCACGTTGTTGTCAATAGCTGTTAGCTTGGCTGTTAGCATGAATAGTTATTAGCTTGAATTATTAGTTGTTTATCTACCAATGGCAATTTGTGTCACTACAGATTGACATTAATGTCATTTGGTTCGGACAATCAACACAAAGAAGATGTATCCCAAGGCCAAAGTAATGAAGAGTAAAAACATTTTTAAAAACTGAAACAAGATATGTTAGCTTGGCAGCTGTTGGTATGATTAGCTATTGGCACAGATGGATGTTAGCATGCATAGTTTGTAGTAAAAGTAGATCTTATTGTGATAATAAAAAACAGATTATTTTTACTTAGATCGAGACATTTGTATCTTTTATCAACTAAGAAATGGTTGACTTATAACAACCTCTTATGTTGTGCTAAAAAGTTCCTTCTGAGTTAAATTTGTCTTATTTAAATGTACTAAGATATTTGCACTAAAATCTAGACCAAAATTACTTGGTTTGATTTTGAGTTTTTGCAGTGTAGCTACTAAAAATGTAGTGCACAGTAAATAAAGCTGCACTTTAAGTATAATTAATATTTTTGTATACTTTACTTTAGTGTATTGCTCTAGTGCCCAGGCAAAGTTTAAGATCTAATTGGCAATTTCTTAATCAACTGGGAATACTTGCTTCAACACTACGACTACAATTGTTGGCAGTTCTGGAGTTCCCTACGTTTATTCGTAATCCTCAGCGGCAACACTGACAGGCAAGTTTATGGATCCTTTATAAGAGATCTCAGAACTAACATGGAAAAGATATACAGAAAAATGACCAATAATCGATACATTACTTTCACGACGTCATCTAAAAACGGTAAAGAAAAAAGTTTAACACTTAAGAAGATTTAAGGCGGAGAAAAATCCCCTAATAATCCTTGATAAACACATTAGGTCCAGGGTGTAATTTGGCTCCCTGATTGGTACAGACAGCTCAAATGAGGATAGATATGCCAGTCTCTCCAGCCTGACTGAGAGTGATTGATGACTGCTGGGTTTCTTTTCCTGCATGGAAATCTACCTGAGAGCCAAACCAAGTCCAAACTGCCCACACGCTGTCACCTCACATTACATCATGGAAATCATTTCAATATAAAACACATTTTCTCCTCCTAACAGATAGCAGATACATATAAAAACACACAGAGGATGAAATTGATTATTTAAAAAGATGTAAAAGTGCATACGAAACAGGTCAAACAATTTATTTTTTAATCTGCAACACTGGGGCCTGCAGGGATTCATCGTTATAAGAAATGAATGTTGTTTTTTTTTTGTTTTAAGTAAAGAAATGTTTCTCCCTCTACTAATGTACAACAGGTCAAATAAAGCAAAGTAATTCATCCTAAAAGCAGCATACAGGTATCACAAAATCTTCAGGGACTCTTTTCAGCGGTATGTGCAATGACTGCCCCCTAGTGGTCAAATTAATAGCAGCCATATTAACCTGGCGTCAATCTATGACGGCTAACAAATAAAAAAAATAAAATAAAATTACAAGAATAAATGCATAAAATTACACAAATGATGTCATATGAGAATAATTTTTTTTAAAATCAGAATAGTAAGAGAATAATATTACGAAAGTGAATAAAGTCGACATGATACAACTTATCCTTGTAATATTACACAACTCTAAAAAAAACAGGAAATTTGTAACTAGGCAATGCTGGAACTTTATTCTCCAGTAAATATTAACACAAATGACATTTTCTGTTAAACTCTGGTTTACATGGGGGGTTTTCTTCTGTTTCAGTTAATCAAGTGTATTAATAGATCTGTTTCCTTGACGCTATCACACCACAGGTGTGCAATAAAAGTTCACTGCTATCCAAAACATTACATTTCTCATTCTTAGGAAAGTAACCAACGTTAAAAATCTAGATTGAGCAGCGAGTCGTCTTTTTGTATTTTCCTACTGATTCCCCTGTTTGAGTTTCAATGTCTGAAACTCAAACATTTATGCAAAAGAGCGGCACAATAAAGATTTCATTCATGTCATACGCTTCAGATGCGACTTCCTGTGACCCCTGACGAGAGCCGAGCTGACAAGGAAACAAACTGTCACGCCGTACGAAACAACGGGCCCCGTCATCTTCATGCTTCAAAACCGCGCCGGTGATTTGTTAAGTGTGAAACGAATTCAAAGGGGGGAAAAAATGGATTATTATTATGTGCAGAGGCAGCTTGTGACAGCATCGTAATTGTAGCTTTGCAGGCTGCTAGAAGAAAAGGAACAACAAATTGTGGATGTTTGCACCAATAAATGTAAATCAACTGGATTTTTAAAGGTTTTGCTTTCGAAATGAATTTATTAGACAAGACACAAAAAGAGAAAGAATGACCAAATTTCTTAACACAAATTTATATTTCTCATAATATTTAATTTTTATGGAAAGCATGTTTTTGTCATTTTGTCATCCGTGGGGTTTCTTGTACCGAGCAACCCTAGTGGAGTTGCAGCATGTTTGATTGGCTGGTTTTACCGCCATAGATGGCTGCTGGAAAAAGACTATTGGTCTGTTGTTGACTTGCCATCCAGAAACCACTTGCTACATTCTGTTTTCGCTTGTGCAGGAGGCTCCACTTCTGCTTTTCAAAGATGTACGGTTGTATAATTGTGAATCTGTGTGCAGCCATTTTCACATGTTGAGTTTTAACCAAGATCTGGCCCAAATACTGGGCAGAGTCAAACAACAAATCAATTGATGAGCAAAACCTTTGGCAATGAGTACAAAACACTAATTAGCAGTTTTTCTAACTTGCATTTTCACAGTATATTTGTTTCAGCTTTTCATTTAAATTAAAAACCAGTCCCTGTCTGTTTTTTTTATCTCTGTCTGAATCAAATGAATTCAAAGTATTTCAGCTCATGAATGTTTGTAGGCGTTTGTTGCTAAACACTGAAGCATTAAAAAACACTCAAGACATTATCAGCGTGAGTCACTGACATAAATAAAACCAACACATAATATCCAAGATAAATATTAAAACTAACAGAAAAATTATTATTTTGCATAAGAAAAGGTTTAATGGTGATGTGATTAAATATCACAAGCCTGTACTTCAAATAATCAAACATATTTGACTGAAATAATGGATTAATCTTCTTTATCTATTCAAAAGCTTAATAAAACCCTATTAAATCTGTATTGACTCTTCTGACTTTACATCTGATTAAAATACAAGCTCTAATTCTGTTTTTACACATACAGTTTTTTATTTTCTGCCCCTTTTTATAAATCTGTGGCCTTAAAAAATAAAAAAATAGGAAAATTACAGTCGACAGGCACATAATTGTCTTTGCAAGATCCCAAAGGTTCACATTGAATTATTCAAAAGAGCCCTCTTGTTCTCTCAGTCTGGATCGACCTCATTACAATATAATCTAAGCTTAAACACTGATTTACTGCACCCTGGAGAGCGCTCACAATGAGCAAATTCAACAGCAAAATCTGGTTGTCCCCTGACTGCACTGCCCTGAAAATGTTCAATGTTTTATATGCATTTATCTTCCGTAATCTGTAAGTTGATTTTCATTCAGTTTTTATGATGATTTCAGTTTGACTTGAATACATTTTATCAGCAAATTATTACGTTGCTGCCTTTGTTTATTTTACGTTTTTATTCCAAGCAAGGAAGAGAAAAATGCACGACTTATAAAGTTCACACATTTGGAAACAATAAAGCAAGGGTTTGATATACAGTAGGCATGAATGTAAATACAACGGCAGAGTAAAGGGAGAAAAACTAAAAAAGCTTCACACAGGAGTGCAAAGTGCTTCTCTTCTATGCTTCAGAGCTTTCTATGTTCATTCTTTCCACTCTGGTCTTCAATTTCACAGTACGAACTCAAGTGCATTTCACTCAAACTTGAGAGAAAGCTGAACTCTGACTTGAGCTTAAAGAAAGCGACAAAAACAACATTCAATTCAACATTTCACATAATGCTGCTCAAGGAAAAACACTACAAAAACATGAAAGCGAAAAGAGAGAGGCTGCAGAAAGAAACATGGAAAATGTACAGTTACACTAACTGGTTAACGTAGCTTTGAGTTTTAAAATATGACCCAAAACACTTATCTTTGTTAGCTACTAATTATGTATAATAACAAACAAACATATTGAATTGATGCTAACGTCATGTAGCAGCATGACACTAGCATTTAACTAGTCAAGTTTCTTTTATGTGTTATTTTTGATATATGCAGTTTTCAGATGGGGCCACACTAAAAAAAATAGTACAATATTATGAGAAGTTGTACGAGAATAAAGTAAAAACATGAAAATAATGAGAAAGCATTTCACATGTTTAAAGACTCTGGGATTTTGTTCAGATTCATTTGTTGATTTTGTTCATGTCACCAAGACAGAGCAACGAGCTTATAGAAACACTTTCAACATGAAACATTTCACAATCCAAAGCTGCATTAACCAGGAGTTTTTCAATCAAACATCGACATGAATCAGATCAGGTTGATGTTTTGTTGACGTGACTAGACTGTCATATTGTGGACAAATGTAGCTTTTAGGCTTAGAAAAAGAGTGGGCTGTTATTTGGCAAAACTAAAAATCCATTTTATTTTTTTAGCCAGTGTAAGTTAATTGATTAAAATCACTCTGAACGCCTACAGCCTATTAGCTTAGCCCTTTGTGGATGCTTTCATTCATCTCATGGTTCAATACAACTTCAAATAAACTATCTTTTATCTTAAAGAAAGGCGTTTTATGTTTTAACATCTACAGCTGGTAGATCATCCTTATTCAAAGTAATGTAGAGATCATGATAATTGATCAGAAAGGAACTACCTCTTTAGATTTTTTAAATTAATTTTACTTCCTAAAACATGTTGGATTTTAAATACTCTAAAGATTTAAATCATTACATTTCATTGGCCAGTAGCACATAGAGATTAATGGTGACCTATTATGCTTCTTTGAACAGATAGGTCTGTGGTCTATGCAAAACATTTTTTTTTTTTGCACAAAATCATTCTTAGATCATGAGATTTTAGTCTGATCCAATCAGAATGACCTGCTTTAAGGCCTCTGTCACTTTAAATCCTAATAAGATGCTGCTGGCCACGCCCCCCCAACTCGCACATAAATATTCAACATTCAAAAAGCAGAAGTGGAGCCTCCTGCACAACCAACAACAATGCAGCAAGTGGTTTCTGGATGGCAAGTTGAAGTGGGTAGGATTTATCACATTGTTTATCATTAATTGTGATGAATGTCGTTTTTACCACTAATACTCGGCCTGCGCTTGGCTGGAGTTGCTCGTTTTGAAAACGCTCAATTTTCACTCACCAAAAAATGTAATTATTTCCAAACAAAGGTGTTTTTTTTAAGTGCTTAGGATGCTTTCAGGAGTAGCAGAAACCCAAACAAAAGTACAAAAAGTGCAAAATGTGATTTTTCTTTGTTTTTTTTTTTGCAATATGTCTCCTTCAACGTTAAACTTTTAGAGATCTTAACCATATTTGATTATCTGAAAAAAAAGCTCTTTGTACATGTCTGCTCTCATTATTATATTATGAGAAGTTTGATATACTATAATCTGATTGAATGACTGAACAACCTGTGTCACCTTCAAGAGTCACTCGGCAAAGGTCACGTCTAAAAGCTAATTCCTAAGTAATGATAACCTGCATCCTTTGTGCAGTTTGGCTCATTTGCATCAGTTGTCCTTCGGTTCATTTCCGTTTGTTGTGTTCACTGCCTCACCTTCGATGGTATAGTGGAAACTCATTCTGAACCCTTTAACTTGACAAAGCAAGAAATGTTCTGGCTAAGAATGGGCCCACAGAGGCCAACACGTCACAGAAAGGAGAACCGGTGTGTGCACAGGGAATGCAATAAGGCTGCACTGCAGTGTATGCATTCTTGTTATTTCTGACCATTTGATAAATGTGCCTACCCTTTCCCTTGGCACAGTAATCAAGAATCAGCTAAAATATTCTGACTCTGCAAGGGGATACTTTCTTTAAGAAGCTGAAAGTTGTGGATGATTCCGAGATGTTCACAAATATTTTTTACAATTCCCTGAAAGTTACTGCGAAGTAAAGTCTCCGATCTATAAACTCGTTCAAGACTCTAATAATCTAATAAAGATAAAAATGTGTTTGACTTGAGTCCAAAACTACAACTGTGAGTTAAATCCTAAGCCCTTACAGCATGAGACTAGGTCAGATTTCAAGTAATTTAGGGAATAGTCCAAGTCAAATCTCAAGTTTGAAATGGACAAATCCTTCGCAAGTGTCATGTCCTTGAGGATAAGTCCAAGTGAAGCCTCCTGTCTTTTAGCACTAATTCCAAGTTAAGCATTAAAGCTGAGCTATTATGCCTCCTTGAACAGGTAAAGATAGTTCTATGGGCGATACAAAACATGTTCATTACAATTTGTAATGTAATTAACTAGGTAATGCTTGTCTTTTCCAGCGTCCATTGTAAACCAGCTGCCCAAACATCGAGGAACTCTGCTCGAGTAGCTAGATAGCTATTCACATTCTGAAAGTTTCCAAGATATTTTTCTGAAACTAAATCATAACATTTTGTCAAAATAAAATAGCTGTGTTTTTTCTAAGCACTTGGGCTGTTCTTAGAAGAAATAGAAACCCAAATGGATGTGCGAAAATGTGCAAAATATGATTTTTAAAAACAAAAAATTCATACATCAGCACTTATTCCTGCTTTGCCCACTGCACTCTGACTTGTGCAGCCCATTGTAGTAAGTGACGGTGTTTTCAGTTACTTTTCTAAATCTCAGCTACTCCAGGGTTTAGCAAGAAAACATTTGTTGCCATTTTATTTCCTCTCTTCTGAGGCCATTTTCTCTGTTTTTCAATAGAAATCTACACAGCATAAGTCGTTATTTTCATAGCATTTCTGAAAACGTTTCCCATTTGGGCAGCAAAGACAGTGACAGGTCAGTATGCACTTGACTTTCTCCAAACTTTCTTGAATCGCCACTGCATCTGGCAAAATGGGGGGAAAGTACTAAACCTGCAGACATGATATTTGGAAAATAGCGCGAGTAAAAATGTGGGACATTACTGCAATTTGTAGGAAGAGTAGAAAAGAATAAAAAGCTGTACTGTCCCACATAAACGCACCTGGATTCTTTACTCTTAGCACCAAAAAGCAGATAAATGTTTATCCAGCTTTATGTCTGTGTTAAGCAGGAAAAATTAAAAAAGGAGGATGGCTCATGCTCCCTTATGACAAGATGTCTTCTGAAGAAAATGCATGTAAGGCAACCAGACATGCTGTCAACATTAGGACTGCTGGCCGTCTTTGGTCCTTTTTATTCTGCGCACACAAAGGAGTGATTGGCTGGTGATTTTACAACAATCATCACTCGAGCTGAGTAAGTCAAAGAGCAATTAAATTGCTATTCTGCTGTAGTTGCACATTTCCTTGACACTCGTTTTCCACTAGCCAGACTCATTCAATATATTCTGCCTGAGGAAATGGATGAAACCCTTGAAAAAAGGGTTTGGCTCGCATAGTCCAATACTCGATTATGATCATTGGAGAAGTCTAGTGGAGATTTAAACATTTGGGGCATTACTTTCAATAATGTTTGATCAAATAAAATATGTCTGTTTCATTTGAGGATGGACTTAGTTGAGATACTCTGGGTCGCTCCACACCACAGCAAAAACACACAAAGAAACTAAAAGCAACTCGGGGTGTTTTTATCCCACCTGACAGTCTGGTGGACTCAGTTTGGTTGGGAACCAGAATTGCAACATTTGTTGCATTTTCAGCTGCTGCGGCTCAACATTCTGCACTGTGTCAAACAAACCAAAAACTTTGAAAAACCTATTCCCCTCCTGGCCTGTGGGGGCGCTGCACTAAGAACCACTGAAGGAAACAACATGAAAACCTCTGAAGAAGACAATGACCGCAACAAAATATAAACAAATATAAACATTTTAGTTGTGGGATTTATATTTGTCTTTGGTAAAATACCAAGACTCAATTCTCCTGCTAGCGCTAACCTATCACGTTTGTCCTGGTTGCATTTACCCAGAATGCCCAGCGCTGTAGTCCACTTCCTGCTTTTGAAGCGGTCTCTGGTCCGCATGGCGTTCAAATTTCCATTCAAACTGCAGCGGAGTTCACTTTAACCGAACAGAGAGCGAGGTTTTTGAGTGGAGAAAGATTCATTTTTTTGTCCTAAAATGGCAGCTGTGACCCAAAATGGTCAACTTTCCGTTGCGTTTGAGGCGCTTTGTTTTTTCCGTCTCTACAAGAGAAAACAAACCAGAACAAGCAGCTGCACTGTTGATTAAAAACAAGCAGTACGATTTTAAACCTCCTTTTCTTGCAGGACTTGGCAGCTGTTTTTGCATTACTTTGGTGTGGAGTTCTTATCTACTCAGTTCAGATTAGAACATTGTTTCTTTCTTCTTCTTGGACAAAGATAACGTGGGCAGTGCGGGGAAAAAGAGAAATTTGTATTTCTGAATTGTAAAGGTTGAAAAAAGCAAATTAAAAAGCTTATAGGAATGATTTTTGCAGCAATCCTTTCAGTTAGAATCCCAGTGTGAGAGTAATTAATACTCAGCTTCATCACAAAACCTTACCTTGAAATTCAGTCCACTTCTGCACTTAAGGTCTGCCTTTATTCTTGTCAGAATAATGATATATCTGCCTTCGTTCTGCCGTCAGTGGCTCTTTTTAATCCTTTTCAGTCATTTTGTTTGTGTACCCTTTCAGAAATATTCTTTTTTTTTAATAACCACATTCTGGAGGGTATCTTTTTAACTCCACGCTTATAATGAAATGAATACATTTTCGAAAATAACCTTCCCAGGCTGTGCATCATTATGATGAACTGTGCTAACACAGCAGGCGAAATATCACCACCGAATTGCCCTTGAGAATTAGCTTTTCTGTAATATATCCCAAAATGAAAAAAAAAAAGAGAGAAAACATGTAACACAAGCTTTTCCTCCCGAGTATCTGTACCCTGGAGTCAGAGAAGCATCTGCTGGAGAAGTTAAATCCATCCAGAAACCATACTGTCAGTTCAGGTCCCGGCGGGTTGTGAGGAAACCAGTGACAGACGTTCGAACCTTTAAAACACCTGGGTTCTTCCTGGCCTTAATCACAAATTCACCACTGCAACATCCTTTCCTTTTCTTTAAGAAGAAAAGATGTGGGAGGGGGTGACCCACTGAGATAAAAACAGCACGGTCTTCTGTTTTGTGAACAGAAGACTGTGCTGTTAATAAGGCTGCGGAAAGATCTGCCATGCGCAGAGTATTTGAATTGCAAAAAGATTTTAATCTGCAAAGCTTATAATGAGACAAGAAAGTTGGGTCGGGGTGTTTTCTTTATGTTTTACTGATAATCATAGATTCAGACGTTTGATACACTTAAACCAGCCTTGTTTAATCTGCTTTAATCCAAATCCAGTCTGTTTGTCTAGAAAGTTTGCTCCAAGAGCAGGAAGTGGACTACAGAACACGGCATTCTGGGTAAATAGAACCAAAACACATGTGAATCATTTCTTTTGTCTTTGACAAGGAAATTGCTTTTTTGAATCTTTTGTCTTTTATGAAAAAAAGAAAAGAGAAAATCCGATACTATTCTAGTTTTGCTCATTTCTTCTGAAACAGGAAGTTGTGCTCACTAAGTGCATTTCCATTACAAATGTGCGCAAAACTTTAATATCCCATCAACATAGAAAACACACAATATCACAATTGCAGCGTTTCCATTAAATAAATAATAAATCATTAAAAAACATCCATCATCATTATCCTCCTGCCACTTCCTGTTGTCTTATCGGTAGTTTCTGCCAGTAGTAACATCTGGTTGTTGGTCACATGACTTTGGTGATGCAACAAAAGTTTTTACATTGCAGTTTTGCAAAATCCTCTAAAAAAGTCACCTCATCCTAGCCCATTCACATATCAAAATACATGTTTCTTTTAAATTAAGTGAATTTATTTTCATATTTCAAAATCTGACCAAGCATTTTTGTCCAGTTTCTAGTGTAAATATTTTATAAGACAACACTAACTTGAGAGTAATTTTTAAGCAAGATGCAGCAGTTTTTTTAAAGTAAATATTTTGTTATACTGATGAAAAAATACAAGTTCTACTGGCAGATTTGGTGACTTATACCTTTTTGCAGTGTAGGTTTTGTTTTTGGAGGATTCATTTATTTTTACTATTTTCTGGAGATGTTTGTGCAAACGCAAAAAAAAATATTTTCTCCCCCAAAATGTCCCCTCTTCAGTCAGAGGCTTCTTTGTAAAAGCTGTATTACAGACTGCTACAGCACCTACAACAAAAGTTACAAAAACTTTAAGAAAATATTTCTGAATTTAAATTCAGCTGATTTTTCTAAAAGTAAGCAAGTGATTTCTGACATGTCTCCAGGTGTCAGAATGACCCCTTTTTTGATGCTGCACACCCAGCTACCATAGGGAGCGATGCACCTTACCAGACATCCACGCTTGTCTGCAGTGTTGTCAAAGCAGCCGCTACTTGAGAGCGGTTCTGCTCGATACGTCATGATTTGATTTGTAGCAGCAGAGCAAGTTTCAAAGGAGAAATGTGGGGAGAGAAAAGACGACTGGCAGCCCTGAAGTGGAGAAATGTGAAACCTCCTTCATAATAGGGGAGGAAAGATCGACAGTTACTATGTCACCACTTGTCAGAAAGAGGAGTGGAGGTGCACTGCAGAGCGTGAGTTGTTCTCAAAGTAGTTTTACATGCTACCTTCTGCTAACTGTCAGAGCAAGACTTGGAGCAGGAAGGAGTTTAATAAAAGATGGAGCCTGTTGGGCACAGAAACTTACACAGAGGGAGAAAACAGCTGCAGCAGGCCATAGTTAACCACTTCATTCTGAGCTGGAAGTGGACCCAGCTTTTGTCACAACAAAAAATAAAAAATAAATAAATCCACAAGCATCTTCTGTACCCAATTAGGGAGCAAAGCTAATTAACTTTGTGGCAATGCTCTAGAAAGTAAGGGAACGGTAGTAAACAGGCTGTTGCCTGCGTAGATTCAACCCCCATCAGCCAAAACAACAGAGATAATAAGGCAGGAATTACTGGACTTAATAAATCCAAGCTAATAACAGTGTGGCTCCATGTTTTTGGACCCTAACTGAGCAAAATAAACCTTAAAAGGCAACGGTGAAGCAGTTGGAAATCCAATCCTCACATTTAGATTTTACTCACAATTTTCAAAGAAACTGCAGGTATACACTGCAAAAACAAAATCTTACCAAGTGATTTTGTTTAATTTCTAGGGGAAACATCTTAATACTCTTGAAATAAGACAAAGGTAAACGTTTGAAGCAAGGAATAAGTCAATAATCCCTTAAAATTGAAAGTAAAACAATCTGTTATAAATTAAGACACAGTACAACTTGATCCTGATCTTTTTGCGAAAACACAATTTGTCCAACTTCCGTACGTGGGACTAAATCAGAAACGTCATTGTCATTAAGATGAAAATGAGTCATGATTCTGTCTTAGAAGAGGCCTGGATGTAAAATATCGGCTATAGCGGCTGCTGATCAGGCCTGAAATCTGGATGTAGTAGACCCGAACATCCAGAGTCACATACAGACAGTTACAAAGTCGGCCTTCTATCACTTGTTAAACATTTCCAGGATTAAAAAAATAATATCCTAGGAAGATCAAGAAAAAAACTCATCTGTGTGTTTATTTATAGTGGTTAATTATTGCAACAGTGTCTTCATAGGTCTGAATTTGGAATAATGGATTTTCTGTTGGATACTGAAATGATAGAAAAGTGAAAGATGAACTGCTTATGTTTTTTCATTTCTTGATGGTTTAAGAGTTTATCGTCTTAGGGAATTGTCTTGCATTTTTCAAATGTTACTGAAATTCTTTCACTGGTTTGAGAAAAAATTAAGAGCTCTTTGCACTGAACCCCATTGAAAAGCTCATGGTTATTCCACCAGATATTGATTCATGAACTCTTAGTTCAGAAATCATTTGTCTTGTTTCTAAATGAATATGAACTTGTTTTCTTTTCATCATTTGAGGTCTGAAACTGCAAAAAATTAGGCATATTTTTTTGTTACTTTGACCATTTCTCATTTTATGCAAATAAATCCAAAATCTTTGCTTGGAATTTCAGAGAAACTGATCATTTTAAGTGGTGTACATTTTTTCACAGTCAATCTTAAATTTACAAATAACGTCTTAAGTTATAACTATGTGAAATGTTTTAACTCTGTTTTGTTTTGCGTTACATTTCAGTGCAGTGAAGTATTTGATGTTTGAGAATATATTCAGACCCATATTTTAGTGTTTGCAAACCTTCCATGAAGCCCCTCATTCAGATGAGCAAATGTCATCTTATGCAGAAACAGATGGATTAGAGGTTTTCTTCAGATTTCTTGTATCCGGTGGATTTTTCTCCTCTTTTTTTAGGGCTCAAGCTGCTTCCATTTCGGTGTCACGCTGTAGTCATTAATCAGTGATTATGGTGATGAGGGCAAAGTTGCCATGGAAGGAAGGAAGCAGGAAAAAAAGAAGATATTTTCAGTGGATGGATTTAAGGTCATCTTCAGTGAAATGCTTTGGGCTATTACAGTTAGCGAAAGATGCTACATTGGGTTTTATACTTTAATTAAATGCTAATGCTCTTCTGGAAGACATGGATTCATGAAAACAGGGTCTCTCATCTTGTAAATAACAGCAAATCAGATTCACAGAAAGGAAATGCAACATCACCGAACACAAGTGCCACATGGTTGATGTCAAATCAGCTGGGTGTCGAACATTTACTGCAGCGAAACGCAACAAAGAGCGGAAACAAAGGGTTTGCGAATAGAGGGGGTGAAAATGGGCTTTCATGTTTATTTATAATGGCCTTCTACATCATATGCTGCATGCAGCTTGACCATGCATTCAGCAGCGTCCCACAAAAAGAAGTTACATAACCAGAAATCGGTGGTTGGATAATTCAAAATAAAATGCTATATGGGTCAGTTAATGTAGAGGAAACAAAGAACAGTTTTCTATTCATGAAGAAACAAACAAATCCGAGGACATGAAGGGTACATAAATGGGAAAACACTGGAGCAATTTAAAGGAGATAAATATAAAGAGGTTTCAAATCAAAGCCTGGGGTTTTTCTGCAGAGTTGGCCTGTTTTCCCATTTAATGGCAGTTTTTCCTTGATACTCTGGCTACGGTGGCCTGGAAGGGCTAAACAAAATTCAAAATAACTGAAGCTGTGACAAAATTAAATTCATGATAAAACAGAGTTTAAGCTAAAACAAAAGTTATGCTAAAATAAAAGCAGAATTTATTATGCTAGAATGAATTTTTTTTATTTGTATTTAATTTATTTATACTGCTGGCTCCATTGATCCAAATGATCTAAGATTTCACAAGAGAGATTTCCTATTCACGTGTTTTATGCTCAAACTTTAGTTATGCTAAAATTGAAATAAAACCAAAACAGTTTTCTATTTTTAATTTCAAGCCCCCAACATCAAAAATCTACAAAGTTCCCAGTTTGAACGAAACCTGAGATGTAAAAATCACTTTTGATGGTTTTCTGATTCTTGTACATGTACTTTTTAGGCTAATATGGAGCCTTTTAGTTAAATTTTGTTTGTGAAATCTGTCAGAGCTCTTAATCCTCACCCCTTCCAGTTCTGACTGAGCACTAGGCCAATGCCTCTCCCTCCATCTGTACTTGGCAATCCTTCGAGGCTATATGGGATAAAGAACATTATCCATGCAGTGTGTCCCAGCTTCTGTTTCCATTTGGACATTTCCTTTGCGTTTGGACACCTCTGCAGAGGACGATCCTGATCAGACAAACAGCCTTTTCGGTCTCACCAAGAAGCTATCTGCGCCTGGGTTGAATCTAATTACCGTCTGGTTTTAGTTTTCATCTGTTTATTAAAGTAAATGCCAGCTTGCAAAGTATTAACCTAATAACTCCCCCAACTTTCTAAACAGGTTTTAAGTGAAAACAAAGCGGAAACGCTGGGCTTAGCCACAGCGTTGTAAAACTCTGCAGAGGATTTCATTAACCGGATTCAGAGTGGATTAGTTTGGAGTAGATGGTTCTCTTTCTCTGATATGCATCAGCAGTTAAAGCCACTTAAATTGGATAATTAAACATTTAACAATAACTGAAACCTGGACAATACCACAAATGAGATGTTCTTTAGTTAATAGAGCCAACAGGCTAGCTGATCCAAATGGAACTCCTCAAAGGGGTCAGAGGTCACTAGAGAGACATTACGTTTACTTACTAATATAAATATTTTAAGCAGAACATTGGTAAAACAATACAATATCTTAGAGCTGTTGTAGACGGGGGAAAAAAGCAATCAAACAATCAAATAAAAAAAACCCTCAAATTTCTGAGTTTCAAAGCTGAAAATTAGCTAGAAAAACAAAAATTGAGAATTTAGAAACAAAAAAAGAAAATTTCAGAGTTTGAAAAATCAAAAATTAGCTACTAGAAAACACAAATTTCGAGATTAATCTTGGAAAAGTTGAGAAATTTTGACTTTCAAACGTAAGCAATTTTCACATTTTGAAACTCAAACATTAAAAAAAAATCTAGATAATTTCTAAGATGTCTCAAGATTTTGGAGTTTTTTTCTCACAAATGTAACATTTCTGAAACTCAAAACATTTCTTGTTTTTCCTAGAAAATTTCTGATAGTGTCAAAATTTCTGAGTGTTTTTGGCTGGAATTGATCTTTTTCTATCCACAGTGAGCGTCACCATTTCTAGGTTTCATTCAGAGGAAACTTTCAGGTTCCTGAAATAGCATTTCAAAAACCAGCTGCTGGTTTCAGCATCGCTGTGAAGTAGCCTTTCCAGGCTTCTGCTGTTTACGTTTCCTCCATAAGCAGGAGTCTGAGCAACAATGACGTGCATTGCATGGATGTATAAAGGGGAAAAAAGCTTTTTTCTCAGAAGAGCATTTCTACCGTCTGAAGTTTGCGAAAGATCACAAGGACAAACGAGAGAGCTGTCGAAAAATCTGCACGGATGAGAGCAAAACGGGGGATTGTGGAAGAAATTAGCAGTGATATGTTACGAGGTGGAAAGAAGATAAAACCCCACATTCGAGCTCAGGAACCTTCCCATCTG
This sequence comes from Poeciliopsis prolifica, assembly GCF_027474105.1. NCBI lineage: Eukaryota > Metazoa > Chordata > Actinopteri > Cyprinodontiformes > Poeciliidae > Poeciliopsis > Poeciliopsis prolifica. Next base: position 1,985,590 of record NW_026562429.1, read on the forward strand.
TGAAACACCACCTCATGTTGTTTATATGAGTATTTGCACGAGAATTATGGCATTATATTTTTATCCTATTGTGCATCACGGAGGCCAGGACATCGTATACGACCAGCTATCTCTCGAGGCAAATGTCAGAATATCCATCTGGGGAATAAATGTTCAGGTGGAAGAAAAACAAACACATGAATAAATAATATTTCTGTTTATCAGACACAAATATTTCATGTTTTAAGCTTTTTTTTTTTTTTTAGATTAGTGAATGAGAGACAACAGATCTGTCAAAACACACAAATTCCCTTCTATAAGAAAGTCGAATCTCAAATTTAAAAGATCACAAACATGCAAACACTAACATTGAAAATAATATTTTTACGTAACAAATTGAAATTAATCTCTTTCTGTTAAAACATATACTTAAATCCAAAATACTCATACACCTGCAGATAATTTTTTTTTCCAATTTAACCAAAAGGTTTGTCTATGAGGTGAAACCAGAGACTTCTTTTGAAAAACAGAACAACAACTAGCCGTTTTTAGTGATAATTTGATATTTTTTGGTAGCCGATTCAAAAAAACTCCGGAAAGTAACGTCTCACCGTTACCTATTAACCCCACAACAGCTGTTCGAGGAAGTGTCATAGGTCATGCTTAAACCAAAACATTTGCGTTGATGACGCTGCTATGGCCACCGTTAGTCATGACCAATCACATCACCCCTCATGCTTCCCGTGAAACACACTAATTGAATCTGCAGCAATTTGAACCAATTTTCACACATTCTGGAGTGTAATCATTATTCATGCTAAAAATAAAAAAAAATGCTCCCATTGTGAGAGGTTGGAAAAGAAAAGAGCCAAACCTGAAATGCATGCTTTAGGAACACTGTAAAAAATGAAAAAAATCACCATGAGTTTTTGTGTAGCTTCTAGTACAATTATCTTCGTACACTTGAAATAAGTTGTCATTTTTCAGTAAAACATAGGAATTTTTTCAGTTAATTATTCCTTAATGTTGATGTAAAAATACAAGATTCACTGGCAGATTATTTTTCATATAATAACACATTTCCTCCATGTTTTAATTGAGAAAATCTGTAGTTTTCCACCAATAGACACAAATAACAGTCTAATATCTCACTTATGATCAGATATGTAGATATTTATATTTAGAAACTGGACTAATTTGCTGTTTTAGGATGCAAAAAATTGAGCATTTTGCAATTTTTGCTGCTTTTTCTTCACATTTTATGTAGGGCTGAAACAATTAATTGACTTAAACATAATTAATCAATTACAGAAGACTAATTTAGTAGAAGATAAATCATTAACTGGAGAATACAGAGACCATTTTGTTGACTGCAGTAGTTAAGTTCACTGCAGTAATTAAGCCAAACACATATATTTTGTATTTAAGGTGAAAAACCCTGTTAAATATGTTCTACCTGGTTCAAATTGTAAGAAACAAATGTTATGCACCATTTTCGGTCCATATGTTAATTAAAAAAAGCAAATAAACCAGTAGACAGTATTTATATATGCGAATATGGAGTGGGAGTAATTAAATTTGTCTTCTTCCCACGTCTTTTTGAGCTGAATGTATTCTTGATGTCTATTGTCATATAAAGCATGAATTGGATGACTCAGGCAGTCTTGTACTTTCTGTATGTTTTCTCTGTTGCTTTTTTATATACTAATAGATAAAATATGCAATATTTTTGTCTTTTATATGACTCAAAACAAAGCAATAACTAAAGTCATTGTGTTTCTTAGCTGCAGATGCATTTTTTGCAGCAAATTATCAACTGTAGCTAAAGCAACAGATGTTTTTTCTTACTTGAAAAAGTATTTGAATAATTTTATTTGTTTGTATTTTTAATATTGTTTAAATGGGCTCACATGGTTAAATGAGAAATCTGCAGAATGAGATAATTTCTTTATCTGAATAAATTATTGATCGTCAGAATAAACGATTAATCACGAGAACATTCAATTAATCATTAGAATAAGTGATTATACGTCAAAATAAATTGATAGTTTCACTACAAATTTCTCTCCTACAAGCTTCTGAGTCACATTGACATAAGTTATCAAAACGATCTCAGAGAAAAGCCAAGAAACCTTTTGCAATTTTGAGCCGTTGAATGAAAAATCCCTCTGGTAAACATGTGCAAAAAGGGTTTGGAAGACCTTTGTTATTTTTTGCACATATAAAATGGTTCCTAAGTGCATAAAAAGGTCGAACATCAACATTTCACGAAGCAAAAAAGGAAAAGAAAAATTGTCCTCGGGAGTCACAGTAGTGCCTTTACTATTATTGGTGTTACAACCTCGTGGGAGCGCCTTAATTACTCACAGTTATGTATTGACAGCAGCCGTTATAGGGAAGAAAAGTCAGAAATCTTGGCATGTGGCTTTGTTGCAGCAAGGATTCAAGGTTTCTTATAGGTAATTCTTCGCAAACTGAACGTCTTTTTGCCCTCCTTTTTTTGCATTCAGGCAAAAATCAGGCCGAATGTGATGCAAAACATTCATTGTGTTCGTTCTGTTTTTCCCGCCAAGGTCAGACTCTTGTTCCATTCCAGCAACAGCTCAACAAATAAGAAAAACAAAATACATTTGAAACCAAAAATTTGTTACATACACCAAATAAAAAGACACATTCGCTCTTTTCCCACCTCATTATCTAAAGTTAGACAAGTAGGAACGCATGTTTTTCATTGCTAAATGTCACAATAATAACAGACATAATATATAAAAGACACTTATTAATGTCTTCAAAACCAGAATTTGACATGCACAGCAAAAACCAAAAATCTTACCAAGTATTTTTGGTCTGGTTTCTAGTGCAGATATTTTTGGACTCTTGAATTTAGACAAAATTAACTTACAAGGATCTTTTCAGTGAGATAGGTGTCAATAATTCCTTAATGTTGATGAAAAAATACTAACTCCAGTGAAAGATTATTTCACTTGGAACATCTTCTGCGATGGAACAAAAAATGAACCTTTTGTATATATTTTAAAATGTAAAAGTAGGGATTTTTTTGTGTTAGGGTTAACCCTAACCTTGACCCCTAACTCTACCCTAACCCCAACACACTTTTCCTAATGAAAGGAAAATTGGGGCTGTCAACTTTAACACGTTGATGCATGCGGTTAATCTTGTGCAAACATCTTTGTACATTTGAATTAGGCAAAACTAACTTACAAACAAATAAGCTCTTAGAACAAGATAAGAGCTTTTTTTAAGTCAATAATTATTTCATATTTTTGAAAAATTATTATTTCTACTGGCAGATTTTTTTATGTTCTGCAGTTTTATTACATTTTCCATTGACTGTTACATAATCTCCTTAAATGCACTACATAAATTTGATGTACTATTATTATTATGAGGCTGTTTTAATGTTTTAATATGTTACAACATTGTGCAATGTTAATCCATATTTCAGCGTTTTAAATCTTCTTTTCCTGCAGTGTTGGAAAAACAAGGTGCCATTTAATGCTTTGATTGTTCCATTTTGTTATCTTCTACTATTAAGTGATAAGTTCTGACTTATCAAAATTATATGTGATAGGAACTAATAATCCAAAAAAATAATAAAAAATGATCCAACTTGCTTAATTAATTGTGCGGCAATAAATGAGCTTCAACAGCTGAAGACTGCAAGCGCTGCATCTGATGAAAGCCCACAGAGTGCAGCAGAGCATGAAATTTCTCTGATATAGAGCCAGCTTAGTCAATAAAAGCAGATGTTTCACTTCCATAAGTAAGTATTCACAGACTGACTAAACTGTCATCACTTTGGCTAGGACAGGAGCATCCTCAGGGCTTTTTGCTGGGAATCCACCACATAACACTTCATCATGCACACAACCCATCCCCACACACGTCACCGCACATTACAGGGGATTTATGCCAGCCAATGATGGAAAGTCTTCACCAAGTAATGTGCAATATAGACTGTTAACTCTAATTAATCACTGTTGGTAATAAATTACATCACGGAAGGGGTGTCTGGATGTCTACTGTGGTTAACTACTGTAAAATTACCACTGGGAAGTGGAATACTGGCCTGAAATTGCCTCAAATTATTGTCACTTTACGTCTAAACTATGTCAATGTGCAGAAATGCTGTAGATTCTTTGAGTCAGGAAAGCTTTAGAACGATAGTTGTTATTGTCTCAGAAGGTAACTGCAGTTTGCAGCACAACTAGCACCTGTTTTTGAACTTTCATTTTTGTCTCAACTCCTTTTAAAAACAGCCCAAGCACTTAAAAAAAAAACCCACACAGCCGTTTTCTGGCAATAATGTTATTTAGTGTCTGGAAAACGAGCCATTTCAAAAACTTCGATTGTTAAGTTACATTCCAATGGCGCTGCACCGTTACCTAGCAACCCAGCTAAGCCCCGCCCCGTTACCTAGCAACCATGTCAGCTGATGTTGCTGCTGAATGTACAATGGCTGCAGGAAATGAATTGTTCTGCTGTTCATGTCACTCTCCAGAAACCACTTGCTGCATTCTTATAGGTTGTGCAGGAGGCTCTACTTCTGCTTTTCAAAGATGTATGGTTGTATAATTGGACAATTGTTTGCAGCTATTTTCATGTGCAAATGTAAACGTTGAGTTTGGACTTGTTGGAGGGGATTTAAAATGTGAAGAGGAACTCAAAATAGCGTGACACTCGCACCGCCATGTTGTAGAATATTTGTATATATAGTAACAGTAGAGGGAACGTTCTGTACCAAGGAGAAAAAATAATATTTTCATATATACCACCGAAGACTGCGCCTCCTCCCAGGCAAACAAAATGCTTCTGGTAAAAATGAACCACAAAGTCTGGAGGAAGACATTGCCTGCAGCCAGGTAATCACTTCACACCATTTTAGACCTGATTTTCCGAGAAACGTTGCAAGTTGCAGGCAAATAGCCCAGATCTGAGGAGGATTGATGGCCGCGTCGGCAGTTAGTAGTCCCCTACCAGACATGTATCTATGCTCCCAGATATTTTGGAGAAGGTTTTGGTGAAGCAAGATGCCAGAAGGAGCTGCTGCCAATGAGACAACAACAATTGAGGGAAGAGGGAAATGCAACAAGAAAAACACGCAACGGTCACAACGGAGAGTGTATGGTGGAGATGCTATTGTGCTGGAAGGACTATTTTCAGCATGCAAAATCACAGCAGAGTTGAGAAAGAAAAAGCTTGGAGGGGAATATTGAGTTTTTTCTCCAACAAAATGCTCAGTGAAAGCGACTAACTCATGAATTGTGGTGTAAAACACAGTAATGATGTGAAAGAGGGATTTGTCTGCATGACAGCTCTAATTCCTTGATAAAGATCCGTCAGATAAGTCGGGGGGTTCAGTGTAGTGAAAGATCTGGCAGAGTTCAACCCCCCATTGCTGATCATTTGTGTAGAATGAACCCTCTGGGACTCCTAAACTCCCGATTAAGAGATAAACACGCCGCATAGTGCGAAGCAAACAATGGCACTGAAAATTGTGCCGTCTGAACTTGGCTTTAAGGAAAAACTTTAGATTTACAGCTGAATTAAATATAAGTCCGGAGAAGACTAATCGCTCCCTTTTCAGCATGCTCAGTGGGAACTTCAGAGACTGCTGGGAGTCCGACGGAGAAAAAAGAAAATACACAAAAAAGTATCAGAAACAGGGAGCTAGCAGAAGAAAGACATTGGAGCAAAACAAAAAAAATCTTAATACAAGGACTTTCAATATCAGGACTACAGGTTTGATTTTCATCGGGTCTACAAAACGATGGGAACAAAGTTGCTCCTGCTGGTGTTTTTACCTAAATCCACACGTAGACCGCTGGTTGATTCTCTAACATGTGAGACAGAGAACAGGCACAAGGGGAGAGCCCAGAGCATAAAATAATCCCAAAAGATTCCATAGAAAATCATGTTCAATTCATCAAATAGGCATCCAAAGTAACGTTTTTCAATCAACACATACATATACAACCCAATACACGTATTACATTTTGTTTTTAAAAAGCTTAGGGCTTTCTCATATTAACTTTAGTTAATTAAAAGACTTTAACAAGTTAGAAATTTAAAATAATGTATCTTTTCATACATAATGAATGGCATTTCTGGAAAGCCTGTAGATCTGATGCATAAGGTTATGTTTATTACCTGTCAGTTTTCAAAAGGTACATTTAATCTGACAAATTAGCTTAATTGCAAACACATTCTAACATAACTATGATTTCATGTAGAATAGCACTTTGGTTGAATGACAAAAACATTGAACATTATGTTGTGGAGTTCATGTCTATTTACTTAATTTAGCAGCAAAAAGGGTTTTAGCCTGTTCTGACTATATGTATTGATTGATAGATTATTAGAAATTTGCATGTCATGTAGGCATTTTAAGTGACAATAAATGACTTATTTCTTTCTAGTTTAATATTTTACATGTCCTTTTCTCTAGTTTTTATTCATTACTCGTCTTGCTAATAATGAACATTAAATATCCATAGTTGAAAATAAAAATTGATTCCCTCCTTTGAACCACATTTTGAAAGGAACGGTTCCACAAGAGCAATAAACCTCGGATAAAGTCCGAACCCGGATCCAAGTCTGGGTAATATGAAGGCAGCTCAGATAGCTAACGTGTCTAATAAGAGCCATTCAAACAAGGAAAGTGTCCTTGAACTAGGAAATGAAGCTCTGTTATAGATTTTCACCCTGGGTTAGCAAGGCTTTCAGTAAGGCTGCAGTTAATCTGTGAAATGAATTTAAATGAAACCAGATCAAACTCTGGCCCAATTCAGCCAATGTACTTTGTATAACGTACTTTTACACTATTTGTTTTATCTCCTGTGTCTTTCTACCCATTAAAAACTTCTTATACAAACCCAGTTTACTTTTCAAAATGCATATTAATATAAAGTACAGCTCAACTACCAGGAACTGCAATTAAAAAGGAATAGTTCTAACATTGGTGGTAATAATGTCTAATTAAATAACAATTTTGTATCAATACTTGATCCTTGAAGCATGTTAACCAGAGTAAACAGGTGAAAATATGCTAAATTTACAGAAGATCGGCTTTAAGTGCATTGTTAATCATATTTAAATAATGTATTTTTTTCTATGCAGTCATACCAAATAACAGAAATAGGCTAAACAGTATCAACTACAAATAGTAGCTGTTTACTTCAAATATCTACGGACATATTCATAACTGAGTTCTAACTATGTATAAGAAAAGAATCAAAATCTCCTAAATTACATAAAATATTGAGAGAAAATTTTTTTGAATTTATGAAACATGAGATAACAGCTTGTAATTTCCTTCACCCCAGTATCAGAGGAAGTTCACTTAGATGTGTTTCATTACTAGTGGTGATAAAAAACCCACAATTTCGCAATTGCTGTGTTTTCAGTAAATAAGAAACGCAATTAAAATCACATGTGAATAAGTCATTGAAAACATGCAGCATCATTATGCTATTACTTCTTCCTGTTGTCTTCTTTGCCGTTTCTGCCAGTGGTAACATGCAGCTGTTGATAGTATGACTTGAGTGATGTGGGGGGGATAAAATCCACATGTAGTTTTTTTCAAAATGCACAAATCTGTACTAGCATTTTTTTTTTTAGAAAAACTGGATTTTTTTTTTTTCCAAAATGCCAAAAATTAAATTTCGGATTTTCAATTTGTGCAATGGAAACTCACCTAGTTTATCAAAAATGGACATACAACCTTTTAGATATTTGCAAACATTTTTAAAATATGTTTTCCATTAGAAAAAAACTAAAGCGGCACATAGTAATTATTTTTTTGCTTGAATTTTTTTATTTCATTGATATTTCTTGATGCTTTTGTGAAACAAACAATGGAGAAATCATAACAAGTAACAGTTTTTGGGTTCTTCAGAGATAATTAAGTGGAATTTATTGTAATTTTTCACATCAATGAAACCAAACATATATATAAAGCTTAGACTTTTCTAGTTTTTTTTTTTTCTTGGGGTGGAAGTTATGTTAATTTGGTATAAATATGTATCAGAAATTACTTTAAATTTATAAAATTACATGAAATGTTACAGCAGCAACACTAAAGGAAGTACATGTAAGTTTTTATTCAGGCTTAAATGAACTAAAAATGTAATCTTTTCAGGGAATAAACGAATAAAACAATAAAGGATTGGCAAAATGCTAAGCGTTAAAATGTGACAGAATCATTAAACTTTTATGCACTTTAAACTGAAACAACACAGTTTAAAAATCCTTATTTGAGACCAGTTGTTGTACTTTAAGATTAGTCATGTAAAGTCTGTGGGACTAGTAGTAAAGTTAGGATTATTACCATTTGTAGATGATTAGGATTGAGGAGTCTTTATTGTGACCCTCCGATATTTTTCTCTGTAAACAAATAAACGTTTTTACTGATTGTGGAAGGACGTTAAAACAAAACGATCTCCAGAATCCTTCCTGTTTGACCATTCTGAGGGATTCCAGCTCTCATGTAACATTTACAGAGATCCTGAACCTTAATTAGCTTCTTGTGAACAAGCCAAAGACCCAAGAAGCTAATTAAGTTCTCAGGCCCTAATTACATTCTTGAATTCATGGCTTGCTCATTTGTTCAATACAAACCAAAAATTAAGAACTACATAGGATGGGTTGGACGACTGTTTGAGATTCCTCGTTTTGTCTTTTCATGAGATTTGGTAATTACTGCCTTGCTGAACTGTACATTCAATGACTTGAATCGATACAAGTGGAAAAAACTCAAGGTATTTTTTAATTAGTTGTTTGTCTCTACACCAAGAGGATGGTACAGTCCCTTTAAAATCTTAAAATTATTTTTTTAGTTGACATGAACCAAAATTTCTGATTGGTTCATGTTGTTCTATATCATGAGAACATAAACGACAGTAATTTATAAGAATTGTATGCACAAGTTAGGGCTTATGCTCAAATTTAAACAACTATTATTTGTGTAAATCTCCCTGAAATGTTCAGTTCGGTTGTTAATTTTCAACATTATCAAGATGTTTATTTTTCTAATTAGTTTAGGATGTTTTCTGTCCAAGGAAACCATATATTACATTAAATCACTCACTAGCACCATTCACTCCTCACAATTATCAGCCAGTTTAGCTAATCATTTGTTAGCAATCATAAAATAACTGCATAATCACTAAAGTTACAACTTTATTCTTGTAATATAGTCCTGTCATCCTGAAAATGTTCTGCAGATGGTGGAACGCCAACTTTGGCATCGTCTTTATGCGTCTCTCAGTTGTATGGTTGTATAATCGCACATCTGTTTGCAGCCATTTTGATTGTAGTGTAAATATTAATTTGGGCAGGGCTGGCCGGAAGAAGCTTATTTGGATTTAAAATGGCGAGACTCTAAAATCTCATTATCTCTGCAGAAACGTGTAATATAGGTGTTTTCTATGTCACAAAGATTTATCTTAACCAGTTCAAGGAAGCATAATTGGTCACCTTTAAGATGAAAGAAAAAAACAAGAGAAAAATGGGAGCTTGGAGAATTAACTGAATGTGATTTAACCGCTGCCAAACAATGAGGCAAATCAACAACCTGTCATCAGCTGGAGTCCTGATTCCAGCAGAAAGAACAGCCACCGAGCATCCGCAGTGGCTGGCAGCTTTGGGAAGTTGCGGCACATCGGAAAACCGATCAGGGCCGAAGCTTGGTGGTATGCTTCTGTGACGCTGATGGAAGCTGACACTCTGTATTAGGAGAGGATCAAGAGACACCTCTTACTTAAGGAAGCTGTTTCTGCAGGCTGGAAAACTTTGATTTAATGTAATAGAGTCCTCATCTAGAGAGTAAGAGAGGCAAGAAAAAAAACTGCTTTGTGGGAATCGCTGGCTGCGGATAAGGTTGTGGAGTTAAAATGGGAAGATATTGCTTGTTTGTGTGTTTTCCAAAGAAGTGTAGTCTGAAAATGTTCCTGTATTTCCTCAAGCAGCTTGGAACAATGCTCGCTCTCATTCTCTGATGTTTGCCGAGTTGTTTGGGCCGCGTAACAACAGCGTAATTAACATCCCAGGGGTGTAAATAGCAACTAAATTATTACTAATTCTATGCAGAGAGGTACAAAATTGCTTCCTTTTTTCAGAGGCTTGTTAGCAAGAGAACGCCACACACAGACTCACACAACCATTCGGTAAACACCGCTCACAGGGGGAACAAATGCAAACACACACACCTACTTCTTAATCTCCCAGCACCATGAACCCAACGAGGGGCTGAGTTATGGAGTGTGAGGAGGACTTGGCTTGGCATCAGAGGGAGGCTACCTCGCCGCTCGTTTGGATGTTAATTAGTTTGGCCTGTTTGCATTTTTATTTATCTGGCGCAGCGCATTACAGCTGATAATCTATGCACACTGATATCAGCAGAGTAAAATTCGATCCCAGATTGAAGCTGGCCAGCGGAGCCGCTTCTTTTCTTACATTATTCATCAAGCAGCGACTGGCGGTTTTTTAAAGTCACTTTTTTCTGGGCTGATGTGTTTTAAGGAAATATGGAGATGTCTAAAGATCTCCAGAGTCTCAACAGACTTGAATTATTGCACATTTCATCACAAGGTCAAGGTTTTCATGGGATTTAATGTTTGACCAACACAATGTGGTATTTAGGACCTATTTTAGTGATTCATTGTCTGATAAGTGGCACATTCTGCAGATTTTTTATTTAATCAATCATTTTTTTATATAATATTGGAAACACATTAAAAAGTGAATAATAAATTCCATTTTAAAATAAGAAAATCAACATTTTTATTCATGTAGCGTATCCCAAGGCTCAGTCTACATGCTCCCACTCACTCAGTTTAGAAGAAATAAAATTAGCTATCCTACCTATGCAGATGACACACAGCTCTATATTACTATATCATATCTCCAGTTGACTCTGAACTTAAACAGATTCTTAGGTAGATAAATACATGAAGCCATAACTTTCTCCAGCTGAACAGAAACAAAACTGAAGTTATTATCACTGGACCTAAAGAGCAACGATTTGGAGCAGGAGTGTTGAATTCTTTTTCGTTTTGGGCCAAATAAAGATCATAAATGCTCTTAAAGGGCTGGTTGGGCCAGAATGCATTGACAGAACCTGTTCACAAACTGTTACAATATCAATAAATTCCTAAAATGAAATATTATTGAATATTTTCAGTCCCTCCAGGATTTTGTGAGACTTTTTGTAATTTTTTACAATAAAAATTAAAGCGTTTGTGGTACTAATTTGGAAATATTTTCAATATTTGCACTTATTTATGTTGGTAAATGTGATGTTTTACTACTGCTGTTTAGATCATGGATTATAATCTGAGGCAGCGATTAAGTACAAGTAAAAACTGCATATTCACAACTCCCCCAATGAGCTGGACTTTGTAGTCAAACTAGTGGATTAAAACGCACCAATCGGTGTGAATCCACCCTTAAAGATGCACCGCCCCCTTCTTCATCAGATCCATCACACGTCACTCCTCCCTCTGTTCCTTCCAGCTGAACTGAGATGTTATATGGCTCTCAGTGGGCCGCGCTGCATGCAGACGGATTGATTTGCATCCAGCGTGTAATGAGGAGAGATGACAAAGTGCCTGGACTCGGTGTGTGTGCACCTGCCTCACACTGGCCGACAACTCTAAGAAAAAATTATTAAAGAAATGAAAATATGAGAATAAAGTCATAATGGGGGTGATGGTGGTAGGAGTTTGCTCGGTAATTGGTAGTTCATCGGTTCAATTCCCGGTCCGCCTGCCCTTGTTTGTGCCCTTGGGCCAGTGGCAGAAAACGGCAGCCTGCATCTGTCAGGCTGCCTCTGAGCAGCTGTAGCTACAGTCCAGTAGTTTTGCATCACCTACTTTAATACTTCAATTGGATGTATAAAGGGCATTATAAATAAAATTGATTATTTATTGTAGAGTAAAGCTGTAGGAGAATTAAAAAAAATCTATTATGAGACGTACAAGATTAAACTCAAATACTAGAATAAAGTTGTAAGAAGAAAATAGTTGTAATTTGACAATGCTTGTAAGATTACGTCTTGATTTTGAATTATTTCAACTTTATTCTTGTAATACTCTGACTTATTTCTGTAATTTTGACTTTATTCTTGGAACATTTCTGAACATTTTCTCAATTTTATTACTTTATTCTCATAAATGTATTTTTTTCTTGTAATTTCATGACTGTATTCTCCTAATTTTATGATTTTATTTATTCTCTACTTCTCCGTGGTTCGATTGTGCATCCACAGATGTTATATGGCTCTCAGTGGGCCGCGCTGCATGCAGACGGATTGATATGCATCCAGCATGTAATGAGGAGAGATGACAGAGTGCCTGGACTCTGTGTGTGTGCACCTGCCTCACGCTGGCGGCCAAGTCTACGAGTCGAAGATGATGAAGATGAAGCTAAACTGGTCAAAACGAAACCCACTTTCTTCCCCCTCTTACTCTGATTTACAAGTTATGGCTTTTCTCTCCTTCATTCCTCCGTCATTCAGGGAAGATTAGACGTCAGCCGGCGCTCTGGTTCTTCTCATCCCCCTTTATCTGTAACTTGTGAATGGCAGCCAATCAGGGGGCAGAGTCGCCTCCGCCTCGGTGACATCCACCGGCAGGATTGATGCACTGCTGGAGGAGGAAAGAGAAGAGGAGGGGACTGTGAGAAATGATGGAAAGAAAGAAGGAAAGTGTGGACGAAGAGGAGGAGGAGGAGTAAGCGAGAGAGAGAGCGAGCGAGGAGGACCCTCTCTCTCTTCCTCTTTCTCTCTCCTCCACACACACACACACAGTCCCATACACATTCGCAGCAGCTGTGCCGCTGTCAGTCCTGGAATGTAAGCGCTGCCGTCAGGAGTCCGATTCTCCAACCGCTAAGCGCCGAGACGGAGCAGCGCTCACTGAGACACACAGATGGATGCTAAGCAGAGCAAAACCAAAGGTAAAGCAGTTCGTTTCCTCCTCCTTTCCCCTCATCCATCCATCATATCTCATCTGCATGCTACTTCAACCCATAATCACATGCCAAGATTTTGAAAAATAAGACTGAAAACTCTTCATGGATTCATCTTCTTTTATTTTTTGCAGCTGTTAATTCAGATTAAGCATGACACCTGTCACTCATCCCTGCTCGTTCTTTTTCTTTTTTCTTTTTTTTGGTGTCTACCATGTACAGCAGGTGTTGGCACCTGTTTGACTTTCTGAGTCTCCACAAGAAAGAAAGTCGTACTTGTGCTGCGATTTGATGGAGAGCCAGTGTAGCGTTCATATCTCTAAGAAAAATAAAAAATATAGCTCCAGGTGTTTATCTTGGACATGTGTTCCAAAGCACAAACTTAATCCAACCCTGACCGGCTTCATTTTTGATTTTTTTCCTCACTCTTAAGTGGTTTTTGGGGGGGATGACGATGCAGTGCTTTTAGTGGGTTTAGGTGCAAATAAGGAGTGGAAACTGCTGCATGTTTCACTTCTTAAAAATGAATCTTTAGTCTTTTTTTGTAATGAACCCCAAAGAAAGTCCAGCGAGAATGTCTCCTTCTAAATAACACAGGTTGGGTTTCATGGCATACTTTAACTGTCAGACTCTTTTCAAGAAACGTCCAGCCCAGCCGAGCCGAGCCGAGCCGGCTTGGTGTTGGAAGTGTGCACTGTATCACAAAATTGCTTTGAGGATTTCAAAACACGAGTAAAGCTCGCAGAGGTCTGCCAAAGCCTGCAGCCACACGGCGTTGAGAAGGGCTAGGGCTCCACCAAGTGGAGGTAGGTGTAACTGCAACTGCACCCCCCTCAACCCCCCCACCAGGTAGATTTACACTCTGTCCCTGCAAGCAATCACTGGAGTCACTAAACCTGCCAATCAGATTGCAATTGTTTGGAAATCAAACCTCGCAGTGTTTTTTTTTCTCCTTTGATTGTTTGCTTATGTCAGTCTGAGTTATGTTTCTTTTTTTTAATTAAATATGTAACCCCAGTGCATGACCTTGTCGTCGTCTTCTCTGTTTTCTTGGAATCCGAAACCTTCACTGCTGAATTTTGCTCCACATACTTGAATGGAAATAGCCGTCTGTTTCACATTGTGCGTGGGAGTTTTTGGATTATTGACGCCTAATTATACGATCCAGTCCTTACGTAACGCTACATCTGCTAAGAAGTAGATCTATATTTGAATATATTTATAGCTCCGTTTTAATATTAAACTTAATAATACCAACAGGCATGTTAAATTTAAAGAAGTAGTTGTTTTAGAGGGAAAGCTTTGAGGTTTATTCATTTGGGAAATATCCCTTCTATCATTGCCTCACATAAAAAAAAGCCATACTTTGATTTAGGTTAAATATAAGAACATCTTAATATTAAATAATGAATTGTAACATTGAAGGAAATACACATAGCAGAGAAATTAACTAAGAATTTAATGTGAAAAAGTTTATTCTAACCAGAAAATCTCTTTATTCAAACTCAAAAGTAAAACCAACAGATATTACATTTAAATAAGTTTGAGTTTATTCATATGGAAAATATTTCTTCCAACATTAACTCAAGTAATGCCAAGTATTAGAACCTCTTAATGCATATAGTGGAGAAATAAACTTTCTCCTTTAATTTTACATTAGAAAAGTTTAAAACATACTGGAAGAAAGTGTCAAACTGCATTCAATATGAAGATATCACAATAATATCCAGAACTTTACTGGGTTTAATTCATGACTTTGTTTTAATTTGCATTATTTTTTTGAAAGAAAAATATATTAAAACCCTTTAAAGGGATGGAAAATAAACTTAAATGAAAACTTTTATCATAAAAAAGTTGATCATGATCAGAAAAATATCTTCAGTTGTTTAAGTTTAAACTAGGAAGTAATACCAACAGCCGTATTAAATTTAAAGATGCAGCTGTTTTTTAAAAAAAGAAGGTTTTTCGAGGTTTATCCATCTGGGAAATATTCCTTCTATCTTTGCCTCAAGTAGCTGGATTCTGATTAAAGTCTAAGAATCCCTTAATATTAAATAATGAATAGAAACAATGAAGAAAATACATATAGTTGTGAAATTAACTTTTTCCTTTAATCTCAGACTGGAGAAATGTAATCCAGATTGGTGGAAAGTGGCAAACTGCATTAAACATGAAGACACAATAACATCCTGGACTCTAGTGGATAAACTTGGATATTTGATTAATGAGTTTAATCAAGATTTAAGTTACATTTTAGTGCAAACATGGAGAGAATGTGAAATTATGTACATATAACGCTTTAATCAAAAGCTTTATATATTTGATAATAACCAAAAAAATATGTAAAATATGTTTTTACACTACATTTATTTGGCACAGCAACTTCTTGAGAAAACTTTAAGCTTTGTTGAAGAAGTAAAAGTCATTAAACGTTTAAACTCATTCTTTGAATGCCAGAAAGATTTAGATTTAAAATAATCTTTTAATTGGATCAGCATGTTTCATTTAACCGACAATAATAATGTTTTAAGCCTAATCTGAAAGTTTCTGGACAAGTTGAAGCTCTACTGTAATGCCAAAGTTTCTCCCTGAAAACTGAATATTGATTTCTTTACATTATTTCATCGTCTATTCAGAGATTCCTGTTGTTTCCCAGTGGAAATAAACTTCTTTGTTGCATAAAAACTATTAACTCTGGATCTGCAAGGAGTATGAACAAATTTGAGCTTTACTGCATATATTTTACGCTTCTAAACATTCCATGCAGGCTTACCTCAAGAGCATACTGCAGCTATAATTATTGTACTCCTCGAGTTGGAGAATCCACAAAAGTGCTTAGTTGCAGAGCTCAGTTCCGGTTTTTCTCTCCAAGCTTGCATGTTCATTTTTTAGGACGGCATGTGCATGAAAATTCATATTCAATGTTGCAAAGGCTGCGCTTTTTTTTTTTCTTCTTCCCAGGAAGCAGATCCTGATGAACAGCTCGTTTGTATCTGATCAAAGATGTTCTTATTCAGCAAAACAAGAATGTATAATTTGCAGATTAAAGCAATGGAGCACGGTGAAGTTGTTGCCAGCCAGCCGGAATGCGTAGTTGCCAAGATTAAGAGAAAACATTCAAAGACAACCACCCATAAAAGCATATTTAACAATTTGGTCCCCTCCACATCTGTGTGTGTTGTAGTGCCAAGGCGAATAAGCTCCCTACAAGTTAATCTAGTCATAAACAATTTCTTTTAATGCGCCCCGCTTCTTTTAATGGGCTGAATAAGTCGAGATAATTCAGCTCGACCCTATAGGATCTGGCGTGGTTTCAAGCGCGCTCATTCATCCTTTAATGGAGTGTTTGGAAGAATTTTTGAAAAAGAAACACTGGCCTAATGCTTAATAGGCACGCCACATCAAAGATTAATATCCAGAATGCCATTAAAATCTCAAGGACGGGCTGGAATGATAATTAGAAAATGCAATCACAAGCATCAGACTGGATTAATTGCAAGGCGGCCGCTTCCCCTGATTTCAGCAGCATTCGTGTCACACTTATGTCACATTTCGTACCTACAGAGAAATGGATCTGCAATCAGCATGATTATGGCGTTAACTCCTGGAAAACTACAACACTTCGGACTCATATGCAGGGCCGGACCAAGGCTTTTTGGGACCCTAAGTTGATTTTTATTTGGAAGGCCCCAGTTACTAACCAGATGCTTTGTTGTTCCTAAGTTATCTATTATCATTAGCATCATTGTATCATACCAATAACATGTTTTGTTGTTGTTGTACTTTTACCAATAATCTCACCAAGATGCGTACTATTTGATGACTTACATATACTACCATTTATCATACTTACAAAAGCTTCTTTAAAGACATTCAAATAGCTCATATTTTTAATTCTTAGAACTAAAAGTTTTGTTTTTTGGGTTTTGCGTGTTATTTTGGTTATTTAAAATGTTTTTCCAGTTCCAGTGGAACTGGTTTGTATAAAATGAACTTCCATTATTATGGCATTATTGATGTATTTATTGAAAATGGTCTCAAAACAACAAAATTGTTTATCACAGTAATTACTGTGACATTTTATTACCCAGCAAAATTTGTTAAAGTGACGTTGCACTTTAAAATTCTGAAATAGCCAACTGTCTTCAAAGCGTCGTCAGTCTGACATGAGACATGCGTCCAACTTTTATGTCATAAAAGTTGGACGCAGTAAATCGGGATGTAAACAATGGCCGGAAATTATAATTATAAAATTATGAAATAAGTCTGTCACTAAAACGCTTTACAATCCCACAACTCTTAGCTCTGACTACAAACTTCTCCACAGAAACTGCAGTCAATTCTCCACAAAAGTCCACCTGTTCAAGCTGCAGGCCTTAAAGCTCAGTTCCAATGTTTTGGGTGAAATCAGATTTTTATTTGCATACTTGTTTACTTGCGCAACTTGTATTATGATCTCCTGCGTGAGCTGCAAACGACATGACAGTGTCCTGCATGCGCAACGACATCAGTGTTTTGCCAACCGCCATGAAAAGGAAGCAGAAGAAGAAATGCTCTGTGTTGTGGAGGTAAATGTAGATGCTAATGGAGGAGCACATCTTACGATTTTGAAGTTGTTACCCAACCAGAAGCAGAACAGCAACAACTTATTCGTTATTATCATCCGCCATGGTTGTATCATAGTGACGTTTGTCGAGAATCAATAACATTCAGTTCGAGTGAATGTGACCTGGCTGTTCAAACTCAATTTATATCTGAAAATATATATTGGATATCCAAGATTTGAAAAAATCTGAGGTGTTGTTGAGCGTGTCATAAAAAGATCAGATATAAATCACGATAAGGCAAAAAACAGGACTGGGTCACTTGAAGCTGCAGTGTGAATCTAGTCTAAGTTGAGCTTCCTTTGTGTTGTCTTGTGACGATACTGTTGCTGAATAAACCTTTAAATCAATCCATAAATGCATTTCCATAAACAGAGCGTAAATAAAGTCATAAACGGTTCACTCATAAGTCTCATTGGGGTCATGTTTAATTAGTAGCATGAACAACCACACACACATAAATAAATAAAAATGTAAACTCTGAATTGAGCATCAAGACCTGCAGTGTGAACTTAGCCTCCACAGTCCCAGAGTTTCACAGAGAATGCGTTTCATTATAAATCTCCAACTTCAGCCTTCACAAATGGCTTTAAAGAGAGCAGAAAGATTTATTAGGATTAACTCCCAAAAGACGGTAAATTATGCATGCACACCCAAATTACCTGTCAGAGGCCATTCCTGCTGGGGATACAGCCTTATAGTGAGGTCTTGGAAGAAGACTGCCAATAACAGAAAACAGCTTATCTGCAGACAAAAGCTTAGGCAGTAACTGGGGATGATTTTTGGTCGTTTTTGGCCATTCCTCATAGGCTCATGTGGATTCACAACGTTTTTGATGTGGGAACAAAAATCTATGACTTTACCCTTCAGTTAAAGGAAGTAAAATAGACTAGAGCTAAAATTACGAGGAGTTGTGAAAAGAGGGTAGATTGCCTGTGAGCAACGCGATCCATTTTCACATGTTAGAGAAGCTGCACACTGCAACTGGGTGTGAAACGAGACGCATAAATAAAACGTGAGTTTGAGATTAAAATGTAGGTTTTTTTTCCCCACCTCACATCTGAAGCATCTGACTTTCAAAAATGACTCTTTAAGGCCATTTAAGTGACTCTGAAGTAAAGACAGGCAAAACAAACTGAAAGTTTTATCGTGACAATAAACCAATAACAATATATATTGCGATAGACACATTGATACACATCAGATTGTTCAATAATTCCAGAAACGCACAAAATTATGGGAGACGTGGCATCAACTAACTTCTTCACACTTTGGTTACCTAGCAACATTTTGTCCAAAACGTGGACAATTTTTTAAAAACTCAATTTGTAATTCATGACGAGAAGTCCAAATTATTATTATTATTATTATTTTGATCCCTGAAACATTGATAAATATTGATGATTTTGATTGTGACCAATTACATTGTTTGCTACTGATTTCTCAAGTTTTGAGTTTATCATTGTGATTTTACAATGTCAAGCACTTTGAACTGTGTTATAAAAATAAACTTGATTATCAAATTATGAATTAAATAAATTAGGCCTCTAAGGTAGACATATGTTGTCTTTTATGAGGTTTCCATCAGTTTTTAAATTTATTACCAAAGGCAAAGAGTTGACATTTTTATTTTCGTGATGGAAAATATCCTTGTTCATTGGCTTGTAAATCATATCTGAATATGTTTTTCATTTATTTTTGTATAACTTTTGAGTACATTTGAATTTAGATGAGATTCCAGCATCAGATTAGAAACTTTAAGGCTTAACACCCTCATAAATAAATCATATGAAAGACATATTTTTCCTTGCTGTTGTCATATTTTCTCCAGCTACTGACTGTTGTGAAGCACAAACTGATGTTACGATTGAATAAATTTAGCCTGAAGCTTGTGGATACAAGAGCATTCTTGTGCTGTAATCTGCACAAAGTGTCACAAAGTCCACGCTAACTGCAGTTCTCTCTCTTCACAGAAATCTAAAGGACACGAGTGAAAGGAAATACAATGCCTGTTCTGCCACGGCTACCTTTCAGCTTATTTCCATAATTCACAAGTCATTCTGGACGCTTCCCTGCCGATTGGATACCATGATAGGCAATCAAGCTCTGCTCCTGTTGATGCTCTATTTCCTGTGGCCCAGTACTGCCCTGCCTTTCATTACTGGGAATATTGGGAATCTGTTTGGGATGCCAGAGAGTGATGGGAAGGTTCTTCAGCGTTCCAAACGGGGATGGATGTGGAATCAATTCTTTCTGCTCGAAGAGTACACAGGAAATGACCACCAATACGTTGGCAAGGTAAAGTGTCCGAGTGCATTGTCTGCAGAGTAATTGTAGCTGGTTTAGCTTGTTGGGCTAGTGTTTGATGTAATTGGGAGGAGATGGATGGGCTGCCAGAAGTCTTGATTGTTACAGGCAGTGCTAACTGGACCAATCAGATCCACTTGAGTGCATACCAATGGCCTCTCTATGCTGCTTTCCAGTGCAGTCCTAATCCCGGAAAACATTACAGTTAAAATTAAAATCAAGCTTCCACTGATTGAACACGGAAGAATATTATTTGTTATCTACTATTCTTTTCTCTCAGGTTGTTAAAGTATAAGTTGGAGAAAAGTTACATGTGACAGGTTCTTGAAAATGCTTGAATAATTAGGTGTTAATTTCTGTATAAAGTTGTTTATACAAAATTATAGTTTCAGGCTTCACAATTTTATGATAAAGTGCAATCTAATGCATGATTAAAAGGCTACATTTGGAAAATGTTTCCAGTTAAAGCTAGATGCTTAATGAATAAGGACATGTTGTCTTACTATTTCAAGTTTAATTAAACTAAACTTTTTTTGTTTTGGGTCAATTAGAATCACTAAAATTATTTCTATATGCTAAATGCCTGAAAACGCAGTGGTTTTCAGGTTTTACTTTATAATAACCAAATGATATGACTCAGAAGTTAATATCTTCAAATCTTTAAAATCAGCAACGTATATTCATTGGGAGGCACATTTACTGACCTGTGGCAGAAAAGATGAGGGATACATGTTCAGCTTTTGATAGCATTTAACAGGAAGGTTTATTCTTCTGCGTGTCCATAAGCTCTTTTCTATGCAACTAATGCGATGGTGGCCCCTAGTGGCTGGATGTGGGGTAGCACTGAATAACTGAAATAAGACTAAAATCTGATTACCTCAGTTGGTGAAACAGAAGGACTGTGTGTTTAACCAGGTCGTGCAACACAGGAGCACCACAGGGAAATGGACTCTCACCACTCCTTTTCACTCTCTTCAGACTTACAGCACAAGTCAGACTTTTGTCATCCACAGAAATACTCGGATGACTCCGCAGTCGTCGGGTGAATCAGAGATCTAGTGGACGCTTTGTAACATGGTGTGGGAGCAATCATCTCATCTTGAAATTAGATAACTGTAGGCTTCAGGAGAAACAGCAGGGTTAGATCTGATGAGAGAAGAAGTGGAGGTGGATGAGGAATTCAAATACCTAGGTTTTCAGCTGGACAACAGATTGGATGAATAATAAAAGAAGGATAATAAAATGATGGCCAACCTCTTCATGAGACTGACGTAGAAATACAGCGTGCCTGCTGCAGATTCGCTGTATTATAGACTGCTACAGGAGACATTTATCGCTAACATCCTTCACTATCTACAGTAACTCTTAGAAGAAACTTAATTTTTCTTTGGGATCAATAAAGTATTTTTGAATTTGAATTGTGATTGGTCAGAAGTCAACAGCAACAAAACACTTGTTTTTTCCGGCAGCCATTTTCCACCGACTGACCAAATGTGCTGAAGCTCAGCTTGGGTTGCTAGGTAAGGGGCCAGGGTCACTGTGTGCTGTTTCCAAAAACTAGCTGGACTGTTCAGAAGCAGTAGAGATTCAAATGGAAACGTACAAAAACAAACAAATTTGCTTAAAACGTTCCCTTTAAACCTGTTTTCAGAGGGCATTGTCTTGACCAGTCTTCAAAATTAGAAAAACAAGAAGCTTTGTTTCTGTAGTAAGGTCTTCATAGGGTAGGAACTTGTTCCACGGAGAAACTTACTTAAAGCACGATAAGGAGGCTGGACACATTATCAGCATGAGATGCAGCTTTGAGATCAAATTTAAGGCTACAACCGATCCGAGAGTGTTTTGGGACAACTCTTCTCATCTGCAGTCCCGGAAATCAGAGCGGTTCCTGTCAGCTCACCGGCTCACCGTAAAGACAGGCAGCATGGTGGAACGCCGGCGTTATCAACTCGGAGAGGGAAATGAGGCGACTGTCAACACCCAATTTTCTCAGAAGAAGGCTTGCTTTCATCAGGCACCTCAGTCTCCGGAGAAAACAAGTGTCTCGTGAAAGGGTTGAGTGGGGAGGGGTGGAGGGATGACAACTTCCTCTGCAGAAACTATCATCCTGATGTGGGTGAGGAGAAAGGTGCAGCGTATAATAAACAGAAAAGAGAGACAAAATGGAAAGGAAGAAAACATATCAATCAAAAAATATATATAAATTCACTCTCTGATATGTGATGATGCAGCAAAGCAGCTGCTGTGAAGTATAAAAGGAGCCATCCGGTGAATCATCAATGACTTTTCCTTTTTTCCCCAAACTCTTTGATGCCTCTTGGCATCCAACTTTCGTGGCAATCACATTCGCCGTCTCCGCGCTCTCCTTGTGTCTAAAGTCATTAAACTGTCAGAACTTCATGACGGCTAAATAATTTACAGGTGGCGGCAGCGAAGGCTCTGTGCTTCTTGTTTTACAGGCGGAGGCGTGGCGATACGCATCGGTAAATCGAACAACAGTCACAATCTTCTGCCGGTGACAGAGAAACAGAGCAACTTCAGCACCAATACAGGAAAAAGCATATTTCACTGACAAGTTCGATAATAGCAAACAGGCCACACTTTGGATTTAATTATAAGTCTATTCTATCTCTTAAAACATTATGACTCATCTTGGACAGAGGAGTATTCTAATTCTGACTCAGTTTTCTGAACAAAAGATCCCTTGGTGTTATGTATTAAAAGAAATCAACAAAAGGACAATTCTGAGTCAGGAAAATGGACTTGCATTCACTTTAAAGAGTCGTTCAAATGATACATTTCTAGAAACAAAAAAGCCTTTTATTTGTAATATAGATTTATTATAATTAAGTAAATAACCTCAGCATAATCTTACACAAAAAATGATGCGTGTAGTTTTATAAAATATGTTAAATAACCATGTAGTTTTTACAATTGTGTGTAGTAACATTTTAGTGTTATTGGTAATATAGAAACAAAATAAATGGAAAATGTAACAGAGGAAAAAAATCTGGTCAGGTTGAATGTTTTTCATATTTCCCATTTAAAACTTTAATTTCAGACTGACCGCCATTTTTAAAGATGGCCGCCATTGCTTAGCATTTTTTGACAAAATATTGCCATAAAATATTACCCATTTTCATAACTTGGATTAACTTTATGTTACATCACGTGTATAATATTGGTCATCCTATTCAGAATCATATTTCCATGACTTAAGATCATGGAAATCATGTAAGCAATGATTTAACACTAAACATGTTTATCCAATTGTAGATTTTTACTGCAGTTAGATAAATATTCATTTTCAATGACAGCCACGGCCGACATTTTGAACAAAAAATGTAAAATGATCAGAAAATAAAATTCCTATAGGTCCATTTATGGATATATAATATAAAATACATAAAAGGTACTTGTTCCTCAGGCAGATTATTTCAATCACAAGATGTAAGTGAAATAATTTGCCAGTGAAACTAGTACTGACATAAAACAAGCTCTTATATCGTGTCGAAACGTAACATGTCAGTTAGTTTTGTCTTATTTGGATTGTAGATATTTAGACGAGAACCCAGACAAAAAAACTTGGTGACATTTTGTGTTTTTACAGTCTGACCAAAAGACTTTGGTCGGGACTTTGGAGTGGAGGTGAAAGACTAAAGATTTATCTGGAAAGTACATTTTTGGATGGTTTTGTAGAAACTTCTAGCATCAAGACTTGAACTGGACCTCAAAGACTTTAAACTTGATTATGAGAAGAATATGAATTTGATTCATTACAGTGTTATTTTTAAGGAACATCACGTCTTTCCTTCGCCCATAATTGCCCATTACATAATTGACATAAATTATACATTACATACGTTGTGTAATTATATAATCACAAAGTTGACTACAAGGAAAAAAGAAGCGAGGCAGAAAAAAAAGAAAGTAATGAAACTGCGAAAAGAACTCATGTTTTGTACAAAGCTATCAAAGCCTTGATGGTCTTCCACATAAAGATCACTTAATAGCCTTTTGCAGTGCACTGTGGGAAACCTTGTTTATTTCACATTCAATCAAACCTCTCCAATCAGCCTTTGCACGCTCGCTAACTGTCACTTGAGGTTGATTTCTTGATTATGGCAGTGAAACTAGATGTAAAGAACTGTCAGTCTTTTATAGCCCTGTGCTCAGCTGAAAGGGAAAGCAGTGCACTGCTGCTCCACAATAATGCTTATCACAGCGTTCAAAAGACACGCCGTTTTCAGGCTTTTGCGTGCCGAATGCTGCTGACAGATACCAGAAAATGACATAGACAAACAATTACTCATTCCGTTTGTAGGATTTGCAACCTTTTACCCTCTGCTTTGTCGCAGCTGTCGTCGTGATTTTAAAAAAAGCACGGCGTATCTTTTGGTCCACTCATATCCTATGCAATCAAGTGCAAACCCATCCTCCCATAAGAAGAAAAAAAATCTCATTTTAACATACTTTGAGAAGGCCATTAGTGAGTGTGAGCTCTGTGCTGTCTGCAGCTGCGGTGGCCTACTTCTTAAGCGAGGCTGTGAAGTGTGAACACTTGCAATGCTGAGCAATACAGCCGCAAACTTTGGATTCAGGAGCACTGGAGTGGTGTGTTTGAAGTGAGCTAAATCCTATTAAATTCTTGGTACACTGTATTGTGCTGTGCCTTGTAAACAAAATGTGCTGGCCTAAATTAAAATATTCAAGGTAGCTTGCTTTGTTGTGCTAATATTTGGACAATAAGCATCCAGGGGAATTCAGAAAGGAAGGCCTCGTTTGATAAATTTTTGCGTAAGTAATGGAAAATCGTAAAGCGCATTAAGAGATACGGCGTGCTGCAACTTTAACCTGCAGATGTGACATTATAGCACAGTAAAGAATCACAACCCAGGTCTTAAAGGCGCAGGGAGAGAGAGGAGAAAGAGTAATTATTCTGCATCCATTCTGTGCTCTATTTTGCTATCTCCTCTTTGCAGCAGCAAGCAATGCTTACCAGAGACCTGACAAGAATTGCCAATGATTTTTTGCTGCTTTACTGACAATTCCTCAGTGTTTGTGCAAAGTGATTTAACTCATCAAGGCTCTCCTCTGTGCTTCTGTTGTAAGGCCTTGAAGAGGCTGTGTTTGTGCAACGGGGCCTTGGAAGACGAGCCGCTAAGTCTCTGCAAATATAGTACGGATGTGCTAACATTTGATTTTCTAAGGGGAGGCTGTGCAAAAACACTTTGTGGCACACTTATTCAAAATTACCAAGGCGTTTTTTCCCAAGCTGTGCAAACTGATATAGATTTAAGTCATGAATATAGATTCACGTGTCAGAGAAAAGCCGCACACTTTGGTTTGTAGCCTTTAAAGTGAGGAAGTTTAGAGTTTTTGTGGTATTATTGGATAAATCTCTGTTCCTGGCACAGTTTGAAATATTTCACACTATCACTGTTTGCACAAATGTTCCTTGTTTGCAGAAGTTCTTAGTGAGAAATTTAGCAAGCAAGAAGACAAAAACAAGTTATTACCTACATGTTTGGTGCTCACTAATCAGGCTACTGACAGATGACATGAACAACAGAAAATCTCATCATGGCAGCCGTTAGCCGTTAGCAGGTCGGCTAAGTCAGGCTCTCAGACGCAAGCTAGAAAAATCTGAAACTTAATGATATTTAAATTCATTGACAAGTTCCACCAAGTGAAATGTAAAACTTTTTAAGACCCACTGAATGGAATTTAAGACCTGCGTCTCTGTAATAAATGTAAAAAAGCCAGCTAGCTTGCTAACAAGGGTGTGTTAGCGGTAGCCTCAACTGCCTGGGGTCACAGCAGCTTGGCTGCCATGATGTGAGGAGATGCAGCTCAAAATTGGCTTTGCTGGCAAATATTTGTCTTCTATTTTTAAATTTTTCCAAATATTAGACCAGTTGTGTTTTCTGTCACATCTGTGCATCTTTTTTGTCTTATTATGTCGAGCACATTTTGCACTAAAAAGCGGGTGAGTAATTTCCTACTAGTACGAATCTGAACTGTGTTTGATTACATTTGTCAGAATATTTGCACCACATGTCTGAAAAGTTACTGCTTCACAAAGAAGCTGCACCCATTTGTAGCAACATCAAGCATTTATTGTTTTGGGCCGAGCTTGACGCATCAATCTTTGATTTAACCACCAAGCATTCGGCTAACACATCTTTTTGATGACAAAAAGATGTGTTAGCTCTATAGCTGTTCATGAGGTCAGCCACAGGAATTGATCAATCTTTCTTATTTGTTCAGATTTTGTTTGAGTTTTGGAAAAGGAATAAACTCTATCCTGATCTTTAGTGACAACGTTGAACCATTTTTTCCTATTATTTTCCAGCAAATCTCTTTGTTCGCAGCACATTCTTAATGACAGACCCGACACTTTATCGCATGTTTAGTTTCTTCAGGTAAGGGGCAATTTATTTGGGACAAATTGCATCAACCGATTAATTAGTTGCTGAGAAAACAACTGGTTTGTTTGGCGGGTAGCATCTTTAAATATTTTATTCAATACAAGCAGCATTATAGCTGCAGCCAATAAATGTGTTTCCATTACAAATCTTTGCAGAGTTAAGCTGTAAAATAATATCCCAAACTTTTGACATCTCATTGAATCAATCATCTGAACATGGAAAGTCAGCATTAAACTTTTATTGTAATGTTAAAAAGTTCATTTGGGTGTGAAAACTTTCACCAACACTATTTAAAAATACAAGTTTCTCTAAAGACTGGTGGATGTTTTTATGGAAGCATGTTTGCTCTGTTGGTAAAGTACAGGCGTCTTTGATGGCTGCTTGTTTGTTATTCTCATATTCATTTTTATTTTGCAGGATTAGCAACACAGACAGGGAAATATGGTAATGATCACATAAAAAAATCAGTGCAAAAATATAATCAAAAGCTTTAGAGGGAGAAAAAAAGGCAACTCCTGTGGTCTGAAATTCTTCTGGCCTAATTAAGTGAAGTCTGAAGAGTCCCAGTTCTGAATAACGTTGATGAAATATGTTCCTCTCATGTTGCTGAGGAGATCAGCATCCTCCTACACGCAACACCCAAGATAAACATTTGGTTTCAAAGTACAGGATGAAGGATTACTGTTGAATTATGAGTTTTTAAGAGGAAGAAGGTGCTTCTGTGTTTGCTTCTCATTTATTTTTATGTGGTTTGCATTAACAAATACTGCGCACTGTTGCATTTCTAGTGCCGGCTAATTTGCAATTCCTGTCCTCCCCGTTTGGTTTTTTATCTGGAATGAGACGCCTGTTTCGGGGGCAAGAAATTCATACAAATACTCTCCTACCTGCTTAAATTGTCCCATAAATTACAGTCAATGGCAGCGAGAGCTTTTACATCCATAGCGTCCCGTTTTAAATCCTTGGTTCACTGGCCTAAAGCTCAGGAGGGAATTCAAATTCACAACAATGAATAAGTAAACATTCATGCGGACTGATATCCTTCTTTAATAGACTTGGAATAATAGGGTTCATCTGCATGAAATTTTCTTCAAATGCAGAGCCAAATCCCATGTATACTGCTCATTTGAACTTGACGGCGTCTTGTTTTCGAACGTCGTCCTCGTTCTCTAATGCCTCCCCGGGAACGGCGGCGGACCGGCTTGGTGTTGCGTTTTTCTGATTTCCATCCAAAAGTTGTGCTGTTGGCATCGCTTCTTCCATACGCAGGAGGAAAAAAAATAATTACTTCCCCGCGCAGCATGCAGGCATTAATATTAATAAGCTGCCGAGGTACACTCCGCGTCCCTAACTCCTTGTCATTTAAAATGTGAGCCCATGAGATAGTGCTCTAAATATATCTGCTGACAGATCCGGCGCAGTAATGAGCTTGAATCAAGTGTCTGTCACAATATGGCGCCATTACTCCTCGCCGACACCGTCAGGCTCTTCAAGGTGATCGATGGTCAGAGGTGACTAATTTTAGCATTTGTTGCTCTGGGTCAGACTTTCCTCATTTTTTTTAAAAGGCCCAATCTGGGAGAGAAATCGTGGCATAATTTGACCTTGAGTAATGAGCGATGGCGCCCTCGCCGCAGAGGGAGGCGAAGATTTAGAGACCGAGACCGATTCCTTGGTGGGTTTACATCATTATTTCATCGCTCACAAGGGGCTTCTCTGCAGCTTTTATGCACCACCGTGAAACAGCTGAAGAATATTCGAAAAGATTTGAAAGGACGTTAAAACATTTGAATTAGGCATGAGTTGCATAAATTTCTGAGTATCAGAATAACATAGGTGTAGTAAATAAAATAAGTAAGAATTTAATTAAATAGCACATTTTTAGGTCCCAAATCAAGAGAAAATTTGTTTTGGTACGATAAGTGTGTGTCAAGCCCAGAACAAAAAGAGAAGACACAAATTTTTGGTGAAATTGTGACATTTTTCAGTTTCCTGGAAGTTTCAGATTTGTGATTAATTACAACTGAATTCTGCTTCTCCATGTTTGGAGGCCTGAAGGCTGATACTACAAGAACAGACCTATAATGTGTTTGGTGTTAAACCACTGAATAATTTATAAACTAATTGAGAAATTTAAAGTCTGTTCTCTCAGCAGAGCATAGACTTTATTCTCTGGCTCCCTGTGTGTTATTACAGAGTGTAATAACTGTAAAACTGGAGTAATGTGCTCTATTTTTGCTTGTAACTGTGTTTTTTTTAGACAGATCTGTGAAGATATTCATATAGTAATTATTTTTAGCTAAAATAAATGCATGAACAAGCTTCTCAAAATCTTCTTGGGACATTAATGCAAGGAATTCTCCTCAGGTGATAAAAGGCTGACTTTGTAATCATCTTTATATGCCTTGAAGATTCAAGTCCAAGTCCATCAAGTCCATCAAAAATAAAAGAGCCAATCTGTTGAACCTCTTAGATTGGGGTTTCTAACACAGCCTGGCTTTTTATTTTTAAACTGCTAAAACAAAGGCATCAGAGGTTAAAAACTATGATTTAAATAGCAATGCTAATGTTTCAAAGATTTTATTTATAGATCAGATGTAGGTTTGTAAAACAGCGAAGGACATATTCCAGTACTACGATGTCAAATTGAATTAAAAATTAAGCACTGTATTGTGTTAAAATGTGTGGAACTTACAGGTAATAGAACTAATTTATACTCAAAATTAGGACTGAAATTATTAATCTGATTATTTGTGATTAATCTATTTATGAAATAATCATCAACTAAAGTAGTTATCATTTACTTGTTATTTGTTAATCGTTGTTTGCAGCCCTTCTCCAAATTGCTGCAAAAATAGAAACATAGCAATGCATTTCTGACAAACAGAATATTTATAAAAATATGCATTAACCTGCAGCTGGATAATAAACCGATAAAAATATATATTGTGACAGAATATTCAGTAATTTCACTGATGTAGAACCGCACTGCATTCTGGGAGATGCAGGCAGAAAATGTTTACTTAGCTCAACCTCTGACAGGTTATAAAGGTTGGTGGAATCAACTACCTCACTCTCTCTTTGGTTCAGGTTTTGGCACCGAGCCTTATAACTGCTTAAAAATAAGAGCGTGGAGTGAAAACAGGATCAAGCAGAAAAGGTCACGCCGCTAGTTTATATGGAAGAGGACGAGGGCCAATAAAAAAACAATTCTGACTTTATTCTCTCAATTAAAACTTTTTTTCTCAGAATTCTGAGATTAAAGTCAGGAATGTTTTTCAGTGGCCCTTATATTCTCCCAAATGTTTGGCAAATATTTATACCAAGAAACTACAAGATAATTATCACTATTGACTGATGTAATATAGTGTTATGTTTATCAGCCATATTGTCCAGCCCCATATTAACTAACTTGTGTTAAAAAGAGAGGCAAAAAAAACATTCCCATAATTAAATTGATGCCGTTTAGTCCAACAGAATAACTTTCTAAAATGTATTCTCTGTATTGAACAAACTTGTCTTCTGATTTCCAGCTGCACTCTAATGCGGACAAAGGCGACGGCACCGTGAAGTACGTCCTGACCGGAGACGGGGCTGGAACCCTGTTTCTGATCGACGAGAAATCCGGAGACATCCACGCCACCAAGCGGCTGGACCGGGAAGAGAAAGCCATGTACACGCTTCACGCCAAGGTCTTGGACAGAAACACGAACGCAGAACTCGAACCTGACACAGAATTTAACATAAAAATCCACGACATCAACGACAACGCGCCCAGATTTGAAAAGGAAGTGTACTACGCCAGCGTCCCTGAAATGTCTGAAGTTGGTGAGTTTTTGGTTCTGAGAGAAAATTAATTTTGCAACTATTTATACAAAACATGCAGATTCATTTGATTATTAGGCAACACGGCCCCAATCTGACAAACAAAGTCACAACAAAGCATAATTCCTGAATATGGCGGGACATGAGAAATTTAAATTTTCAAAGTGTCCTCTTATTATTAGAGTATGCTGAAAGTTTGTGATCATGTTTCTGATTGGCTTTGGATTGAAAAATTTGGTTTTTGCACAAGTCGCATGTCACTTTTTCTGTATTATCAAATTTTTATTGTGCTGCTGTTCCATTAATTAAAAAAATTTTTTATCTTAAACAAGATCGTAGAGAAAACAGCAGTTTGTGAAAACATGCTAAATATTATCTAACGCAAAAATCATGTTGACTGATATTTATGACAGCATATTAGGGTCAATGTTGGCAGAAAAAGAAGTACATTTCTCAATCTCAAATTTCAAATTTTCTAGAAAAAATAGGAAATGTCTGAGCTTCAGAAGTTGAAAATTTGCAAGAAAGAGTTGGAAAAATTTGAGATTAATCTCAAACATTTTTAACATTTTAAACAGAAATTTCCAAGTGTCTGACAAAATATCAAACTTTTGAAAAATGTAAAAATTTCTCTAGAAAATGTTTCATTTTTTTTACATATAAAAAAAATTTAACAGAAAGTTCAGAAAATCTGATATGAATTTCAAAGTTAAAGTGAATAGCAAAATAACATACTTTGTTTTATTTATTTAACATCAATAACTGAAGTTTATTGTGAAATCAATTAAAATCATAACATTTTTGTCTCGAATCATAAGATTTATCAAGGAAACAGCAGCTGTAATTTGCTGCAAATCAGACACATAAAATATAGCGTAAAATATGAAAATGTTCAAGGTCACTAGAATAAGCACTGCTAAGGTAGGGTTGAAACAAATAATCGTATTAATTGTGATTAATCAATTACTGAAATAATCATCAACTCATGTAGTAGTCGATGAATCATTAGAGTGTAAAGACTCAAAAAAATGTATTTGTTGAAGCAACATATTCAGTCAGAGCAGTAGTTAAGTCAAAACTATACAAGAAATATACATTTGCATTTAGAATAAAAATACTTTTGTCTGTAAATCAAAGGAAATCTCTTTTAGAAGACAGCCAGGCTGGGACTGCAGTTTCAGCTTCACGACAGGAATGTGCTGTTGCTCTCGAGGCACTAAGAAGTTTTAAGTGATTAAATGAAAAGTCTGGAATATGCCAATTTTATAATTGATTAATCATCAGAATAATCGATTAATCGTTAGTTGAAGCCCTAAAACAGACAGAAATCTGCACAGACGGTACCTCGAAAGTGTTGCAGACAAACAGAAAACCATTTCATTTTACAGGGAAAGTATTTTGTCACTCATATTGTGATTAATATTAATAGAAACTACATCAAAGCTGCATAAAAGTAAGTCAGGCTTTTCGCCATATTATTAACTTTAGGCTGTTAGAGCATGGGTCCCTGTAAGTTTCTTGTTCCAGAAAGTTTGCGTTAGATCCTTTGGGCCCTGTGGATTTGCTGGATGGTTTCGCCTTGCTTCCTGCAGATGCCATTAGATTGCATCAGATTTGGATTTATTGAGGTCGAGGGCTTGGATGAGCACCTCCGTTCTCTCTTTCTGTATTCTTTGATCCCTGCCTGCAACGTTTTGATGATGGCCCCTTTGCTACTTGGATGAACCACAAGTCCAAGGCAAACATAACACTGCTCATTTCACAGCCTAGCGGTCATAATGTTATGGGTGGTCAGTACTGATTGAATAGAATATGATAAGGAGGAGTGTTGCAATGAGCAATAAATCAATTAATTGCATGATAAATTGAGATGAGCTCATTTGCATGATGTAGAGTTTTTCTCTTTTTTCTCTCTTTCTACCAAAAATGGGATGAAAAAATTCTTCAGTTTGGTGCTTTGGTCTCAACTAGCCCTTTTTTTGAAGGACAATTTTTCCATTTTTATTTGTTCTATTGTTTTGTTTATTCATTTAAAATTTCTCCCAGTTCCAATGTCGGCCAAAATATGTCGCCAACTTTGTGGTACCCTAACTCTGCCATACTTTGAGCTATCTGACAATTTCCAATGGTTTCTGAAAAGGGGAGACGTTACGCTTTCCAGCCTGTATCAGGTTATTACGGTAATTTCACTCCTGCCGTTACAGGGAGTATGTTTTTCTTTGGTTTACTCTGATGAAATGTTCTTTTAATAAACATTAAATTGCAAAAAATAACTGCTAGAGATTGAAAGTTCCAGCTATTATGGAGAAATAGGCAAAAATATTTACTCAGGACATTTAAAGAACAGCATACAATTAAAATAGGCAAAAATATCTAGATGGAGACTTGAAACCTTAAAGGGTTAAATGTTAATTGGAATTTCAACCTTATTGATTGTTGAGGATTTTTTTGCATTATTAACCCATTAAAAATGGTTTCAAAACAACACTATTATCATTTATTGCAATAACTTATTGTCCAGCTTTTATTGTGACTTCATGGTAAAGCAGTTTTTAAATGCAGATGAGAAAAGTTACTGGGATAATGTGCAGCTTTTCTACAGTTTTCTGACTGCTATGTTTGGTCAGCCTCATTGGGCATTCATATTAAGTAATGCCATTTGCCATTTTTAATAGGCAGCTGAAATATTGAAAGTTTAGATTGTCACAGTCTTTCCAATTAAGTGTTTGCTTCATTGCACTCCATTCGAATTCAAGTAATGGGAATAAATCGGTTGGCTTGAATATAAACAAAGCTTATGAAAATAATGCATGCAAGCTGAAATCAATCCTCAATTACCAAGCTGCAAATTAATACACAGGAGCAATCAGGGGTAAATCAAAAAACCAATTGCCTTTATGACAAATAACAATACTCAATTTGGAATTCATAAATGGGTGTCCTCCGTTTTCCCAGCTGCACAGGCTGCGGGGGAGAGGTGTGTGTCAGGGTCACCGCTACTCATCTGTGGACTAATAAGCTGCCTCACATGTTGAAACTGAACACGTTACTTTATCAAGGCAGCCAGCCATGGAGAATCAGCAACCCCCTCTTCCCTTTACGCTATCGGTGGAGGAACTAAGTGAGACAGATGTTCAGGGGATCATTAGTATGCACAGAGACAGTCAGACCCAAACAGGACATGGCAGAGGTCTCCTGAATGCCAAGGACAGTATGTGCAGTGTGGGTTGCTGAAACGCTCGGCTGGATAAAGTGGAGTTTATTACTGAGGCGATTTCAGTGTTTGGATGTCTAAGAGGAGCTGAGCTCATTGTGACTTTCACTTATTTGATTTTTTTGGTTTTTCTACACCATGAGATTCAGATTGTGTGGTAACCTTGAGCAAAAATGGTGGAATGTCCTATTTATTATGGTTGTCAAACAAAAAAAATTATCCTAAACCAAATTATTCTTTCATCTGTTCTCGTGTTTGAAATTGTACAGCATTAATTTTTAAAATTTATGAGCCACTAAATCAAAAGATCAACTTCAAATGTTCTCCAAAGAAGAAATCTTGATAAACTCTGACCCCAACAAAACAAAACTGGAACCGACTAATTGATTAATCATCTGCATAATCGATTAATTGCATGAAAACAATGCCACATTCTGTAGATTGTTTTGCAATATACCACATTTTTATACATTTTTATACATTATATACATTATAAAAGATGCAAATTAACAGTTCAGTTACCTTTCTCAGTAAGAAAATAACTGTTTATGTTGCCAACACCATATTTATTATGCCGGTAAAGCAAACAATTGAATAAAAAATTATTCTTTTATTTGCTTTTAGGTTTGAAATTGTAAAGCACTACATATAAAAATATGTGAGCTACTGAAGCAATAGGTCAATTTTCAAAAATCTTGATCCCAGGAGCAGATGACAAAAATGGAACAGATTAATCGATTGTTCTGACGATTAACTGATTAATCGGAGAAAGAATTTGCTGCATTCTTCTGATTTTTCATTTCACCACTTGAGCATTTTTATAAAATTTATAGAATAAAATATTAAAATAAAACAATTTGTTTCTTTTTTTAAATAGTAAAATGAATATTTTATTGCCTACTATGCAAACTTGCATCTCATCTATTTTAGGTATATTAATACGATTTTACTCAACTTTACTCATTTACTCTTTATTCTTATATGACATTCTCATAATACTACTTTACTCTCAAAGCATGTCAATTGAAGTATTTCAACTTTATTCTTGTACGGTCTTATTCTGATAATATTACCATAATAACGTCATAATATCACAACTTTATTTTTTTATGTGTGTTCTCATAATATTGTGACTTTATTCTTATAAATTAAAAAGAATCTTAGTATGGCCCTAATACTTCATAATACATTTAACTTGAATTAGTTTGTCAAAATCTATATTCAACTCTTGTCCTTTTTAACTAAATGCATTAGCTTCGACAGCTGGCTGCTTGCTTCAGTCTCACCAAAGCTCAAAGGAACAGAACAAATGAAATATGAAAAAAAAAAACAGGGTTTAATCACTGAGGTGCCAGGAGAAACTAAACTCCAGCCCTGTTTTCAGGCCATCTAGTCACTAAAGATTAGTCACTGGCGACTGGTTGAAACAGTAACATGAGGGCATGGCTGGTATTAAAAGCTGGGGAAAAAATTGCATGGTTGAAAAGCGCTCTGAGGCCTGCAGCCAGTCCATGCAAATTGAAAGCAAACAAGAAAATAAGTTGACTGAGTCTCTTGATCATAGCATTACAAGCAGCTGAACTCGACTGTGTGTGTATCTTCTTTGCATTTCACAGGTACGTCTGTGGTCACAGTGACTGCCAGTGACGCCGATGATCAAACATACGGAAACAGCGCCAAGCTGGTCTATAGCATCCTGCAGGGGCAGCCATATTTCTCTGTGGACTCAGAAAACGGTGAGACAAACCCGGCAAGGTCTCTGATGCCTTTCTAATCCCAGGAGAAATTATGCATTTGTGAGATTTCCATGAATTGTATCACAAAACTGAATAAAAAACAACATTAAGGAGATCAGACAATAATTTAAGCAATGTAAAATAAGATTTTAACCTTTTAAGCAATCTTAGGATGTTTTTACACTTGATGGTGCGTGTTATTCGGTTCGAACGGGACCAAATTTACAGCATTTGATGCATTTTCAGCTGCTGCGTTTCGCTTTCACTTTGCAACTTAACTTTTTGAACAAACCTGTTCCCCTCCTCTCCTGTGGGGGCGCTAAACCAAGAACTACTGAAGGAAACAACCTCAGAAAAAGACACTGAGCGCAACTTTCTTCTTGTTGAGATGTAAACAAAAAGAGTGGCAGCAAATTGTTGTGTTTGTAGGATTTCTTCTGTCGTTGGTTAAAGACCATAAGTCATTTCTCTATCTAGTTCGTCACAGTTTTGATGCAGCTTACCAAGAATGCCGTGCAGTACAATCCACTTCCTGATTTTGGTGTTCACGTATGCATTCGAACTGTGCCAGAGTTCACTTTGCCAGAATTTTTGTTAGCATGCAAACAGGAATTTAAAAGCAATTTGGGGTAAAGCTGCAGAAAATGTTAAAGTTTAGAATATTTCAATATATTCTGCATTGATATACTTCTGGAGCATATACTATTTGTATTCATCTAGACATCTGGTATTAGAAATAACCAAGCATGGATTCTAACCTTGTCAGTAATCTAATTTCCTTTGAGATTTCATCCAATCATCATATAACTATAATAAAATCTATACATTTCTTCCTAGGAACCATAAAGACGGCTCTACCTGGCATGGACAGAGAGGTGAAGGAGCACTACCAGGTTGTAATTCAGGCCAAAGACATGGCCGGACAGATGGGCGGGCTTTCAGGGACCACGACAGTCAGCATCACCCTCTCTGACGTAAACGACAGTCCGCCTCGCTTCGCCAACCGTAAGGACCTCCCAATACATCTCCACTAACTCAACTGAGGCTTAAAACGCTGAAAAGCTGAGATTTAAATTTCATTTAGATTCCTTCAGAGTGACTACAGTGGAGTCTACGGAGATAGGTGGCGCCATCGGACGCATCAAGGCCGATGATCCCGATGTGGGCCTCAACGCTGAGATGGAGTACAGCATCGTTGGCGGCCATGACACTTTCAACATCATCACTGACCAAGCAACGCAGGAAGGAATCATCGTTATCAAAAAGGTATCGTCCCGTCCAATACAAGTTTCTGCACATTTTGTCATGTTATACTCAGAACTTCATGTATTTTACTTGGATTTTAAGTAGTGGATTACTATGACATGAAGAAATATTACACAATACATGCTGTATTTTTAAATCTGATTAAATCCATTGCAGTCAGATGGGTGTAATTCAGTTAGGGCTGAAATGATTAATCGTCTTAATTGTGATTAATTGTCTTAATTGTGATTGTCTTAATTGTGATTAATTGCTTATTGAAATAATTGTCAACTAATTTAATTAATTAATCGTATTCAAACAAATATTCAGAGTACTAATGAAGCCAAAACTGTAACTGTAAGTGAAAAATGATAATTAACAGTATAAAAAGTTTCAAACATCCATCTTAGTGCATTTCATCTTTTATAATGTGTTTCAATTTGAGATAAGCTTCCTGAAATAAACAGACTTTAATAATATTCTAATTTATTGAGTGTGTCTGTTTTCAGCCTGGGGTTAGCAATGATTTTTGGTTTGTTGATACATAAAATGAATTATTTTCCACCTAAATCCTAATTATGTTTGTCTTTGTGATTTATTTATTTATTTGTTTTTCACAGGAAATAACCAAAAGACACTTAAGTTTGTGGTTGTAACAAGACAAAATTAGAGTTTTTTTTTTTATGTTTTAAGAGTTGTTAGTATGTTTCTAAATATCTTGGGATTGAAATGAACTGGAAACTTATTGCATATTTCCATTCTAGTCAAACCTTTGCCATCTTTTGAGCCACCCTGGATTTACAAAACGTTTCCCTCCCAACATTACAGAACATTTAACCCCAGCATTATATTCTTACTAAGAAAAAATGGCCCCCTGAAAACATTTATTCATGCAAAAAAGATATGACAGGATTTATTTTTGAAGCGCAGTGTAAAATCAGATATCATACGCCTGTAAAATGAATAATATAAAGGAGCCTTTTGCACCAAACTCTCTTTAGTTTTCCCCTAAGATCTTCTAGTATTCCTGACTTGGATTTGTTACTCTGAATTTAGAGAGGCAGTAAGATAAAGGCAGACAAATGAAACTCAATGAATCGCATATCAAAATCCCGGAGGCAGGCTTTCTCTTTTAAATGGAAAAGTCTACAGCTTTCCTTCTCTGGTGCTCTTTCATCTCCAGGCGCTGGATTATGAAAGTAAGAGGGACTACGAGTTCAGAGTGGAGGTGAAAAACACCTACTTAGACGCCAGGTTCATCCACGGCGTGCAGTTCAAAGACTACGCCACGGTCAAGGTGACGGTGGAGGATGTGGACGAGCCACCCGTCTTCGCCCGCAACCCTTACATCATCGAAGTTCACGAGGACACGGCCGCCGGCAGCTTCGTCGGCATTGTGCTGGCCAGAGATCCTGACGCAGAAAACAAGCCAGTGAAGTACGTTTCTCAGAATAAGAATCCCACATAAGTTATCTTCAGGATTTACAGGCTTTGGATTTGACTGAAACGATTAATCGTGATTATACAGTTATTGTCAGTTAATCATTAACTGGAGTGCATGGAGTTAAATAAGTTTTTTATCTGTTCCAAAACTAGAACATATCTGTAAATATGTTCTACCCAGAAGTTTTCAAGTAGCAGTTTTAGCTTCACCTGGTTGAAATCCAGTTTTAAAAAAAATCTCCTATGAAATACCTTTTGCTAACCAATTATTAGTCAAAAATAATCTACTAATTATATCTACACTGTGTTGATGTTAATTCAAGCAAAAAGGGCTGAGCTTTTAACATGATGTCAGAAGTAGGACTGAAATTATTAGTTGTGATTAATCAGTTACTGAAATAATCGTCAATTATTTTAGTGATCGATTAATTGTTAACTGGAGTATACTGACTCAAAAAAAGACCCATTTCCTTTAATGACATACTTAGAGCAGTAATTAAACTAAAACTTTACAAAAATAAACATTTTGCATTTAAAATACTGTTTTTTTAATCTATTAAGCAATATTTGCTGTTGTTAATCAGTACATCAAATAATCAACAGATCAGCTCTACATTATAATAATGATAAGTCAAGCAGAAAGGACTTAACTTTTCAATTAGACTAATTGTGATTAATCGATTACTAAAAGTGATTATCAACTGATTTAGTGATTGATTAATCATTAACTGGACTAGATAAAGAAAAGCTCATTTGTCGAAACTACAGTAATTAATCTAAAACTGCGCAAATATATACTTTTGCATTTAAGACAGAAATAAACTTACTTTGTGTAAAAGTACCTCATATTGCAGTTTTAGCTTCACCTGGTTTAAATGATTAAAAATTTAAGCGCCTTTTCTCTTCTAATTATTTGTCAGTTAATCAAATAATCAGATAAGCTCTTCACTGTATGTGATGTTAACTCAAGCAGAAAAACCTGAACTTTTCACCTGTTGAAGAGTGAAATTATTCATCTTATTAATGGATTATTGAGATGATCAACAACTAATTTCACTTCTTTTCTTCTTCCTTCTTTACCTTCTACCCTTTACTTCACTTCGTGTCCTTCATTCCTTTATTAACACATTCTATCAAAAATTTATAGTGAACTTTAGTGTTTTATATTTAAAAAATTCAGTCAAAGCGAAGTTTCCTTATAAAGAGACACAGGTCACTTTTTTAAGATGATAGAGCTAAATAGCTGCACACCAATCCCATGGTGGGACAATAAAGAATATTCCATTCTATTATGTCGATTTACAAGATGAAAACCTCATGAAATGCATTGATTTTTTCAGTGTGAATACTTTTGTGAGTTACTGTAACTGCATGAAATGAGATCAGCTTCATTCTATAAACTTAAGGCCGGATCAATAGACCGCTAAGCAAACATTTCCTCGACAACCAAGTGGGCTTTCTGCTTCATTCTCCGAATTTGAGCTCTTCGAAATTCATTCCCCCTTCTTCAATTATACCAGCAAAAACGAAAAAAATCAATACAGAAAGAAGTGCGATATGGTGGATTTACAGTCTCCTTGTCAGTTTTATGCAGTGAAGATGAAAATGTGCCCACCAGGTTTATCTAATCCATCAACCCGCCCACGTGTCAGTGCTCCGACAGGGGAGAGAAGGAGTGTTATTCATGAGGTCCCTACTGGAGATTTCCCAATGGAAGACAGCGAAGTGAATACAGACGGTGTTTATTTCCCAGAATCATGTAAGCTCCCTCCACGGCGCCGCGCAAAGTCAAACATTCCTAATTTGCCGTATTGATTCGCGTGGGTCACAGAAACCGTTCGGCGCACATATGGCAGCCGCCCGTCCCCCGTCGCAGGAGATGTGGCACACCACGCAGCGCTTCGTGTTGCATATTCAAATCTCGGCTGAGCATGAGAGGTGACAATGACAAATGAGCCGACTCCAGGACAAAAAAGAGAGGCGTCATCTTTTGACAAAAGAGAATACGTTTTCTTCTTCTTTCTTTTCTGACTTCTAAAAAACAAATCTATGCAAATTAAACAAACAAAACCCAACATTCAGCCTAAAGCCAGAAATTTCAATTACAACTCAGCATCGTCCAGGGTATATTTAAAAGGATTCTTCTTTTCCAGTTAAAATGAAAATAAGACTTTGGATGTAATGTTTCATAAGCATTCAGACCTCTTGGAACGCTTTCACATTTTTATCACATTACTGCCACAATTCACAATACACTTTATCTAGGGCTGAAACAATTAATCATGAATAATCGATTAGTGGAACAATCAACTATTTAAGTAATCAATGTATTGTTAACTGGGGTAGAAGGACTCAAAAAGGACATATGCTGATGGAACAACACACTCATAATTCATTCAATATAAAAAACATTTAGTAAAAAAATGCTGTTATTTCCAATAAAATGTAATTTTTTTTAATTTAAAAAAGGAAATGACATACTTGTTTATGTTCATCTTTTAATGTGTGTCTAGTATTGTATAAAATAGGCTAATAGTTGCTGCACTTCCATTCCAAATATGCAAATATTTTTGTCTATATTTTGCTAATGTGGACTTTCTGTCTTCTTCTGCGTTTCTGACAGTAGTAACAACCCAATGCTTTTGCAATTGACTCGTAATGCAAAACAATTTGTTTCCATTGCAGTTTTCCAAAAAAAAAAATCCACTTAATATGAACGAAAAACACTTTGACTCTCAGTGCAAAACCTTAACAAAAAATTTTGTGTAGAAGACAGCAGCGGCTACTCCGCATTTTTAAATCTACTGCTGACAACGACGTCTGTGTCCCTCTTGCAGATACTCCATTGACCGACACAC
Source organism: Poeciliopsis prolifica (assembly GCF_027474105.1). Lineage (NCBI taxonomy): Eukaryota > Metazoa > Chordata > Actinopteri > Cyprinodontiformes > Poeciliidae > Poeciliopsis > Poeciliopsis prolifica. The sequence goes on from NW_026562429.1 coordinate 2,026,222, forward strand.
GGATCTTGAAAGGCTGTTCAACATAGATTCTGTAAACGGCACCATCACAACACTGAAATCCCTCGACAGAGAAATGTCCAAATGGCACAACATCTCTGTGGTGGCCACCGAAATAAGTAACTTCCTCCCTCAGGTCCTCAAACAGCTCTCTTCAGTCCTGAAATACGTGACAAAATTTATTTTTTGTGTTTCAGACAACCCTCGGCAGACGACTCGAGTGCCCGTGTTCATCAAGGTGTTGGACGTCAACGACAACGCTCCAGAGTTCGCCATGTCCTACGACACCTTTGTCTGTGAAAATGTCAAGGCAGGACAGGTGAATGAAATCTGTTAAAATATAAACTCGATTCGTCTTCCACAGAGAGCTGGACACTGTATTTACGTTTGAGTAAACTTTACATCGAAATAAGTTTCCTTTTTTGACCATTTTCAGAGGAAAAATCAATTTTGTGACTTGAAACCCTTTTGCAGGAGGTTGTAGTATGATCACTGTATTACAAGATTCATGCATAAATGTTTTATTTGCGCATCACATGCCCAATAAACCCCCGGTATTAAGAAGAATTATGGATGTTTTCTCGTGCCTAATACTCAATGTTTGCTGTTTCCCTGTGCAGCTGATTCAGACAATCAGCGCTGTTGACACAGATGAACCACTTGTCGGGCACAAGTTTGTCTTCAGCATAAGCGCCACCAACCCAAACTTCACCATCGTTGACAAGGACGGTAGGATTAAGTTCGGCTCCCAGCACACATTCAGTGACATTTGTACCAGAAACACAGAAACACAAACTCGCTGGAGCTTCCTGCAATTTCAATTGCTCTTCTTCCTGGATGGAATATCTAATAAGAAGCTGCTATGATTAAAAAGAAACTGTTTGGTTATTTATGTAGATTATATAAATGTAACAAAAAGGAGAAAATTGCTGCTAAAAAAAGTAAAACATTTAGATAAATTTTCAAAATTTTGGAAAACAAACTAATATAAACTAAATATTCAATGTTTTAAACTGAAATTCACAGTTTTTACTAGAAAATTTGAGATCAGTCTCAAAATTTCTATTTTTTTCTTGCAAATTTTTTATTTTTTGACCAAGAATTTTTCTCTAGATAATGTCAAATTAAACTCAAAATATTGTTCTCCCAAAAATTTGCTAGAAATTTCCACTTTTTTTTTTTTTAGATTATACTCTTTCATGTTTCAAATTTCAGACTCAGATATTGCATTGTATAATCCTGAAACTTTCTGAGAATTATCTGAAAATGTGTTTTGGTGGAAGACGGCGTTGTAAAAATCTCATTACCAAAGAATGATTTTGTGCAAAAGGTGATGAAATGTGTCGTTTCGCTCATGGATCTATCCCAACCTGTTCAATGAAGCATAACAGGTCACAACTTATATATTCTCAGTTTTTATCTCAAACATTTGTGACAAGAGGAAAGCCGTTGGTTTCACCATCTCCGTGTTCCTGCAGACAACACTGCCAACATCCTGACGAGGAGGGGCGGGTTCAGCCGGCGTGAGATGAGCATGTACTTCCTCCCCGTCGTGATCTCCGACAACGACTACCCCATCCAGAGCAGCACCAGCACGCTGGTGGTCCGCGTGTGCGCCTGCGACAGCCGCGGCAACATGCAGTCCTGCAGCCCGGAGGTGCTGCCCTTCTCAGATGGCCTCACCACCGGAGCGCTGGTGGCCATCCTGCTCTGCGTGATCATCCTGCTCAGTAAGTATACGCCTGGACGACCCACCCACCCGCGCGTCTGTGATGGTTTGTGGCAGCAGAGGAAATTAATCCATCGTTGGTGTCAGATCTGCACGTTTTCAGGGTCTGGAAGATTTAAAATTTTAAAAGGTGTTTTCAAGGTTTAATTTAATGTTTGATTAAAAAACTAAATTTACAGATATTTTCATAAGCCTAATATCAAAATACAGTCAGATAAAATTATCAAAATTATTTTATGTGAGACTTAAAATTTCAATTATGATACATCATAATAGTGGAACGTTACAATGTTACATTGCAGTTACAGTTTAAAACACTATGGAGTTACAATGTGACATAACAGTGTGACCTGTTACGTCAGTAACGCCACAGGTACACTATGGTGTCGTTACAAAGTAACAACAGTTTACTTTTGGAGTGGTGTTACAGTCAGAAGTCTTTACTTTCACATGGTTTATGTTTTTCCAGTTTTTTTTTTATTTTATCTGAACTGTATTTGATCAAAATACACGTTACTGATCTAATAAGTTGGGATAAGGAACTTCTGTTATGTTTGTACCAATACAAGAGGAGAAACACAAATTTTACACAAATTAGAGCTTTACTGAGTGATAAAGTGTAATATTTACGTTTATAACAGGAATAGAGGTAGATTAAATATCCACCTGTGATTGGAAATGACAGCATTTTATTACATTTAGAGATTATTGCTGAAATTTTACAGTGTTTTCTCTAAACTGCTGCAGCTCGACTCATACATGTCAAGGTCATAAGAGGTCATCACAGGTCATTTTTTTCAAAACAAATAGAAGCCTGCAGAATTACAAAACCCTGTGCATCCTTTAGCTGATGCTCTTCAACGCTACATAACATAAAGCATCCAGTCCTTCGCTTCCACATTGTTCCAACCTTTTGGCAAGTCACTGTAACTGTGCAAAATTTCATGTAAAATGCGTATCAATGACAAGCGAATGCGCGCCTGAAAATAGCGAGCTATTTATATGCATTGCCGGACCATTTCACTGTGAGGCAGCTGCCCTGTGTTTCACTTAAAATTCATGCCTATCTTATTTTTCCACATAAGCCGCACATCGTAGATGAAAAAGGTAGGAAGGCAGAGATGAAAAGGGCTTAGAAAATCCAATCAAGTTTCTAAAGAAAACAGGAGTTCAAACTGCAGATTTTACATTTCACACCGATGCACAATTTATACAGACACTCTCAGGAGGGACGATGGTTTCTCCTTTGCTCCAGTAAACTGACACACTTTAATCCCCAAATTATATAGCGCATGTAAAGGTATTTAGACCCTCTGAATTTGACATTTTGTCACATTACAACCAGTTTTTATTGAGATTTCATGTGGAAAAGCAACACAAAGTTGCACAAAGCAAAAGTGAATATTGTGCTGCAAAAATTACATAAATACAAAGGGAAGTGTTGCATTCAGATTGCTTATTCAGCAATCTAAATGCTGAATAAGCAATTTTTGCAAAACCTCCAACTCAGAACAGTCATTCTTTTGTCATTATAGTCAAGATCTGGAAACACAAAGTTCACAAAGATAAAAAGATTTCCTGTGAAAACAAAAGAGAGTGCTTAACATCTGGGTGAAATCTTTACATGTTTGAAACTCAAATTAAAGTTTTTTTTGTCAAAGTTTTTTGAGTTTCTTCTTGCAAATCTGAAATTTTCTCAAAAATGTTTGAGACTATTTTCAAGAGTCTTTTCCAGTGAATTTAAATTTTCCAGGAAATTTCTGAGTTTCATCTTAATGTGAGATTTTATCTTCTACTTTTTAGATGCAAGTTTTCCCCCCCACACAAATGTCTCTACATCTCAAGATTTTAGTTTTTCCTTGCAATTCTTTAGACTTTTGGAGCACAGAATTTATTTATTTTTTCCAGAAACTTATTCAGATTAATCTAAACATATCTGTGTTTTTCTAGAACATTGTCAACTCTTGAAACTCAGAAATTTTCAGTTTTTTTCTACAAAATTTCTGAGATTAAACTCAGAATTTCTCAGATTAATCTCAAATTTGAGTTTTTCTTTTCAAATCTTAGATTTATTTATTTTTTGGGCAGAAATCAACTCCTTTTTTTCTGTTTACTTTGGCCTAAATAAACCATCTGACCTCAGAATATTTTGGGGCTTCTTAGTCTTATTTATTTGTCTAACTAGTAAAGAGTAAATGAGACCTAAAACCTAATTCACCTGGACAAAAGAAAAAGAAAATAATTCTTCGTGTTGCAAAAAAGCTGTGCAAAAGTTGTTAGAATAATCACAATAACTTCAGAAAAAGATCCTCATAAATTAGCATGCATGTGTGGGCGTACTCACTGCTGTTTATAAGAAACTCTGACTCTCTCCATGTGTTGAACTGACCCCATCTTTATCCTCATTTTTCCTCTGACCAGACTATTGACACAAGCAGTTCAGAAAAGACCAGCTCTTCTTCCATCTGTCTGCATTTTAAATTCCAAATATATAAACGAATATACGGTAGGCAGATCTCAACGAGCCTCTCAAGTGAACTGAAGGTTGAATTTTTATGCCTCTCATGTCAAACAAAATATCATGACATCTGCTCATTATCTGAAGCTTTTTGCCTTTGAAACCCCCCTGACAGACTGTCTCATTCACCTTCATTTGACTCAGAAATGCAGGAAGCTGGAGCTGCACTTATGTTTTGTCTGAAATCGTGCACTGGCCAGTCACAAATGTCCTAATGTCTGAAACGGCCTCAGCCCATGCTGAAAGCTTTGCAATTAACGCGTAGGTGGGAGGCAAGCAGAGCGCTGTGGAGCCCACTGGGAGGAAAACGAGAAAAACCAGAGAGGAAGAGGGAGAATCTCATTTCATCAAATTCATGCCCTTTAAATATTTACATGTTTTCTTACATTTTCGACACAAACTTCCTTGCATTTAATTTGAAAACTCATAGTTGTTGATCAGGTTCATCATCACTGGTAAAAATTCTTACATATATCTGTGTTTTTCTTAATCTGAGTAGAATACAAATTTAAGATCGAGTATAAGAGCCGAACCAAAAAAAAAAATTATTAATGAGATAAAAGTCATAATATTTCAGAAATAAAGTGATGTTGTTCTGGGAAAAAGTTTTAAAAAAATAAAGAATAAACTCACATCAGAGTAGAATGGAAATAATACGAGAATAAAGTCAAATTTTTATAAACTTGCAACATTACAGGAATAAAGTTGTAATATTTTCAGGACACACTTATATTTCATCTACAGGAATAAATTAATTTTCTTTGTTTCTTATTTATGTCTTTAAGTCTAAATTGTATTTGTATTTTTTAAAGTGGTTTAAAGTTACAATTTCAGTAAAATACACAGAATTCTAAGTTTTGTAGGGTTTTTTTTACGGCAGTTTTGTTAACATTTTGTTAAAAACGGGGTGAGTAATGCATTATTTATGCATGCATGTTTGTTTGTTCTGTTAAGATATCTTGTAAAAAAAAAAACAGCAAATTGTTAAAACTAAATTTGTAATCGTTGCACAGCTCAACTACAACAGCATCCATGGCAACGTTTTCACCCCCGAAGATGAAATGTGAAGATGTTCGCTGACGAGTGTAAAATGGGATCCTCGAACCGCGGTGCATTTTATAAAGTGAAAGTGCCATTCAGGAGAAAAAGGGGAAGAAAAAGCTTTTCCACTGAATCTTTAATAATAGGAGGTGAACGCCCGAGGCAGAGTTAGGGATTTGTCACTGGTAGCAAATGTGTCTCCCTTCTGCTTTTTGCTCCCTAATGCATGACACATGTTCAGAGGCACGCATCTTATGCTCTGTGCTCCCTCTCTGCTGTTTTTGTGCAGTGATCGTGGTGCTGTTCGCTGCCCTGAGGAGACAGAGGAAGAAGGAGCCTCTGATCATCTCCAAAGAGGATGTCAGAGACAACGTTGTCAGCTACAACGACGAGGGCGGAGGAGAGGAGGACACTCAGGCCTTTGATATCGGCACGCTGCGCAACCCGGAGGTGATGGATGCTAACAAGCTTCGCAGGGACATCATACCCGAAATGCTGTTTCCGTTTCGGAGGACATCACCAATAAAGGATAACACAGATGTGAGAGACTTCATAAACGGGCGGCTGCAGGAGAACGACGCCGACCCCACGGCGCCCCCTTACGACTCCCTGGCGACCTACGCATACGAGGGAACCGGGTCCCTGGCGGAGTCCCTGAGCTCGCTGGAGTCCGCCGCCACCGAGGGCGACCACGACTACGATTACCTCAGCAACTGGGGACCACAGTTCAAAAAGCTGGCGGAGATGTACATAGGGAGAAGCCCTGACAGAGAGACCTAAACGAAGCCATCCGTCTCTCTATAATCCAAACTCCTTTTCAATGTCCTTTCGGCTAACTAGCTAGCCAGACACAAGTCGGTCTAGTTAGTTAACTAGCCTGTCTGTCTTAATATCTATCAAGCTATCTGTTTGTCTAGTTTGCTAGCTAGCTTGATAGTCAACTGGTTGTCTGTTTGCTCCACCTACAAATGTGCGTGAAAATGCACAAACTCATGCGCACTATATTAAACCCTCATGTGGAAGCTTACCTGGAAACAGGAAAGCTGTGTTCGAAATGTTCACTCACAAAATTCTACTCCACGATAAATTGTCCCAGTAATTATCGTGATCAACGATAATATTGTTGCTTGATGCCTTTTAAAGTAATATATATAATCAATTTTGCCTATTCTTAGGTGGAAATGGGAAAGCTATGTTCAAAATGTTCACAAAATTTTAATAAGAAATTGCCACATTAATTACCGTGATATATGATCAGTAACAATAATAAAGTAGGTGGAAAAGAATCGTTTCCATATCAGTTTCCTTCAATAAAAGTCTTTATGAGACTTCAGCTAAAAGTGCAGGTGTGTGTCTGTGTCTGGTAATTTCTTTTCTTTTTTCACTCAGTAGGTAGAAAATTCGGAAATTTAACTCAAGTAAGAGTAGGAATAATTAATAAAATTACTCAAGTAAAAGTAAAACGTACATTTTTTTCAACAAAGTTACAGAGGTAAATGTAACTGGTTTCCTTTCACTGGTTTGAAACCAGAACAAAACGCCGATATGTTTAATCGATTGGACAATTCGAACACAGAATGAGGCTTGAAGTGAGTTTTCTAAAAGCAGATCCAATATAAATCTCAGTCTTTTGCTTTTTCTTTTGTCATAATCAGTAACGATGCCTTTAAATTTTAGGACTTTTGTGAACAATGGTGTGAATAATGTGTTTTGTAATCAACATGAACGATAGTAGTATTGTATACTATCAATGTTAAATGGTGCCGGCTTGGTTTGGGTGGGAAACGGGGAAAGGAGTCCAACGGCTTTTCCAGCCAACTCCATTAAATACTGTAAATGTACAAAGTGTTTTTAATGATGGACATCGTATAAACTATTTGCTATATCTGTTTGACGAACAATGTTCATGTGAATGGTTGGTGGAGTTTCTTTTTGTCAAACTGTGAATTCATTTCATCATGTAGGTGTAATATGTAATGGAAAGTGTATGTTGTAGGAAACTGTCACACACTGCTTTCATGCTATTTGAATGCTGAGTCATATTGTTTTATATTTATATTTTTATACTTATTTTCTTAATAAAATGATCTGAAAAGGGTTAAGCCATGCTTCTTTTCAGTTTTCCAAGATTTTGTTCTGTAATAGAAATGTAACAACTATTACTTGAAAAATACTCAAATATGCTAAATCTCAGATTTAAAGAGCCATGTGGTTTAATAGGATATTATAAATATATAATGTAATACAGTTAAAAAAATACCTAACATTGAAATTAATAACAGAGAAAAGACTATTATGTGTTTCTGCTCAAAAAGTTTGGTAATAAGGTATTTAAACATTTTGTCAAATGGATAAAAATCAAATAGAAATTTCATACTGGTGTTAAAAATTAATTTTTGAAATTAAAATTTAACACACAAATTCAGTTTGTTGCTAGAAAAATCAAAATTTTGGGACCAATAACAAATATCTTGTAACATCCAGGTTTTATTCATGAGTTTAGCAAAAACAACAATGAGCAAAAACATCATTTCTGTTTCATTACTCAAACAATTTTTGTTTCATTTCAAAATTAAGCTGATAAAAGTAATTATTGTGAATACAGAAAATTTGGAGACGATTTATGCATTCAATGTGATCTTCAGACGTTAGTAGCTGCTAAAATATTTTTAAAATCCTCATGTTGTCCCTGATTTTGCAACCATGCATTAAAAGACAAATATGTACGGTTCGTATAAACCCCCCATTTTTAACTAGCCTCATTTTCTTTTGTATCCAGAGCTTGAAAATACCAATATCCAGTTCAAAATTATGCAGAAACCCCAAATTTCAGAATAAAAGACTAAAAGAACTCTTCCTGTACTCAATAAACTTCCAGAGAGTTTTACAAGTCTGATATTAATCTACAAGACACATCCCAATGATACTGCAACCACAAATTGTCAAACTTTTGTTATTACTCTGTGCCAGAAAGCTATCATCATTAAAAACAAAGTGCTCTTGCTTTGGAAAGTTGAATAAGAACTCCATAAATCGTACTTTATGGAGTTAAGTGGTGATTAGGTACACGTGTACAAGCCAGTGCCTCCAATCCAGCAGCCAAGCAATTAATCTAATCCCAATGATGTTTTTATGTCCAGTCATTGCAGAAAGTATTAAACTGTTTGTGCAGACGTCTTTGGGAAAATGACCCTACTTCTCGTTTGATTTGTGACCTCAATAAACATTTTCTAAAACTGTTTATGGTCTCAGCTAGTTTTACAGCTTCTTTAACAGAGCATGATGTCCGTTCTGTGAACTGTGATCCAAGTTTAGTATCAAACAGATAAAATAGAAGAATATGGCACGTCTAAATTTAGGTTTTATAAGCTTTTATAAGCTTGAAGAGAGCTTTAAGGGATGTTTCCTGTTTTGCCATGTTTCCTGTTAGAATCTACATTTTCATCTGTCAAAGTGTTCACAAGACCTCAAATTTACTTACTGTACTTATTGGGTTTTTGTGGTAGACCGACATAAAGTAGAGTATCACTGTTAAGTCAGTGATACAAAAAAATTCTGCCCAATAAAATAAAATCCAGAGCATTTAGTTGCCTCCAAATATTGTGGTTCAGTGAAGAAAAGGTCACTTTGGTTGGCTATACACATCAAACATGTCAGGGAGAATGTCTAAAACTGGGTTAAAGGTGAAAGGTTAAAGGTTTAGCATAGGTGCATGAGTCACTTGTCACTTTAAATCCAAATTAGCTCAACTCGATGTTTACGCTCGCATGTGAAAACGGCTGCAAACAGATGCGCAATTATACAACCTTACATCTTTGAAAAGCACAAGTAGAGCCTCCTGCCCAACCAACAAGGATGCAGCAAGTGGTTTCTGGATGGCAAGTCAACAACAAAACACTTGTCTTTTCCAGATGCCTTTGTACAGCATATGAAAAAAGCTGTCCAAAGGTGCCAGAACTCTGCTTGGGTTGCTAGGTAACGGCGGAACTGTAGGGTTGCTAGGTAATGGACAGAACTCTAGGGTTGCTAGGTAACGGTGCATGTGCGTTAAAACTGAAGAGGATTTTGAAACGGCTCATTTTCCAGATAACAAAATACCTTGTTTCCAAAAAGGCGTGTTTGTCTCTCTTATGGTTTTGAAGTTGTCCAAACTGGAGCCAGAATATTAACAACTTAAGCCTCATTATGGTTGTTATTTTTCTTCCCGCTTGCGCACAAGGACGCAGAACAGTGACGTTTGTCAAGTGTCAATGACGTTGAGGACTTGGTTACATTGGAAAAGATCGGATATGTAACAGATATTCAAGTGGCCATTTGAAAAAATCTGACCTTTGTTTAATCAGACCATCATATTTATTATCAGGTGGCATTATGGCAAGAAAATTGGAATTTAGTCACTGTACTGTGAATGTAGCCAAAGTCTCTAAAGAAAATTCCTCCTCAAATAATATTAATAATCAGACTAGAAATTATTGAGCATGTTTTAATCTATCATGCAATCAGTTGATTAATTGCTTATTGTGACAGTCTCATAACTAATACTACATTATATAACTCACAGAAGGGATGGTTGAAATTAAAGACAATTTTTTAAATGCGTTCTTCTAATTCCCAATAAAATACCTTCAATTTTCAGGGTTTAAAATGTGGAAAAGTTGAAGTAGTACATTTAGTTACCCTGAAAGGTGTTTCATAAGGTTCTGGACCGGGGCCAGCGCGGGGCCAGCGCGGGGCGTCAGCAGCGATTGCTGCTTTCTGCATTAGTGATTACTCTGAAAGCGGGAGAGGCTGAACCTAATTCTGAAGGAAACCTTTTGAGTCGCTGGAGTTCATGCTGTGTCTGCTCCGTGGTGAAACCGACTGCGTCTGTGTGTCAGATGACTGTGACTTCCTCCCCGCTCTCCATCACGACTCGCACACAAAGCGGGCCTGCTGAGACCTTTTTCCTTCCCCTTACTCACCATCACCATCCTTACTCATATATTGATAAAACTGACTCAAAACATTTTAATACCCACATTATTGCTTTCATTGCGTCAAACTCTCGGGACAAATTCGGCCCGTTGAAGCTTTTTATGTGGCCCTTTGAAGGGACACAAAATAGATCCTTCAAGATAACATCTGATTAAATATTTTGTATAAATCAAATCTAAGCAGATTTTATCTGTATTTTGATTAATTCCAGCTTTCTGCAAGGAAATTCACACAAAAATCCTCAACTTTTTTTTCACCAATGCATCAATTTAAGTCTGTCACAAATTTTACACAAAAACTGAAATACAAAATCAAAAATACATTATTAACCCCAAAAGTGCAAGTTAAATTTACACTTATCAAAAACATTGAAGAGATGCTTACTCCCACCTGCAGGTGACAGAATTTCTTACTTCTACACAGCAGCCCTGTGCTTAGAGATGCACTGATTTGAATTTGATATCGATATTGGTCCCATAAACATGAAGTATTGGTGACAAAGTGCCAGATCCATCATGGCAGATCTATTCTATCTAATTCTTTATTTTACATTATATTTAGAATTTAATGCAACTTCTTCTTTCCGAACCATTTGAAAGAAGATTTGTTACATGTCTCATTGTCAGTAAAATAATCTGTATTTTTTCCATCAATATTAAAAAGAATGATTGACTTAGAAACCAGACAAAAACACTTGATAATAATTAGATTTTTTGCAGTTATTTTTTTTTCAAAATAAAACAGAGTTTATAGCGGTTGTCAGTCACGCAAAAAAAGTCTCTTTTTTCTGAACATGAATATGATCATTAAACACATGATTTCTGCAAGTCAAATGTGGCTTTTCATACGTGCAATATAGGGAAGTTGTGATGTATAATTAACGTTAATGTTAGCCCTCCTTAATTTAACCCAGAAAGAAGAGCTCAATTATACATCCAGTGGGAAGCATTAGAGGAAATGTTCATCTGATTCGCCTTGGCAGAAACGTTTGGCTTTGCGTCGTTATTTCAGCAGAATTGCAGCGCGTTTCGTGAGTCGACACCCTGACCTAAGCTGAAACCTGAACATATGAAGAGGGCATCTGCTCCCCTCGGGGTGTCTGCTGGCGTCTGAGGTAGATAATCTGTACCCTCTCTATGAGCCTGGATGCTTCCAGGGAACATTAGCAAGGAGGTTTTGCAAATGATGAATTAACATCAGCGCCGGATGCTAAACCTTATAGATTTCCAGGAAGAAAAAACATGTTTTCATTTTGCTGTGAGTGGCAGTGTTCTGTTCTGGTTGCCTCCAGGGCTCTGGGTTAAACTCACATGCTGACAACCCATCGGGAGTTCTGGGATTACCCAGTAACACGACACAACAGATGGGTTGTTGCACAGGAGCACCTGGGAAGTCCGAAGGAAAGCAGCTTGAAACACTTTCGCAAAAAAAAGTGCTCAGTGGGTGATTGTAGTTGTGACAAAATGGTTAAAGGAGACATAATACGCAAAATCTATTCTCTGCTTCAATTTGGGTTACAGCTTCTTCTAAAAACTGACCAAGTGCTTAAAATAACACCCCCTGCTGTTCTTTGGGAACAACTTGGTGTTTTTTCAAATACTTCAGGAATGTAACCTGTTCCCTAGTAACCCAAAGTTCCAGGACATTTGGTCAGCTGGTTTACAGTTAATTGGTGCAGAAAAAAGAGACGCAGGTTGGATTTTGGCTAACTGGCGGTTACGATGTCAGCAAATAAAATCCACCACAAAAATGTAACTGTTTTCTCATTACCCTGCAAAAACACAAAATCTGACCCAATATTTTTGGTCTGGTTTATAGTTTAAATATCTCAGTCCACTTGAAATAAGACAAAAATAACTTACTTTTCTAATAAAATATTTAATAATTTTGCAGTAAGTTACAGAAGCTCAAGAAAATAATTCTTGAAAATAAATATAGTATTAGTACCACTGTGAGATTTTGTTTTTTCTCTTCTAACAGAAAAAGTGAAAAAATCTGACAGTGGAACTAGCATTTAATTAATATCAGAGATTACTTACTTAAAAAAGATCATGTTGATTGCTGAAAGGTTACTTGTACGTTAGTTTTGTCTTATCGCAGGTGTATTGTAAATATTTGCACAAGAAAGTAGACCAAAAATACTTGATAAGATTTTGTGTTTGTGCAGATAAATCCATTGACTTGAACTCTACTGAAAATCTGAAACCAGATCATAATAGTGCTGAAAATGCTGGTCATTTAGAGGTTGAACGTTTCAGAGGCTGCAGCACTCATTAACTGTGGCATTTTCTATTTAATTAGGAGAAACCACTTGGCGTATTAGTTGCATTAAGCATTTAAAATCGTTCTTGTTTGATTTGTTTATTTCAGTGTTTGTCCAGTCTCTTCCAATGTGTCAGTCAGTTCTCTCAGTGTTTCAAGGATAGTGACCAGTCGGGTCACTATCTACCGTCTGACTGGGTTCTCTGGGCTGGGGCTCGCCATCCAAATTCAGAAGAAATGGGTCTTGAAAGTCTCTGGGCACTCCAAGCCAAAAGTGCACCGTAAAAAAAAAAAAAAAAAACCCTGACCTGGAACAAGGCCAAAGTAAAACATCTCAGAATACAAGATGCCAATATCAATCAAACCTATGTATCAATAAATTGTTGTAATTCAGAGATCTTCCATCATTGATCAATTTTTTCTTTTCAAGTTGTACAAAAGTCATCAGTTTATCAGAATACAATGTTACTTATACATCAGTTAAATTAAAGAAATTAGCTAAATATGTGGTAAAGAAAAATAACATAATAATATATATTTCAATCTAAAAGTGCCGGTACATCTTCAACACTATAAATTTCTTGTAATGCCAACGGAAAAAGCACATAACTGAAATAGAACCGTTGAACTTTTACTTACTCAAAGAAAAATAAACAACTACACAGAAAAAATATAATATACACAACAATAATAATAAAAATTTTACTGTGCTACTTTATTTTTATTAAATTTAGTCAGATATTACGTGTTTTTGTCAATTTTCAACCAATCCACTGAGCCAACTGCCGAGCGCGTGCGGTTACTCACCATCGCTCTGACGTCTCTGATGCTAACGGGGATTTTTTTTTTCCAGTCTCAGCTGCTCTCAAAGATAAATAAAAAAACGAATTTACTATTTTCAATTATATATTTTGAGAAACTATACCAATATTGTTTTTCTTACCGTTTGTCCAGATTTTATAAGCTCTTTCAGGCTCTTAACGGAACCAACGGTTAGCTGTGAGCTCTCAACCGAGTCTGACGCGTTATGAGCAGAATCATAGCGCAGCAGTGAAAGGGGCGGGACAGTCAACCCCATTGGCTGACGCAATATCAGACCACGCCAGCCATTGGCTGCCCAATCCATCAGCAAAACAGTCACAAAAGGCCTACTTCACAGCTTTTTAAAGATTTTTAGTACTTTTTGATATAATTTTTTAAGTAAAGCAAAACATAAAATCTATTTATACTTTCGAATCTTGTGGGAAAAAAAAGACATCAAATTAACATCATAAACTTTCACTTGCATTTTTAACACTGGGTTACACAACGGACCTAATCTGCATTGTTTTAGGTGCAACTTTATTTGGAGGAACACTTGGTTATCATACTGTCAATCTCTCCTCCTGGGTCATCCATAACAGGCTATCAGAATACAAGAATGAAATGGTGGTGAGAATGCAAAGAGAGGCTCGGTATCTTGTGCAAATTAGAGGAGATTTTCACCTGACAGAATGCTGTCAGCTCTTATTAAAAATCTCAGCATACCCAGCATGGCTTAGCCGTGTTGCCTCGACACAAGTAAAATATTCAGTGGCAGTGTGAGTTCTTTATTGAGCCATTATTGCTTAAAATAGTAGTATCATCAACATCCTAAAGGTGGTTCGGTTTTTGCAATAAATTCACCTGTTCCCAATTCATAAGCACTAAATCTCATTTTAAGGTTGTTTGTTTTAGACGGCAGAAACAAGGCCGACGTCACAACTCCAGACTTCAATTCTCCAGGATGTTTTTTGGCCCCCCACCTTCTCTGAGTCCCTGCAATGTTAGTACAAAACAGGCCTTGTGTCATGTTTCATAATGCATGATGTTTCTTATGGGTCTATTGTGGCTGGAAGAAAAAAAAAAGACTAAAAGACGCAAAGTAGTGCAATCAATAATGCAGGTGAAATATTGGTATGCAGACGAGATGTGACAGCAGCAGAAAACTGCCTGGGGCTTTTTTTCCCCCCTTGTCCCTCCTCGCCTGCATTTTTATAATAGTAATTTCTTGCACAAACAAGTTCCAAGCTGATACCCAGGGCAGACAATTTCTCATATTCCCTGCATATCAGCTTAATGTGGCTAAACTGTAACCAAAAAGTCATTATTTTTAACATGCTCTGATTGCATAACTGTAGCCTCGGCCACCCCACTTGAGGGCAGAATAGATTTTTCCATTAACTGACCTTTAGCGTTCGAAAAACCCAACTTGCCGATACAGGTGCACTTCAGAAACGCGCTGTGGAAAATGTGTTATTAGAAAATATGTGCTCGTAATTACAGCTGCTCTCAGAAAACCTGCAGCACATGCAGGTAAATATGAGCAAATAGTTTCTGGTTCTTCATTTTTTTTTTGTTTTCTAATCACTGGTCCAGGCCTCCAGAGGGAGCTTTATGGCTCAGCAAGTCATGAAGAAATATTTTGGTAATTTACAGATTTGTGCTTTTTGGTCACACATAAACATTTCAGATCATCAAGCTAATTTTAAAATACAAAAGTTTATTTTCCGGTTTCTATGTTACTGATGCTAATAGCCATTTGCTACAACAACAACAACTGCTACCCAGAGTTCATTGACGAGTTGAGTTTCGATAACCTTTTAAAATTGGAGTTACAAAAACAATTTTTCTGAAGAAAAACACTCCAATTGGGGAAAAAAAAAAAGACTTTCACCTTCTTTATTAAAAAGGTTTCTGTGGTTTTTTTGGTCATATCAAAATTGGAATATTTCCCAAACTGCATTGGAAACATTTTCTCACATCACACAAGTCATGTGATCCAACACCCGGATGTTACTACAGGTGGAAATGATTAAAAAGATGACAGGAAGTGGTAGAGAGAACATGGAGCAGCACTTTAATGACTTATCGTGTGTACAAACGAATCCATCTGTGATTTTAATTTTGTTTCTTTTTTAACGGAAGAGCCATTTCAAAACATTCCAAATGAAACTTCACAAGTCAGCGGCTGCTATGCTGTTACCTAGCAACCCCAGCCAAGCCCAGAATTGTTACCTAGCAACCCCAGTAGGTTTCCCAGCAACCCAAATGGGGCACCAGAACATTTGGTGAGCTGGTTTTATTGGTGTTTTGTTGTTGATTTACCATCCAGAAACCACTTGCTGGATTCGTGTTGATTGTGCAGGAGGCTCCACTTCTACTGTTCAATATTTGCAGCCATTTTCACATGTGAGTGGAAACGTTGGATTGGATTTAAAGTAACAAGAGACCCTGAAGTAACTCATTCCAACTAAAATCTCATTGTATAAAAATGTTTTTATGGAAAAATGTAATGAACATGTTTTATATAGACCGTAGATATATCCAAACCTGTTCAAGGAAGCCTAATAGGTCACATCTAAGAGCTCATAAGTAGACTAGAATTAAACGAAACGTTTAAAGTCAGCAAGTCAAACCAATGATTGGTTCATTTATATTCAGAGCCTCATTGTTTCATGACCAAAGGTTAGTTCAATCCACAGCTCTTGTGATAACAACCGCCTTGTTTTATGCAACTGCAATGACTCATGTGCTCCTCACACCTGAGCAAAACAAGAAAGCGTGAACATGGATTGGTCAAATAACGACAGAGATAAACTTATGAGTAGAAACCCAGCTCCAAGCAGCTTTGTTGTTCAGGCAATCTTCAATCCACTTCCATGTGTTTGAAATAATTTCAGCACTCTTGTAGCTGCGAGTTCCAGACGTGGGCTGAACATTAAAGAACACACAGCAGCGTCTTTCCCCCTTAGGAAAAGAAAATTACTTGTGAGCACCAGGGAATGCATCAGTGACATGGCACACTGCCTAGTTTGTCATAATTATGAGGCAAAAACAGTTCTGAATAGGCATCTTAATGACCAAACAAATTGTTGCAGATTTCAAACCCATCTGGAGGATTTTCTTCGGGAGAGTGGAGATGTGATTGCTGTTCAGAAACAGTAAATGCTGTCTTTGTTGAGGGGAATGTAGCTACTCATACAAGCTTTTCTCCTCTTTTCGGTGTATTTAAGAAGGGAAAACCAGGTGCCTATCTTTGTTTGGGAGCAGGATGTTCGTGGCTGGCTCATGTTGGGTTGATTGGTTGTTTTTCAAGAGGAAACCCATCAGAGGCTAGTTCTTAGAAGAGCCTAATACACATTTTGCACATCTAAAAACACTAAAAATGGAGACCTCTTAAGCAGGTATTTGGCTCCATCTAATGGACATGTATACACCAACACTGCAAAAACAAAATCCTACCAAATATTTATTAGCTTCTAGTGCAAATACACTTTCTTTTTACCAAGAAATAGTTCCTTGTTTAGAGTCAATAATTCCTTCATATTGATGAAAAGTACTGGAAGATTATTTTACTTATAACTACAAAAAATGTCTTGTAATAAGTGAAATAAGTCAATTTAACAAATACTTTTTTCTCAATATTCAGAAATTATTGACTTAAAACAAGCTCCTATATCTTCCTGAAAAGCTGCTTGTTAATTTTGTGAGTTGAAACTAGTGCAAAGCTGAGTTTACGCTTGAAACACTTCCCAAAATAGAGTTGAACTAAATACCATCAGCATTTTAAAGCTGTAGATTCATCAAACACTGTGCAGTTTCACCATTTTCTCTAAGGCAATAAAAACTTTATTGTGTCGCAGTTATTTTCTATACAAACTGATTCTATTTTTTTCAGAAACTATTGAAAAAAATATCATCCATGTAATAAACTAACAACAAATGTATCCTCTGGAGTGATGTCTAATTAGTTCATAGTATAAAATCAAGTTAACATTTGGTATTATGTTTGGCAAAAGAAATATTTTGAACCATAAAACACATGGAAATATTTAGAAAATCCTAGTGAAACTTAATTTTATTGAAAAAAAAGTCTTATAAAGACACATTTAAGATGCAAGAAGCAGTCACTAGAGGGCAGCAGAGACCGTTTAAATTAAATTAAATGGACTGCTGCAGGTTTCACCCATAAATTTGATTTTTATTTAATTTTTTCTTTACTCCCACAATGTATTACAAAACTAAAACTTAGAACAAAAATGAAATGACAGCTATTTGTACAAATAAAGAGCAAAAACTTGTAATCCAGGCTTAGGCTAAACTGATGAAAAATGCCACACATCACATCCAAAGCCTGTTTAATTCCAGTCACACAGCAGGAGAGATGTGAAAAATAAGAATAATTAATTATTCATATCGATCAAAGATTCATGAGGGAAAACCTTCTCTTAACTGATTTACATTTGACTGAATTTACCAAATGTTTGAAGGGATTTAAATCAGCAATACATGCGATCATATCTGGAAAGCAAACAGGTTGTGTCACCAGATTATATCGGTAAGAATTCAGCATCTTTCAGCTCACTGTGATCTACTTTACTTTGATTAATGATTAATTGTAAAGGTGTTTAATAAGAATGTGTTAAGGAGTTGTAATATGACTTCTTAAGACATTTTGACTTTTATTCCCACCTTATTATGACTTTATTCATCATAGTGAATGAAGTTGGAGAGGTGATAATAAGACCCTTCTCATAATTTTATTCTGGTAAAATAACATTTTCCCTCAAAATATTACTATTCTCATAATTCTGAGACTTTATTCTCCTTATTTTGACTTTGTTCTCACACAATTCTGATATTCTTGTAATTTTATTTTCTAATTTGTTGTTGTGGTCAAGGACAGCCACAAAAGTGTCATAAGCACTTTTATTACTTTCAAGGACATTTCTATACATTCCTATAAAATATATGATTTTCTTTTGTACGTTTGTCGTGATACAAATTTCATTCGGAATAGTCTTAACTTTGAGTTGCAGAAACCCTGATTTAACATTTGAGGGTTTATAGGGAAACCTTTTTCCGGGGAAGACATTTTAAAAATCCAAAGTAAATAAAACCACAGAAAAAAATAAAGTGCATGAAAAAGTCTCTGTAAGCAAAACTGTTCTTCATAATATAGCTAATTGAGACCAAAACCGAGGACCAAACTCGGTTTTGGTCTTTTGTCATCCAGTTTTTGGTAGAAAAGAAAAAAAAATTGCTTTTATTAATGATGTGATTTATTCCTTATTGACTTTTAGTTGTAACTTATCTTTGTTTTTTGTTGAGATTTTCCAGAAATTAAATCTTCAAAAACCAAAAATTTGATTAATTGGTCAAATCAATTTTCCACTCAGCTCTAATTTAAATCTAAAGAGCTAAGAACCTTCAAAGCATTTTATGTTGAAAAGGTTCATTGTTACAGATTATTTGGTGATTTAAACTCTAATTAGAAACAAATTCAAGATGTTTCTGAACTATTAGAGCAAATCATCTGTATTTGAGATAAAATGCCATCAGTGACGTTTCAAATGTGTTAAAACCATGAAAAATTGGAGCCAAGAGTGGAGCTGGACTCCAGCATTTATCACATTTGAAATAAAAAAGCATGGAGTCCAGCTCTGTAGATAATCTCTGTGACGGGCGCCGCTTGCTTTCTGTGCACCGAGTGTGATCCAGAGGTCAGCGCCGATCCCATCTTCCATTTTCTGCGTTCGTTAAGCTCCATTCCGCTAAGCGTGTCCAAATTGGGTAATTCTGTGTTCAATTAAGCAGGGCAGACACAGGACATTCAACACAATGTCAATGAGATGCCACTAAGAGTGAGCCATCAGTTTGATCGACAGTCGGAGAGGTGGATAATAAGCTGTTGTACGTCCCCCTGATTCTGCACCACCCAAGGCCATCCCTGCAATTGAATTACACCGGCGTCTCGGTAAGTCACCGCTGATGGTTGACTCGTGCATTGCAGAAAGCCGCATCGCTGTGACTTACCGACGATGCCGTATAATTGTGCAGTTGTCTATAGCTATCATGGCGATGTCTCCCTACCAGCCATGGCCGTGAAAACGGCATAAAGGGACCCCTAGGCCACACAAAGCTCTGCAGTTGTCTTTAGGCAAGTGGCCAATCAGAGAGAGAAAGAGAGAGGGAGAAGGGTAAAGATGGGGAATAAAAGGAAGGGAGGGGGAATTCGGTTCCAGAGTGCGCCAGCCATCCCCGGGCTTTACGCCAAGCAGCCAGTCACAAGGACGGCATGCAAAGAGAATGCCATCCAGCCAGGTTGAACGGCCAGATAAAATGCTCCAGAGGTCGGCCTGTGGTTCTAAAATCCAAAAACCTTTTCTCTTCTCACTGCTTTCTCACTACAGCAAGAGAAACATGCTGCAACAAGAGGTTTCTGTGATCTGTAGGTAACTCTGGGTATGTCATTCAGATTAGATTACAATAAAAAGCTTTCAGATTCACAGCAGGGTCAGCCAAAAGCAATGTGATCGCACCACCAGGGGGCACCCAAGAGCACCAAGCTAACATGATCAAAAAGAAAAGCAAAAACAGAAAGAAATGTAAGAAAATATGCATAAATATATTACAGAAAACATACTTAAAAACACTTTTTAGCGTAAGAGTTTCTATGGAACTGTTGCAAAGTGATGGCATGCTGAGCAAAAAACTGCTGGCTAACGACGACTAGCATTGGTTTTAGTTGTTAGCTTAACATAACAAGTTAAATAATAAATGTATGCCTCATACCTAAAAGGGATGCAGTGTTTTACTACTAATTGTCAACACTACGACAACTAGATGACAAAGTCAGGAAAAAGTTTTAAGAAACAAATTAGTGGTGGAGAGGGAAGTATGTCAGTTATGCTAGCTTGACTATGACATATGGATGTTTGGCTTGTTTAGGTTCAGTCACAAAATAAAAAGATGACCTACATACCAACTCTGACTGCTCATCAGTATAGCTGGGGTTTAAATTAGCTAATTGGCCACCACACTGTTAGCTTAGCTCATAGCATCCATCTTCCCATTGATTGATTCTGATGATGCAGCTGCACTTTGTGTTTTACTTGTAGCCCAAAAATGTCAATTTCTACTGGATAAAATGGACTAAATACAAAAGGAAGCCGTATGTTTTGGATTAATTTAGTCCATCACACAAAATTTCAATAAAACATTAAAATACATTACATTCTATCCAACAGAGAGCTGCTGCAATTACAACAATAGGTTGCTATGATCTTGAAGTAACACGGCCCAGGTATGAAGGTACAAGCTTATCCCAAGGTTGGACTACAAGAAACATACAAGGCTTTGATTTCTCTTGGATGTGGCGCCCAGAGCCAATGTACTGACATTTCTGTTGTTCTGCTTCAGAAATGAAATTCCCTTGGGCTGTTCGGCATCTGCCTGCTGTAAACTCAAAGGATACTGAAGAAAGAGGAGTGAAATAGCTTGGGAAAAATGCCTTTCAGTGGTGCTCAGAGTTCTTGACAAGTGCAGCGTACAATGACCGTGAGTCAGCTCAAGATTCAGCAGCATGCAGAATGTTTCAGGTAAAAAGAGGCAGCAATTATCCTGCCCGATTAAATACTTTCATTGTTGTTTCTGGCATAATAATCACACAAACTAATTGTGTGATTGTGTCAATAACTTTTTATAAAAAAGTAGTAAGTAATAGTTTCATCTTATTTCAAGTGTACTACTGGCAGGGAAAACCTGACAAGAACAAGGTGGGGATATTTTGTGTTTTTGCAGTGTTAATACAAATTGGAATAAAGTGTAGCAACAAAATGTGGAAGAAGTGAACTGCATGCAATACTTTCCAGATGCTTCAAATGCAAGAGGAAGAAGTTATCGAAAACGAGAAAAAAAACATAAAGCTCACATAACAACATACAAGTTAGTGAAAATGTTATTAGCTCATTGTTAGCTATATTATTAAATGTTAAATCTATTGTTCTTGTTGCCTAAAATCATCTTAAAAATGAGAAAATTACAATTACGAAGCGCAAAACTCCAGTTTATTTACATAAGACAGGATTACATGTTTTTCTATTTTTCTTTAGCTGCAATGAAGTTTGTTTATCCACCGATGCTCATCGTACAGTTAAGCCCCAAATTACTCTTGTCTGTCAGATTTTGATTCAAATTGATGTTTATTCAACCAAAAGATTTGTTTGCAAAAGTAAGTGTGAGCTGGGTAAATAAATAATAATAAAAAACCCCATTAATTTTTCCTAGGTAAATTATAAACGTTACAGTCAGGCAGCTTCAATCCATAATTTGCAACTTATTATTTGAGGGATTTGAACTCGATTCTGTTTATGTAAAATCAGTTTGTTGAATTTATCTAAGTGCCAAATAGTTCCAAGTTGATTTAAGTTTTTTTGTTTTTTTTTTTGAGAGAAACTTAGTCACTCAACCCAAATGAGTCAGAAACTCTGCTTTGAACAGTTTCTTATTGGCTCCTACTTGCTGCTTCCACACATGACGCAGTCCTTGGCCAAGGCCAGCGTTTGAAAAATACATTTTCAAGGCAACAAAAACATTATGCCTCTGTTTTCAGAGGAAATATAATCCTTTTTGGGGGGATTACCAGCTGCTGAGTTCAACCCCCATCTCACTAAAACACACCAAATGTGTTGAGAACACAAATCAGATCCACAGATTAAAGTCATACTGTGTGGAAGAGAGAAAAATTCTGATTATGGATGAACAGCGAGTTGCTTTGTGTGTTGGCTGAACATAAGGGAGAGAACATTGGAAGGATCCCACTTGTTATCCCAACTACAGCTCATCCAATTCTTATGATGGATGAGAGCATATTCTTTTTTTCATAAACTCAAGCTTTTCTTTGGACTTTTTATCGTGAAATAACGCAACATTGCTCTCCCTCTGGGTTTGCATTGTATATTAAAACATTAATTTAAACACCAACACAGTGGATTCACATAACCTTTATTATTTATGACGAAGAAAAAAAAGCTAAATCTGTAGGAGACAAATCATCCCAGACCTTACAGTCTTACTTGTGTCTTATTGTTTTTATATCCACAATGCGATGAAAAACCCCGGGACAATTTATACCGCCAAATCCAGTTGATATCTTCAAAGAAATGTCTTTAAACATAAAAACTGCTTAAAGAAAGGGATATTCAGCAAAAACAACAAATACACTTTTCTTTTGGACAATTGCTGTGATGTGTAACCATGGCTTACAAAAGGATGCAGAGATCAAAGGAGAAAGCAAACTAATTTTGCAACAATTATTTTCTGTATATATATATATATATATATATATTAATGGGGGGGGAAATATGGTGCTCTTTTAAACTCTAAGTTAAAAACAAAACCTCAGAAATATTTTATAAAAGTTATTAGCACAGGTGTTTTCTCATGGATTTATGTTGTTATGAAAGAAAAAAACAGTTTCACCTCTAAAATTTGAGTTGCAACAGCTGAGACCAATGACAGTGGACTCGTTTGTTGTTTTATAAGAAAGTCTCCAGCTGATGACAGGAGCCAGCCTGACGAGGCCGCATCAATATAACGCGTATCTTTCATATTTATAACGTCCTCTCCTTTTTACCCTAAGAGCCTGTAATGCATTATTTATGCTGCCAAGAAGATATATTGAATTTTGCCCTGACACTTCAATAATATATTGTCTTCCAGGTTTAAGAATAATAATGATAAATAAATAATATTTTTGAGGTTTTTATATTGGATGCTTTCAAGTTTTTGAGTAAACGCTTGTTGTTGTTGTTGTTTTTTAACATTGTTTAGTTTGGTTTCCAACACTTTTTGAGGCTCGCTGTCCTGCAACATGTTTAACATTAAGTCCATGAATTTTTAATCCTAAACATGCTTCTGTATTGGAAAAGAGTATATTTGGAGCTCAGCCTGGCAAGGGGAGGCGGTTGGGGAGGAGGTAATATGACCTTAATGTGTCAGACACAGAGACCTCGCCTGTCGATATTACATCAGGATCAGCAGTTTTGATGCAGCACACATCCTCCACTGCTGAATCTCTGGAGCGTACATGCTGGTAAGCTGCTGGACGTTTACGGTTTACAGGCATCACTCTTGATTTGTTTGACCTCACTGCTAAATGGATGCATGTTTCCCTCCCTACCCCGTAACAGAAAACTAAACTTGAAACTGAATCCACTGCATAAAAAAAAAAGGCGCTAAAGGGAACCCATTGTGCACATTTCACTTTTTGCATATTATGCTTCAGTTTTGGTCAAAACTGATTCTAAAAAGCCAACCAAGAAGAGGAGGAGTTTAAAAAGAAGCACTTCGGTTACTTTGCAATCCAAGTGGAGCTCCAGCATGTTTGGTTTTACCGCTGTACAATGGCTGCTGGAAAAGACAATGTTTTGTTGTTTCTGCTTTTCAAAGATGCGCGGATGTATAATTGTGCAAACACTTGAGTGGCCAGCAGAAGCTCATTGGAATTTAAAGTCACAAGAGGCCCTAAAACAAAATAGGCAGAACTAGTCAGTCTTAAATCTCATTGTCCAAGAATGCTTTTGTGCAAAAAATGTTTTGTATATCCCATACTTATCGTAATCTGTTCCAGGAAGCATAAAATGACAACACATTCAATATGGTGCTTCCTTCATGTGTTTATATTGAAAAGTACTACGATTAGCATTGAAGCCAATAGGCGTTCTTTAAAATCTCTTGATTTATAATCCCAAGTGTTATAAAATTGGTGATTTTATACGTTAACAGTAAAAATCTGGTTTTAACGGCATGTGTTTTTTAAGCAGTGACACTTAGATTTATTGGAAGCAGGACATAAAATCTTGTGAAACAAATGAGTGAAACTAAAGGACTTGGCTCACTCTATCCATCATGTCCCTGGTTATCTCCAACTAGATTGATTTGCTTCTTGGATATTAAACTACAGTCTAGTTTTAGATGCAGCTGTATGCTAAACATGGAAAGTTTGACCTTCACTTTCAGGTATTTGTCCTTAATGCAGACTTTATCTTTTTAGGTAATCGGGACATGAACAGTCTATTTTTTTTCGTCCATGAAGATTAGAAAGAAAGATTTTCTGAATGCTAACCCTCCACCGAAGGACAAAAATGTCTTTAATCAGAGATTTCCTTGTATAATTTAGAGCACGTCTCTGTTCCCATGTCAAATTTAGTTCTTAGATTTTAATTTTTGAACTTTCTGTACTTTCAGGGCTTGAGGTATTTTTACTTATAATTCTCTTATGTTATGTATAATTTTTGATATTGTTTTGGTAGAAGAATATACAGCCAACAGCCCCACTATATGTTTTTCCAAATACAAGTTAAAATAATTTATTGAAATACTATGCTCATCTTGTCAGATTTGTCATGCTTACATATTTTTAGCACCAAGTAAAAAATGAGTGATGGCAATAGCAATAAGGAACATGAAAATGATAATACCCTTTAAAACTATAAGGAAATAATCAAAATACCCAAAGATTGTGTAAATATCTTATTTATCAACCAATGTGGAATAAACATTGTGAAACCTCAAAGTATTAAGATTGGTGTTTATGTATCTATTGTTTTTTATTGAATCTAACATCTGATTTATGAATTTTGAGTCCATTTATATTCATGTGCTTCTTTAAATTTGGGGCAAATAGTTATTGAAATTTAATGAAATATGAAGCTTTTCTCCTGCATCTACAGTGCCGAACTACACGACCTTGACATAAGTTTGATAAATTTAGTTTTAAACCACTTTTTTCTTCAAAATGCCAAATTAAACTCTTGACTAAAGATTAGGGTGATGACAGAGAGTCCTTCCAAGAACTGGAGTTGTTTTTGAAAGTACATAAAATTCAACATTTTCATTTTTATAAATGTCTACACAACTCCCCCTGGCAGATTAAACCTCATGAAATCTCGTAAGTAGTAGATTTATATTTTTTGCACAAACGTGTCTGACAGCTTAAAAGGATGTTTAGACATTTTTCTCGGTCCCTTTATTTGTCACAAATCCAGATTAAATGTGTCAAACTGTCAGTCTGTCTCACTTTGTTTGCATCTGTCTCAAAGATTATCGGTGTATAAAACTGCATTCCTCCGCGTGATTTGGAATAAACTAATCAAAGATGACAATTCTTTAATTATCACTGTGGTTAGAATGGCTCAAACTGCATAGTTTATTTATTTTTGGACAAAATGTTTGAAAATCTTTTGCTGACCAGAGATGGACTAATATAAAAATTTGTCAGAGTGAAAGGGAAGCTGTAATGGATCAGTCTTAGAAGAGGCGACTCCATTCTCTGCATTTCAGCACTGAAACACACTTGTTTACCAAAAGGTTTTATTATTAGAACCATAAAAAGCGAGAGGAGATAAAACCCGGTGTTTGAGGGAAAGAAAATGCCCTGCAGCAGCAGCCGCAGCAGCATCTCCCCGGTTTGTGGTAAAACAAATAACATCTGCTTCTGTTAACGCCACCTTGGCTGCAGCTGTGTTTATTTCCCATAATCCCCGGGGAATAGAGACCAACAGTAGTGATGCCACCATGATTGTCAAAACGGCTTCATTAACAAGTAAAACTAATCCGAAGGAATTGTTTCTGTCTTTTATTATTAGACAGAGACTTTAAAGTCTGTGGCAGACTTATCATAGTTTAGGATTAATTTTATTTGATTGTGACTTTTGCTTTGTCTCATTCAGTTAGTTTTAATAAGTTTTTAGATTGCTAGATTTTATTAGTTATAGTTGTAGTAACTGAAATAGTCTAAAAACTAACTCAAACTAAGTGAGTTAGAGTGGATTTGCTAGTTTTTATTAGGGAATTTTTGTTTAGTTTCATTTTAGTTGCATTAGTTCTAGTACAATAACTGAATTAGACAGACTTTTTAGAGCGTTTGCTAGATTTGAGTAGTCATTAGTGAAAATGTTTAGTCTTTATTAGCTATAGATATAGTAACTGAATTAGTCTGCCTAATTCAGTTAGTTTTAGTTAGTTATTAGAGTAAGTTTGCTCGTTTTTATTTAGTTACAAGTGAGATATTGTTTACTTTCACTTTAGTTTTATTAGTTTTAGAAGAAGCAGTAACTGAATTAGATTGTTTTAGTTGGTTTCTAGAGTAAGAGTGATTAAAATATTGTTTAGTTTAGTTTTTATTAGTTATTGGAGTAGTAGTTGAACTAAATGTCTGACTGAATTAGTCTAAATTAGTTAGTTTTTAGAGTGGACTTGATAGTTTTTATTAATTAGTGAAAATATTGTTTAGTTTTAGTTTAGTTTTGATTAGTTGTAGTTTTAGTATTACATGGACAACTTGGAATTAGACAGTTTTAATTAGGTTTGAGAGTGGATTTGTGAAAATATTGTATTGTATTAGTAACAGTACTACTTGAACTACTTGGAATTAGACCAACTGTCTAACTGAATTAGACTTATTCAGTCAATTTTAGCAAGTTTTTAGAGTGGCTCTGCTAGTTTTATTATCAGTGAAATATTGTTTAGTTTCGGTCGGACCCCGTTCTGTGTTACGGGACATAGATGATGTACAACTGATGTCAAGCAAGCACATTGGTGGTGTCTGTGAAAACTATTAAAGCTCTCATTTTTGTCATGTCAGGAACAATAAAGTATTGAATATGTCACAGAGCTCAGAGAGCAGACAGCGATCCTTGATGAAAGAGAACTCCGCCGCCAAAAATAGCAGTCTGATACATTTTCACAGGTGCTGACCCAGATAACAGCAACCAGAAGAAATTTATAGGCTGATTCTTCATCTATTGTTCAAAGATTTCTTTGCTGTTCTGTTTAATTATTGTATGATGAAGCACAGTTAACATGACATCAGCTCAATTGAAGATGGTTGGTTTCAGTTTGCTAAAGCTTTTAACTTTGACAAATTTTAATGAATTAAAATCTTGTACTATGTATGAAATTATTCTTGGATGGACAATAAATCAATAAAAATATGTATTGCAATAGATTTATGCAATAAGATTGAGGTTGTTTTTCTGAAGCACTTTTTCCGTATTGCGCATCGTGTGATCAACACGACTCGTGACACGGCAGGTGACGACAACAAATAAGATGACAGGAAGTAGTAGTAGGATGATGGTTCATTTTTGTTTTTATTTTAAAACAATATGTAGTTTTACCAGCGCTCTCACATCATCGCGCAGTGCTTGAAAAATTGTAAATATTTTTTTATAAAGAATATTTTTTACACATTTGCTGAAGCTGTCAACATTTTGAGACACTATGAGACAGATAATCTCCGGTTAGCACATTGAACAGTGAGTACATGAGAATGATTGACAGCGCTAAGACCCGCCTCCTGGCTCTGATTGGTTATTTGTTTGTCTGGAAGTGGACCATTTCTGCAGATGGCAGTAGTAGCTCAGGGAGGAGGTGAAGGAGATCAATCTTTTCACAGATCATCTGTCTCATATTATGCTGTCAGGACATGGTGAGAGTTTTAATAAACAGAGTTTTAATGGAAACACCACAATGACGATATTGTGTTATTTTGACATTAGCAGTATGTAGACAAAAATGTGTGCATATTTGTAGCTGTACCCCAGCTCAGACATAGCATCCTATACTGGCTTTCTGCTGCTGACCCTAAAATAAACCACAGCCATGGCTAAATTCATCGGCCTGTGATTGCACCAACTCCTATTTGTGATGCACTTCTGTATTTCAACGAGGAGTGAGATCCCAGAGCTCTCTGTAAATTGGACAATCAGTAATGGTATTTGATGGCATTAAGAGTGGAGATGAAAGAAAGGACACTTCAGTTATCAACAGGATAATGGGGCTGCTGCCTTGCTCTTCAGGTCCAGTGAAATGGGACCCAGTTAATTATCCCGGCCATTAATTAGGCCATCCTATCAAGGGGAAAGGGACTGCTTTCCATTGAAGTCATACCTTCTTATACTGACTTTCAGGCATCCAGGAATGGCGGTTTTCCTGCTGTGAAGTGAATGTGACCTGTCAGGTTGTCTTTATAAAGAATAAACATGAATCAGCTTTTCTCAAATAAGCCCACATCATTCATGTTTTCCTTGATAATACAAGATAGTGAGTAATATTGAAGTACAAAGAAGATAAGACACGGTTTAAATGGATTTTCCAAATACAATTTGAGTAAATAGCAAGCAGAACCAGTGTAGACTGATGCAGTCTTTTAGGATTTATCTCTTCTTATGTTTTCACATGACAGTCCGGTTCTCTTTCACACTTCACTGAGTCAAACGACCCAAACTCATTGAAAAATCTTTTCCCTCCGTGCCTGTGGGGGCGCTGCACCAAAACCAGAAACCTCTGAAGAAGACACTGCATGCAGCCTCCTTCGAAAAAATGTAATGAAAAATGGAGCGGCTTCAGATTTTAGTGGTTACATGTGACCTCGCTCCATTTTTATTTGCATTTCATGAAGAAGAAAGTCTTCTTCAGAGATTGTTTTCTTCGTTAGTTCTTGGTGTATCGCCACCACAGGTGAGAAGGAGCTCAGGTTTTCAAAGGGTTCGGTTAGTTTGACATGGCACAGTGTGAAAGCGAACCACATCAGCTGCAAATGCAGCAAATTTTACAAATTTGGCCCTGAATTTCACAAAGTCTGAAAACACCCTAAAGAACTTTTTTAAGCCTTCTAGAAACACTTAGACTCTATTGTAATACAGAAAAAGTTTGCACATGATTGTATTCAGGGGTATCAGATAAAAGCTGAAAGCCTTTGAATACCTGTGTAACTTCTCCTTCCACTTCACAATCATGTACTACTAGTCTTTGTCTGTCACATGAACTTCCCAATAAAACACATTAAAATTTGATTCCACGTCGTAACAGGGCGTCTCCTGGGAGCCTTCCACAATATTGCCAGAGCTTTAATATGTTACTGTTTGTACAGAACCACTCATACTCCGCTCCAGAGACAGCCGACTGATGAACCACTTACTGCACTGCGGCCGCTCCACAGGCAATTTAACTGTCCCTAAAATTAGCACTATGCAGCCCTCTCACAATTCATGTCTAACAGGACATAACTGCCAGGTGTCATCGCCCCCGACAGGCCGATATCTTCGGTTAAAACCATGAACAGAACAGTGTTTGACAGCGTAATCTCCTCCTTTCTTGATCACAGCCAGTATAGATTGCACTCTTGAAAAGCTGTCCTCATTGAAAATGCATCAATTATTATAATAAGGAAGCCTGAGCCACTGCTGGCTGGTTGCAAATTGTCTTTTTTTAATATATTTACTTATGTTTGGTTCTTAGCGTTACCATCCTGCAGGGGTTTCTTCACGTTCTTTTGGGGAAGCTTCTACTCGCTGAAGAGATTTCATTTAAAATATTTTTTTCCCCATTTCATATCATATCACCCTGACAACAAGGTGCTGTAAACCTGCTATAAATAAACAGTGCTCCGCTCGAGCCTCAATTTCAACAAGTCGAGCTCCGTGGATTCCCCAAGGACAAACATCAGGTGTGTTTTAATGGGATTCTGTGTTCATATCAGAAAATACGAGCAGCTGGGATCAGAATCTTGTTGGGAAAAGTCACATAAGCAAGCGGCAAACACTCAAAACAGCTGAACTAATATCTTCATTTTAAAGTATTCACTTAAACCCCTATGGATGACCCAACCGGAAAACAACAGATCTCAGGTAATAGAGG
Source organism: Poeciliopsis prolifica (assembly GCF_027474105.1). Taxonomy (NCBI): domain Eukaryota; kingdom Metazoa; phylum Chordata; class Actinopteri; order Cyprinodontiformes; family Poeciliidae; genus Poeciliopsis; species Poeciliopsis prolifica. Next base: position 2,056,248 of record NW_026562429.1, read on the forward strand.
AGGTACATTTAAACCTACAATACCAAATTTAGCAAGTTATTGCAATAATAATATTGTTTGAGGCCGTTTTCTGTGGAATGAAAACAATGCAGGAATTCATTCTCAAAGATCAATACATTTGAAATTTCAATGAATATTGATATTCATTGAAATTTAAAAATTAATTGGAATATTTTCATATTCCAGTTTGTTGGTGAAAAGAGAGAAAGCTAGTATGTTACTCTAACAGTTTTATCACACAGTGATTAAATAAGTTATGCTACTAATTTAAAATTAGCGAATGAGATGCCTGTTAAGGACATTAAATGCAGGTGAGTTGATAAACGACAAGAGAAAATGCTCCAAACTTTGGATATTAATTACTAGCAATATAAAATAAATGTGTTCACAGTGAGATCGTTAGCTCTAGATGAGATATGTTGAATTCCTCTAAATAAGACATAAAACATATATGGTGAGCAATAACACCATCAGAATATTTAGCATGCAAAGGACAAATTAAATGATTTCTTCCTTGTTTGGTCGCAATTAGAAGGAAAATGAAGATGCAGCTGCATCCATCAAGGTGATAAATTAAGCCTTCACGAATTAAAAATGCAGCAGGTTGAACGGGAGGCAATGTGAGGTAAAGTACTGATGTACTAAAAATAAAACCTCTGACATCTGCAGATGCCGCAAAGCTTCGTGTGGGAGTTTCGACAGGTGAGGAGAGCTGTAAATTATTTTATGAGCCTCATTGTAAATAGTTTAATTTGTTCTTGCCTGTGTTCTGAAGGCGACATGCACAGCAGAGAGGCTGCTGACGTAACGTTGACCGCTAATCCCTCTATGTGATGAAGATTTTTTTGCATATCTACTGCGTGATGTACATTACTGCTTTGTTTACCTAGCTTCCTTTAACAATCCAGAGACAATAGTCATAAAACAAGCTGATTACATTGTTGAACCACAGTTTTCTTAATGAAACTTGTTTTTTTCCTCACTCTAAAACAGTGGAAGAATGAGTCAAATTTAAACCCTGAGCAAAGATAGTTTCTACATCAAGATGTATTTTCTGCTGAGTTCTGCATTAATTTGGCCAAGTGTGATAAATATGTCATTAAACTTTATCACGCATTATTTAATTTCTGGGCTAATTAGCTCTAATATCTTGGTATCTGCGGTATACTTGAGTTGTTACGGACATCTGGGGTGAATTTCATGTCAAAAGGGCTGTTAAAAATAAATTGATATGTTCTGATCTTTTTCCCTCTGCTGCATTGTGTCACTTTCTTTCAATAGAAATCCACTTTTTTCCCCTTTTGAAGTGAAGTCAGATACAAGGTAAGATAATAGAGTTCCTCTGGGAGAGCCCATCAGACGGACAGACATGGCAATTTGAATAATAAAAGGCTCTTAGAGGAATCCACTGATGTGCACCGAATGGGCCGCCGAAAAATGGCAGAATTATTCATTTTTATTATCAGCAACCGAAAGGGGGTACTAAAGGCTTCAAAGATCTATTTATGTCTTTACTTTATCAGATAACATGGCCGCAAGGCTGGTACACAGCGGGTAGGAGAAAACGCTGCTTAAGTATTGGATAAAATTGAAAATACTTTCAGTGCAGAAGCAATAAAGTAAAATTTAGGATTAACGTTTCTGCTTAGTATTGAAACCGTGAGGAATATGGAATAGCATAAATATAAACTGTCTTGAAGAAACATTATAGATCCTTTTTTCTAATCTGTTCTGCAAGGAAGCCTTTTACCAACCGAGGTCACATTATGTCTTCATTTGGCTGTTTGGCAGGAATCATTATGGAGCCAAATAAGAGCATTCATGAGGTGCAAAGGCATAGAGTGTTTTAATTTTAAATTACAATATGTTGAGTTTATTATGCATGAAAAAGGTGGCTCTGCATATTGTCTGTGTCGTGCATGAGTGCGTTTTTGTAAATATACAATCTGCTTAATCCATTTAGGTTGATGTCTAAACCAAAGTGCCTCAGAGTTGAGGGGGCACATGATGCAAAATTCACTTTTTTTTTTTTTGTTGCATGATTTTGTACTTCCATTTTTGTTTCTACAGCTTCTAAGAATTTTCCAAACACTTAAAAAACAAAACATCTTTTTAGGCAATAAGTTAATATTTTTTGGTGCCATTTCTAAAAACGCTGGAGTAACATCACAAATCATCAGTCTGTTATCTCGCGTCACCAGTGAACCCCAGGCAGTCAACTAGCAACAATAGTGGAACATTTGGTCAACTGGTTTTATTGCTGTACAATGGCTGTTGGAAAAGACAAGGGTTTTATTGATGAGTTATCGTTCAGAAACCACCTGCTGCTTTCTGGTGGGTTGTGCAGGAGGCTCCACTTCTGCTTGTCAAAGATGTATAACTGCACATTGGTTAACATCCATTTTCATGAGCGAATGTAAGCGTTGAGTTGGGGGTCGTGGCCAGCTGCAGATTAGATGGATTTAAAATGACAGCAGAGCTGACCGGACTAAAATCTCACAATCTAAGAATGATTTTGTGCAAAATAATGTTACTGAACATGTTCTGAATTGTCCATGTAGCATAACAGGTCACCTTTACGTGGTGTATATGTGAATGTTCAGTACTGAGTTTTAGATGTTTATATTTAGCTTACATTTGAAGGAATTATTAAAACTTGTCAGAGGTTGAAACTGAACTTTCCAGCTGTGTTTTAGGAGCTTAGCATGTTGTCTTAGTGAACTGCACAGATGACACAGACCAACTACTGTAGAAGTCAGCTCATGTCAGTGGAGGTGGGAAATTGAGATTCCTGCTGAAATGTACTTTTGCAAAACCTCCCACAGGAAAAATAAATGAATAAAAATCAGAGAACCTGGAGAAAAATGCCTCATTAGTTTTAAGTCAAACCCTGACCTGGTGACCTGCTCAGGTTAAACCTCCGCCTTCCTGCTGCCGATTGCTCAAGATGGGCGCAAGTTCCCCCAGTGACCCTGAGGACAATTAAAGCATTGAATGGAGTCTTTATTGTGTTGTATTATTAGAAAGTGGAAATTGCCCAGAATCCATAGACATGTATTCCAGCAAGTCTGAGATTTTAGCAAAGTTGATAATCTCAGACTCTCCTTCCAGTCTGACTGGTCTTAAGCTACTTCGCAAAAAACAATGGGACAGCTTCCAAGGTTAAAGTTGCACTGCATTTAGATCTCAGTTGTAGTTCACATCAAAGCATGTGGGTGTGGCTTAGTGTCAAACTTTGACTATTGGCCATGAAACATCAAGATTAAATAACTTCCAAATGCAAGATCACAGCTGCATCACACTTCCTGTGTTTCTCTATAGAACAGTCCTGAACCCATTTCCATGATCACTTGATGACATCACCCTAGCCCCACCCACTTTTCACAGGCAGTCACCTGTTTTTTCTGCTGTGAGTTTTACTGTTATTCTATCATTTATATGGGTTTCATCATTTGAAAACTGACTTAAAACAACAAGATGATGAACTCTGTGAATGTTGGCTGCTGACCGAACCGCATTGGGGTGTAGAAATGGCGAACTGCATTACTTCGCCACGTGCATACGATCGGCTCTAAATGAAACATGGATCATCCGACTGCGCCAAACTGGATATGTATGACCTTTGTTGACCTCTAAAGAGCCCAACAGCATTGAAATGTAATTTGACTCCACTGCGTCCCCTGGTTAATCCACCAGCTTACTTCTCTATGATGAAGTAAGTGAATAGCAAAGGGTCCTTTGAATATTGCTAGGTGTCGCCGTTGAGCCGTTTCTTGTGCGATTTTTGCGACGACCTTAAAATACGAAACGTTTGTACAGGCTTAAGGCCTCCGCCAAGTTTGGTGAATTTTTGAATATGATAAAGCCCCCAAAAAGCCAATTCATTTGGATGGAGAATTGTAATAATAAGAAACAGTACAAAAACAATAGGCCTTCGCAGCGCTTTGCTGCTCGGCCCTAAAAAGCTGATTTTACATATCAGATGCCTGGAAATTGGCCTTTTTTTTGGTGCCACTGACAAAAAACTTTACAATTGATAACATCTTACAAAATGTTGGTTTTACAAAGAACGGAAGTATAATTTTTGGTTTTTATTTGTAAAAATTCTTAAAATCATTTTGCTTCTATTACACAATAATGCTCTTTTGTGTATATGATGTGACAAAAACGTTGACATTTGAAGATGCATTACTGTATGACAAACACGTTTGAACTTTTATTTTGATTATTGTCATTATGCCGATACATTACACGTAGAAGAATATACTGTTCCCTAAACTCTGCTTCCTGCTGGAGCTGGTAACGGCTCTGGTTTTCCATTTCAGCAGTCTTTTCATTTCACTTGTGCGCATTAACGCTACCCAACAAATCAAAAATGACTCACTAACTCCACCTCTTGCATTGACATCCAGAATACATGCATCACTTGCAATCACTCAGCTGTAAGGTGACAAGTCCAAGCTGGTGCTGTTTGGAACGTGGAGCTCCTTTAACTGCATACCTGCCTAATTAAGATAATTAGCATTTTAACTACCGACTTTCTCTGAAATGTTAGGATAACTCTAAACTCTTAAAATCACCCATTGGAAGCAAATTTTTTTTCACAAGTGAGCTCCATACCTATTAAAAACACCAGAAGAAGAAATCTATGGAACAGAGGTCAGTGTCTCCACAACTTTTAAAGCTGCTTGCGTTGTTAAGCTTCATCCTCTGAGACTGTGTGTTCCCTCAGGGCGATCTGAAAAAATATTAAGATTTTTCATTGGTGCGCGTCACTGAGTCCAATGGCTGCAGAAGACCTCTCAGCTGGTTCAGTTGTTTCAAATTATATCAAAGCTGTTCTGTTATCACTGGCTATGACCGCAACATCCAGCTAGAAAAACATTTAACAGAATATTTGTTTGGTTTTCTCATTAATTTTCTCTTTTTAGTCCGTAAACAATGTGAACAAACATCAATCAATAACACATAACAGAAAGTATAGAGAATTTATTCTCTATACACAGGCATTATGAGGGAGTATTAGGGTCATACTCAGAAAAAATGAAAAAATAAAATTACGAGAATAAGCAAAAACACTAAAACAAAGCAATTCCATGACAAGATCAATTTTATTTGTAGGAAGAATTTTCAAATGATTTATCAAAGTCTAGCTTTTCACATCACAAAAATCTAACATTTTATTGATGGATTTAAACCATCGAGGAACAAAGTGAGACACCCTCATTTCCAATAGAAACTCTGCACAACTTGTATAGGAAACTGACTTTCCAACAAGTGCAAACACTTTGTGAGCTGACCCGATTATCTTTACATAAACTAGACGAGAGCTTCATCCTTTCATAAGAGTCTTCAATTCAGACAGAGAAAAAAAAAACCTGGCAGAAAATCTCAAATCTCTCACACAAAAGTCTACCTTTCTCCCATCTGTCCAGCCTGCCGAAGCTTTGAAAGTGTCTCTTATGTTAATTACGTCCACAGCTTTGTTGTCGCAGCAGATGTTGCGTCAAGGTGATGAGCGGAGTTATACAACTCTACACATCGTTGGGTTCGGAGAATGACAAGGCAATGGACTAAACTGCTACCTTGCTGCTCAAGTGAGGCGGCGTCAGCTGTGCGCCATTATCTAACTGCCTACTTTTAGCCACGACTGACACAAAATCAAGCTGGGAGGAAAGAAGAGGAGCAAACTGCAGACAGATGTTGAAAGCCAGACAGGCGTAGGTGAGCACTGTTTGTTTTCAAAAGCAGTGAAAAGGCAGAAGAACAAAGAGAATCAATATTAGACTAAACTGAAAAAAGGCACCAAAAGTAAAATACACTTGAAACTACTGTCTGGAAAGCAAAGCCACAGAAAGTACATAGGTATTTCCTGCCTAGGAGAAACTTTTAAGATTTATAAAAGGAGAAAAATTAAAGCTTAAAATTAAGCCAAATGTGAACACACTGCAAAAACACAAAATAAAAAAATGTTAAAACATGTTAAATACGTTTTAACATATTTGTTGACGCTGTCCCAGATGATCGTTTCACAGATAATCTGTTAAAAGATTAAGCTCTTCTCTCTCAGCGTTATCTAGAAATACCAATCGGAGCCAGCAGGCGGGTCTGAGCGCTGTCAATCACCGTCTATGTGGTTCTGCTGCTAACGCTCTGCAACACAGCAGCTAGCATAGCCTAAGAATGTTGTCAATTCATAGGCTAGTTAGCATAGCCACTGCTGATCTTGAATAAACTGTTCTCCTGTCCACTGAGTTGTTTCTTTGTTACTAGCACATTGAATAGCGAATGCATGAGGTGATTGACAGCACTAAGACCCGCCTCCTCACTCTCATTGGTTGGTTTTTGTAGGCATTTCTTCAGATGGAAATAGCAGCTGAGGGAGGAAGTGGAGATTAGTCTGTACTGTGATGACATGGTGACAGTTTAAACAAATATGGAAACATTCTTTTGTAAAAGTTAAATACTGCAGCTTTAATGCAACACTACAGTATACAGGATAACATTTAAAAGCTTTCTCAATCTTAATATACAGTAATTATTCTTAGTGATGCACTTGATGGCTTCCACCAGCAGGAAGTACTTTGCAGTGTGAGTATTTGTTGATGTTGGAAGCATTTAGCTCTTCCAAACTCCCCACTGCGGTAAGGGATATTTGCCAGGTCCAAAAGTTTTATCCCTACACTTTTCTTGCCCTATTCTTCATAAAATAAAGGAAAACATTTCTGTGCACATCTCCTCTTCTAAATAAATGTTGACAACTTTGTTGCAGATCTCAATAACACAGAGGATGAGCATGCCACTTATAATAAGAGAAACATGTAGAAAGTGATATGGAGGTGATGAAGTAAAACGCAGCTAAAAAGTCAAACTGTGGGATCAAAACAAAGAGTTGCTTTTTTTGTCTTGTGTTGCTGCTGCTGAACCAACAGATCATTAGCATTAGCTGGAAACACTAAACCACATTTAGCAAAGACAGACTTTTCCAAAAACAGTTTTTTCACCGCAGGCATTGTGATATGCAGCAGTTGGGAAGCGCAGGTATTTAATGATGGCCTTATTTTACTTGTGCCTGTTGCGCACACTGTTTCATTGTGGCGGCTTACGGTGAAACCTAATGGAAATGAGCCATCATTAATTCCACCTGTGCTCTTCCCACTGTGACGAGTCAAAATGTCTGCTGCTACAAAGGTCTTTGAGTGCTCAAGGAGAAAAGATGGTTTTGCCTCCTTAATTAAATCATCCGGCTCCCATCTGCACCATCAGTTATGTTCTAGATAAAAATGATGCGTCTGTATCTGTTTTAGATAAAAAAGGTCATATTCTGAGCACATTTGTTTTATTTTAGGAAATCCAGTTTTCTTTAGGAAAGTTAGTGAGCTGTGACAGCATTCTGCCATCTTATTATATTTATTCAGATTTTACATTTTATTTTGATCACTCACCTGTTCACATGTTCATTTAAACATCACACAAAAAAGTTATATGTGGTTGTTTATTCGCTGAACTCTGATCCAGAACCGCACGGCATCTCAGAATGCCGACTGAGATGAAGCACTTAATTGTGTTAAGTTTTCCAGTTGTAGTTGGAAGAAAAACAAATCTTATAAGTCAATTTGCAATAATATTTTAACTTTGTTCTCAAAATATCACTATCCTTGTAATGACATGACATTATGCTTGACATGACCTTATAACTAGTTATTATTATATATTACATATTTATTTACATATTTTTCTGCTTTCTTATTGTAATTTTGTGACGTTGACAATTATGTTTAGTTGTAAATGTTGTAAAAATATTTTCTATATTTTCCTGTATTTTTATGGTTATATACATAATGAACAAATGAGTGATTCTTTTTCTCCAAAGCTAAGAGGCAAAACTCAAATACATATACTGTTTATGTTGATGTAATTGAAGTGAACAGCTTCTTTGAATTTTAATGTAAAAATTTCTGTTGAATTTAAACAATATTTTTTTATTGTTTCATTGTTCGTACTTTGGTTGTGTAACCAAAATATGAACAGTTTTAAAAGCTTGAAGCAAATATAAAACGTGTCTTCCTTTAACAGCGATGAACCGCTGACCAAAATGTTTCATGTAATTTCTCTCTTGTATATCAGCTGTCAAGGTTATCGTCAAAGCCTTCAAACATTGAAAGGTAATTGACTGAATCAAGAGTTTGTTCTCTTCCCAGTAATCACGATTATCATTGCACCGGCTCTGTGTTGCTTCTTCAGCAGTTCCACTGACTGACGAGGACATTTGAGGAACGAGAAACGTAATTTTTTCAAAAACATTAAGCTTTCTTGATTGCGTAGAGTTGCATAGGATGGGATTAGAAATGGCAGAGAAGACGGTGGAAACGGTGAGTGGAGCAGCAAAGAAAGGAAAATGCTGGTGTTTCTCATAATATGTCTTTATTCTGGTAATATTCTGACTACTTTTGTGCGAGTTTAGTCTCGTGATATTATGACTATTAGCATAATTCTATGACTTAATTGTTGTCATTTTAATTTTTCTATTTTATTAGTATAGTCGGTTTATTTATACATTGCATAGAAATTAATTAATTCTTTTAAATCTACATGAAAGAGTGGTAATATTTGTAAAATTTATTTTTTTCTCGTGCTGAAATCCAAAATTCAACCATTTGGCTGTTTATACTGATATTCAATCAATATATTCAACCATATCAACCAACAAAGCAACTTGTCAGTTCAAAACAAAAGTTGATCAAATCTCGTTTGTAAGTTTTTTCATTTGAACTGGGTAGACCTTGTTAAAATAAATATAGCATGTAAAAAATAACATTTTTAGGTGAATGCTAGAATATATGCAATATGCACAAAGTGGTAATTAAATATCAATTTGAAACAGTAGAACTGCTATGAATATTCAAGATTCGCCACTATGCAGAAGGGATGCAGCTCATCACATAAGTGCATATTTGAAGTTTGTCCAACATTTACAGTGATTTTTCAGAATGACATTTAAGTTTTTCTACAAAACCAAAAATAATGGTCTTACTTTCCCCAACATATTTGCTCCTTAGTTCTTAATTTACATGTTAAAACAGGGTTTAATTGGTGTCACAAGAGTTTGTTTTAATAAAACAGTGAGAAAGTCGACACTGCTGTGTGTTGGTGTTGAATCTTGCTGCACAGCATGATTCATAACACATTGTCTCACCACGGTATTCTTTTTTCGGCGCCTGTCAATCTGCATTTTCTCCCAAATATTTCACTCTCCTCCTGGCACATAACGTGACCTTGAAGCTGTCATCCTGCAGTTTAAACATATGTAATAATTCAAATTTCTGCATGCGGGGGTGATATTCGATGGGCTGATAAGACTCACTTAATTTCATTTCCCTTCTTTTTTAATCTCAGAACATTTCGTCAATGACATTATCGCAATGTTTCACCTCAGAGCGGAGGAGTGGTGGGAAGGCGTTCCATAAAAGACAAAAATGAAATTTTATAAGATGGATGATTTTGGCCTGCAAACCTCTTTAAAGTCACATACCTTAACATAAAAAGAAGGGGAAAAAAATGACAGTTGTACCCGATCGGTGGCAGATGACTTATTGCTGCAGGCAGCCTATAGACAATGTGTCCTGCTGTATAATATGTGTGTAAATGATAATGTTAAAGGTTATTGTCATGCTTCGCCGGTGACTCAAAATACATTGCCTCTGTGGAAGCTGGCTGATCATTAACTCAAGGTGTCAGGAGACACACATTTGCTCAGTGGCATTCTCCAAAGCCAAAAAGGTGTGTAGTAATGGATTTCCTCCAGAGAGAGAAACAAAGAAAGATACTGCAGCTGTCTAAGGTGTATCAGTTTTAAATATCTCATGTTTTTGGTTTAACCTTGGGAAGACTCGGCTCTTTACTGTAATGCATTGAACTGTTTCTGCCATTTGCAGCTAGTTGGCAGTGGTTTCTTTTAACAAGATCAAATTCGCTTTGACTGCCTCTGCTGTAATAAAGTAACGTTTCACTTTAGCGGCCAGGGAAGCTAACAAAGCAAAATGCTATTCAGACAAAAAAAGAAAAACAATTCTAGTTTGACTTTACGAGCAGCAGAATGATATTATTTATTTCATTGCTTGATTGTAGGTCAAGCAATAAAATAAACAGAATAGCTTCAAGGCGTCAAATGAAGCTAACCGGGCTAACTAGCTTGCTGCCAAAACAAAATGTCCGTGCTCTAATCACTTCAGATCTTGTCCCACAATTAAATTTCAGTTTTTGTTTTGTGTATTTGGTTAAGACAGAGGTTCAGGGCTTTTTTTTTACCACCAAAATAATTTGCAGAGCATATTTTATCCAGGTATATATTTGATAGCAAACTGTAAATATGATGCCTATCTTCTTTACGCAACACAAGACAATTTATTTTACAAAAACCTTTCCAACACAAATAAATTGAGTTAATGTACAGTTGAAATTTGCATACACCAAATAGGAAGACATCTCTAAATATCTAAAAATGTTGCAAAGTTTTCTGGTATTTTGTAAATTTTGATTTACAAAATACCAGTATTTTGATTGTTTCTAGTTATAAACAGTATGCAAACCTTCTTGTATCTATGAAAATATTGATTTAATGTCCACTAAGAACACTGATCGAAGTCCAAAGAAACAAAATGAACATATTTGTCAAAATCAAAAGCATTAAGTGAACATGACACCAGGAACAAGAGCCTTGTAATTACACAACATAATGTAACATTGGGCTTGACCTTACAGGGGTGATGAATGGTGCCAGCTATCTATGGCGTACAAGCAGGGAGTCATCATTGTTTGCAGGCAACTAAAAAGGTACGAGGTTATTAATCATGCGACGTGGGCCCAGCACTGATTCTAATTAACGGCAAAAACACATGTACTTGTCTGTTCTGAGGGAGGAGGCATGGGACTCGTTTGAGCCAAAGTGTCACAGCCTTTGCAATATTTATGATCTGACCACAGCAGCTTTTGACTGCAATCTGTTACACTCTGTCCACAAACTCCTGAACAAAGCTCACAAAAGGTTCCTGCAGTCGTCAGATACAGTCATCATTTATCTTGATGTGCAGATTTAAACAAAATAAGGAATATTTTATTTAAAATAAGATTTTTGTAGTAAAGCCACTGGTTGATGCAGCCTACAAGCATCGCCTTCAAACTGAATTTGGAAAAATACAAGCCTTGTATTCAGCTTTGCATTTTCTAGCCCTAAACCAGCGTCTATTCTTTAATTTTAGAGCATTTTCAAACTTGTACTCGTCAAGTGGCAATCGCTAGAGGCAATTTGTATGATTTTGCTTGGCCCCACTGGAGCTGAAAAGTGCATTATTGAATTATTTTCTCTTCACTTCACCCCTAAAGGACTACAAGAAGAGTGTGTTATTAAATCTTGTAGATGTAATTGCTGTTCAGCTAGATAAAGCTTAGAAAATTGTTCTGGCTTGACTTTTTTTTTTTTTTACTTTTTTTTTTTCTATTTGTGAGTCCAAAGCTGGAATCTCTATTCTATCCTGAGTTTTTTAAGGGAGGAATTATTTGTTTTTGGTGAAATAATAAGCAAGACATTGAGATTCATCAACATTTATGAATCACGAACATCACTGTGTGACAAACTGAAACTTAAAACTTAAAGTTCTTTACTTGGTCCATAATTGCATTTCTTGATATGGAAGCAAAAATGATGAAATTGCCCCAAAAAATTCTTTTTTATTACGAACTGCTTTTAGCTACCATGACGGCTAGAAAAGACAAAGCAAAACCATGAACATCGTCGTCCAATTATAACGGGCTTCTGAGTTTTCATGTATTTCCAAGCGATCACTCTGGACCAGCATCTTCAGTCTGAAACTACAGGGAAGGAGACGGATGGTAAATAAAAGAGCCGTCCTGTGTTATTTCCATGGAGTCACTTCTGTATTCAGTCTGAAAGAGCGAGTGTATGGGAACGAGTGAGCGGACCACAGCCAGGCAGCCGAGCCACTTATCCGGCCTGTACTCACTGCTGTAAACCCAATGCTGCTTCACAAGAAACATGCAAAACGAACAAAACAAAATAACACGCCGACCTTAAGGAACACGGCCATATTTGTCTGAAAGCAACGACTTTGAACCTGAACAGTCAGAACTACAAGTGCTGCTCTACTTTTAAGATATGAGTAAAATTGTGCTTATTCATGCAAAGAGCCCAAAACATGATGTTTGTTTGACACTAACGACAACAAACATCATATACTTGAAAATAAACACAAAATAAGGTAAAATTGAAAGAAAAATATCAGGGAACATTGCTTTCTAACATAAGCTAAAGTTAATGTTAAAAATGTAGACGAGTGACATCTCGTTCCAAGGCTCCACTAACAATAAAATAGATAATTAATAATAAAAAGTACCAATATAAATATATAAACTGGTTATATTTAAACTGGTTATTGATCCAAGGTTCCTTTACATGAGCAGAATGGCAGCAAATACTATTTTGTGCAAGAGAAATAAACAGTCTATTGGAGTCAAGCTGAACCATTTAATTAATATTTAATATGTAAAAAAAAGAAAGCAGAATTAATGTAAAAGTGTATTATTAAATGAGTAGTTTATGTTTCATATTTCTGGCTTATTAGAGACGCGAATGATGGAGGACCAAAAATGACATATGTTTTTACAATGCAGAAATGTCTTTTTTTTATTTTTCCTTTTCCTTATACATCCTTATATCTTGACGTAAAATCACATCTACATACTGATTTAAAAACCTGTCCTTTACCTTCGACATGATCAGAATATTAAAATCTCCTGCTGACCTGAGGATAGTAAAGACATCTTAGGAGAATGTGGGAAATATATCATCACATCTTTTTCTTATTTCAGGCTCTTGTGTCAAGGGTTTTCCATCAGCTTGAGTGATCTAATTCATTACTGCCAGATGCCATCACGACTATTCGCCCACTGATTATGTGCAACGTCTGTAAAGCAAATGCAGAAATCAGCAAATATGCAGGCTTCAGACAATGTGTATTCACCGTCTGCCCCAGCAAAACGTAATTGAAAAATGGCTTTGAGCAAACATTTTTGGGGCAAATGTTAAAGAAATCCAGCCTGGTGGAAGCGGCGGGACTTGTTTTTGCTCTAATTTTGTCTTTTTCTTTCTTACATAATAGTTTGATTTTACTTTGTTTATCAAGTGAACTTTTGTTCAGTTTATTTACTTTACTGTTTCTTAACTTTTCTCACTGAACTAACACCAACCACGCATCTTGATCTTTTCACTTGAAATAAAACAAATAGAAAGGCATGTTTTAAAAAAAAATGATGAAAGTTTAATACCTTATGCCACATATTTCAGAAAGTGAAACTCGTTAAATAGATCCGTTACACAGGGTGAAACATTTTCTTTAATGACTGGGGGTTATCGATAAAACTTCAGAAAATCAATCCAGTATCTCAGAAAATGCAGTAGTTCAGTATTTTTCTGCTTGGTTTAAGTATGAAACTTGTGGCTGATTTGTTTTATTAATGTATTTTGCTTAAGAATCCTCTTAAGGCTGCAGTTACCCCTGTTACTGGGGCTCCTTTTCCTGCCAGTTTGTCCTTCCACTCAACTTTCTATGAATATACTCGGAGAAAAGGTTCTGTGCAATAATGCTTTGTGGATTATGATATCATGAGTTTCACTTTAAGAAATGAGTGACAAAATATGTAAGTTTATCCACAATATGCAATTTTATTTAGATGTAATTTAATTATTATTATTATATATATATTTTACATTTTTCGTAAATAATTAAATCTGGATTTTAAACCTCTATTTTGGTGTCTTTGCTCAGTTTGTGTTACAAAACTTCCAGTTTTATTTCATATTCATTTGAAACCTAATTATTTGTGAAATAGTTGTTATTATTATGTATATATTTTTTCACATTTATTGTAATTTCAGCATCACTTCACTTGTTTGTTTACTGGCAGGTTAAAGTGATGAAAATACAGCTGAGAAATGACGAGTGGAACTCAATAAAAATCAGAAGGAAATGTGATTAAAAAGCTAGATAAGATATATTAAAAGAAACGATAAGGATTTCCTTATATACATGCATTTATACGGACGTGCTACTGACTGTGCATTTGGTTTTGTTTTGGTGAGGCTCTATTTCACACGACCGAGCTGTCATGAAAAAGGACAGATTTATGCATTCTATAAAAACTGATTAAATATTTAGCATCACAGGATAAATGAACCCGAAATCTAACCGCTCTTATCTAATATTCCAAAATAAAACCCTGACGTTTTGCAGCTTCTTAAAGAAAAGGATGAAGAATGTTTTTGATTTGACTTTTCTATTAAAATATAGTTTTGGGATTTTAAACCACTCAAGAGATACTGAGTTGTTTTAAAATGCCAAACCTAAAAAAAAAAAAGAAAAAAACTTTTTAAACATTTCTTTCACTTTATTGAGTGCAGAAGAAATTAAACCAGGAAAACACTATTATTATTAAATTTGATTCAATGTAACATTTTTCTTGTTAATCTTGACATTCCAGCTGGATGGCCTTGTGAGGATAAAGATATCTTGTATTTTGCTGAAATACAGTGGAAAAAAGTTTTCAAAACGCTTTAAAATATCCAGTCTGAAGGATTTTGAAAAGTTTCTGTAAGTTGAGTTGTTCATGCATCATTTAGCTAAAACCATCATTTAAACAGAGATTACAAAGGATTTGATTATGCAAATGTATTAGTCAGGAGAAGGATGAGCAAATGTCAACTTATGTATTTAACTAATTACATTGACTTGTGCAACTTTTTGGGAAAAAAATGTTTTAAAAATAAGTGAAACTCTTTGCCAGATAAAACTTGTTCCACGATAAAACCAACTTTCCAAGCTCAGAAATGTTTAATTTTTCTTGAGAGAATTTCTGAGATTAAGCTCAAAATCTCTGTGTTTTAATCACAGAAATTTGCAAATTGTTTCTGGAAAATTTCTAGGATTATTCTAAAAATTTCAGATTTTTTTCCAACATTTTTTCTAGCTTTCAAGCTCAAAAATAAAGTTTTTATAGAAAATATCTGGAATCAATCTGAAAATGTAATTTTTTTCTAACAAATCTTCAACTTTTTACACTCATATGTTTTCTTCTTTTTTTTTTTCTAGAAAAGTTTCTGACATCAGGCTACACATTTCTAAAAAAAATTCTAGAAACTTTTTATCATTTTAAACTCATACATTTTCAAATTTTATCTAGAAAATTTCAGTTTAATCAGAATTTTTCATATTTATTCAAGACATTTTTCATCTAGAAAATATCCATGACTAATGTGAAATAAAACAAAAAAAAAAAGGAAAATTACTCAGTTTTCGTTTTTATACGCCATTGTTTTGCACAGGTCACCCAAAGCCACTGTAATCCAATTACTTTGTTGATGAAGGTCATAAGCAATCACAACTCTACATTAAGGAACTTCTGCTGGAGAGAACAGAGGAAGAGCTAACGGAGCAGTTTGTGCTCCGAAATGAGAATGTAGGAGGTTTGTGAGCTCGCTTTGATCTCGTCGAGTACCTCTGAGTGCAGATCAGCTTTCATCATTAAATCAGTCTCACCTACATTTCACAGAGCCAAGAACAAAACAAAGTGCAGGCATGTATGCAAATACGTTGTTTTATTCCTGATGCAACTGCTTAGATTCATGAGCAGAAGAGTCAGCTCTTGGAAATAATGTTTGCTTTTTTTTGCAGATTTCACAATTCAGAAGTTTGTTGGGTTGAGGTTAACTTTTCTTCCTCAGCCAAACGGATGTTCTATCCGCTTCCACGTGTCTGGATTGTGGATTTTTATACTGTCAAATATCAAGCTGACATCCTTGTCCAGAGTGGAGCATGAAAAAAAAAACAAGAAAAAAAAAAAACAGCTTGCTGTCTTTCTTCGGAGCGCTTCATTATGACTCACTGGTGTGAGCAAACAATCGTGGTGAACGTGATTCATGACACAAGGGTGTGCAGAAATAATCCTGAACAACCTTGATCGAACTAAACTCAAACTCTAGTTTTTAAAGAAGCTGTGAAAGTGATTCAGTTACTTTAGTTTATTATAAATTCTCCAGTTTAAACATTGGCATGGGCAGCATGGTGAATATTTCCACCGTTTTGTGACACTAGTTTTTAAACACGACAAATACATGATAAATTATGTAATTATAACTGCAGTAACTGAAGTTAGTGCTTTAACGTTTGCTTAAGTTGTGAGATTCTCACGTTCTTTCAATTAGTAAGTAAGTAAAGTTCATCATTTTATTGTAGATATGCTTTTTTGTTTATGTCCAACTTTCAATTTATGTTTTGGGACTGAGACCAAGTCTGTTTTCAGTTTGGTATCCATCCAGAAGGCGTTGGGAGAGACTGGCAGGAGACCAAGATGTTTCTTCTGTAAGAAAGAATAGAAAAATTCTTTATGGTCTTTCAGAAAGGAAAATGCATCTAGTTTTTGCTCTCGGCATGCGGAGAATACAGGAGATTTCTGCCACACACAGAAGATAAAACTAGTAATGAGCTGAAATTCCTGCAGCTGCTGTAGCGTTTCTCTGGGTAGGTTCTCGGACCAGTTTCAGTTTCATCTGAAACAGAATACACAATATTAGAAGTGTCCTATTAGGCTTCCTTGAAACATTTGGATACAAAACATTTTTTTTTCCACAAAATCATTCTTATTCAACAAAATTTTATTCTGCTAATTTCTTTCTATGTTGAGCTGCTTTCAGAATGAGCCGTTTTACGGCCTCTTGTCACTTTAAATCCACATAAGCAGCAGCTGGCCACGCCCCTTAACTCAACATTTATACTCTTGCTAAAATGGCTGCAAACAGATGCGCAATTATACAACTGTACCTCTTTGAAAAGCAGAAGCAGAGCCTCCTGCACAACCAACAGCAAGTCAACAACAAAACACTCATCTTTTCCAGCAGCCATTGTGCAGTGCATACAGCAGTAAAACCAGCTGACCAAACATGCTGGAGCTCTGCTTTCTAGGTAACAGTCAGTTACCTAGCAGTCAGTGTCTGTTGATTTGTGACGTTGCTTTCACTGTTTTTAGACTCAGTAGATTCAAATGGAAGTACAAAAACGTGCAAAATGTGAATTTTGCATAAAAGGTTCCCTGTAAATTTAGAAAAAGTGTTGAAATGATTGTTTTTATTTCACAACATTCTGATATTTAACAGTGGTCCCTGTGTTTATATATATATATATACATATATATATATATATCTATATATCTATATATATATATATATATATATCTATATATATATATATATATATATATAGATATATATATATATATATATATATATATAAATTTCATTTTCATTTTTAATTTGAGTCATGCAGAATTGGTCTGATTTTTTCCATAGCAACGATCAGAAGCAAGACCTTGCACAGGAACTCCAGTGTCATTCATGACATCTATGATGACCTCATGAGGTCATCACAGAGGTCTGTGAGGTCATGATAGCCTATGAGACCTTAAATGCGTGTGACTAAGTTCATGGTCAGTTAGGATCCAAACAAGTTTGTGATACCCAGCTTTGTCGGACAAAGATTTTTAGAGTTTCAGAAATGTACCCCTTAATTTTTCCTATTGGATTTGGAGTTGGATACCTGGTCACAACGGGTATGCAGAAACTTTTTGATAATTTCCTCCCTGGAAATGACTTGGATGAGAGTGTCACTCAAGGTCAGAGCACTGTGGGAGATATTGGGAATTTTTTTTTTTTTTTATATATACTATATGAAGGCTCTACAGATCTATAAATATATATATATATATATATATATATATATATATATATATATATATATATATATATATCAAAATATATATATAAATATATATATAAAAATATATATATATATAAATATATATATAAAAAATATAAAAATATAGTATATATATAAAAAAACTTTATCTTCTAAATGCCTTCATGAAGAAAAAAGCATAACTGAAGTCAAATTTATTGTAAAATACAGATAACTGATTAATTTGTTCCTATTTACAAATAGTTCATCCATTTTCTCTAGTGCTAATACGAATGTGATCACAAAATGTGAGTGTGCTATTATTGCATTACAGTCAATTTAAATAACATAGAGTAAGTAAAAGTAACTGATATAATATTAGTGTGGAGCAACTTAACAATTAACAGGCTGGATATATATATATATATATATATATATATATATATATATATATATATATATATATATATATATATATAAAAAAAAAATTAAAAAATTCCCTTCTCACCCACCGCGGGTGGTTCTTATCCTCTGAGCTCGGGTCCTCTACCAGAGGCCTGGGAGCTTGAGGGTCCTGCAGTATCTTGGCTGTGCCAAGGACTGCACATTTCTGGACTGAGATGTCTGATGTTGTTCCTGGGATCTGTTGTAGCCACTGCTCCAGTTTGGGGGTTACTGCCCCGAGGGCCCCGATGACCACAGGCACCACTGTGGTCTTCACCTTCCAGGCCCTCTCCAGTTCTTCCCTGAGGCCCTGGTATTTCTCCAGTTTCTCGTGCTCCTTTTTCCTGATGTTGCAATCACTTGGTATTGCTACATCTACCACAACGGCTTTCCTCTGATGTTTATCCACTACGACAATGTCTGGTTGGTTCGCCATTACCATTTTGTCTGTCTGGATCTGGAAGTCCCACAGGATCTTAGCTCTGGCGTTCTCCACCACCTTTGGGGGTGTTTCCCACTTTGATCTCGGGGTTTCCAGTCCATATTCTGCACAGATGTTTCTGTACACTATGCCTGCCACTTGGTTATGTCGCTCCATGTACGCTTTCCCTGCCAGTATCTTGCACCCTGCTGTGATGTGCTGGACTGTCTCAGGGGCCTCCTTGCACAACCTACACCTTGGGTCTTGTCTGTGTGGTAGATCTGGGCCTCTATTGCTGGTGTTTAGGGCCTGTTCCTGGGCGGCCAGGATGAGGGCCTCTGTGCTGTCCTTGAGTCCAGCTTTTTCCAGCCATTGGTAGGATTTACTTATATCAGCCACTTGGGTTATTTGCTGGTGGTACATCCCATGTAGGGGCTTGTCCTCCCATGATGGTATCTCTGGCACCTCAACCTCCGTTCCCTGTTGTCTGAGACATTCACTGAGCACATTGTCTGTTGAGGCTTTGTCCCTGATGTATTTATGGATCTTAGTTGTTTCGTCCTGGACAGTGGTTCTCACACTCACTAGTCCTCTGCCTCCGTCCTTGCGGCTCGTGTACAGTCTCAGGGTGCTGGATTTGGGATGGAACCCTCCATGCATTGTTAGTAGCTTTCTGGTCTTAATATCTGTGGCTTTTATCTCCTCCTTTGGCCAGCTAATTATTCCAGCAGGGTATCTGATTACTGGCAAGGCATAGCTGTTTATCACACGGATTTTGTTCTTGCCATTGAGCTGGCTTCTCAGGACTTGCCTTATTCGTTGGAGGTATTTAGCTGTGGCTCCTTTCCTTGTGACCTCATCGAGGTTGCCATTTGCTTGTGGTATACCAAGGTACTTGTAACTGTCCTCTATGTCTGCTATTGTTCCTTTGGGAGTGAGACCCCTTCTGTGTGGATGACCTTCCCCCTCCTTGTGACCAGCCGACCACATTTCTCTAGTCCGAATGACATCCCAATGTCAGTGCTGTAGATCCTGGTGGTGTGGATCAGTGAGTCGATGTCTCGCTCACTCTTGGCATACAGCTTGATGTCATCCATGTAGAGGAGGTGACTGATATTGGCCCCATTTTTGAGTCTGTATCCGTAGCCAGTCTTGTTGATAACTTGGCTGAGGGGGTTCAGGCCTATGCAGAACAGTAGCGGGGACAGAGCATCTCCTTGGTATATGCCACATTTGATGGACACTTGTGCAAGTGGTTTGCAGTTGGCTTCAAGGGTGGTTTTCCACAGCCTCGTATATATATATATATATATATATATATATATATATATATAGAGGCCCAGATCTACCACACCAGACAAGACCCAAGGTGTAGGTTGTGCAAGGAGGCCCCTGAGACAGTCCAGCACATCACAGCAGGGTGCAAGATACTGGCAGGGAAAGCGTACATGGAGCGACATAACCAAGTGGCAGGCATAGTGTACAGAAACATCTGTGCAGAATATGGACTGGAAACCCCAAGATCAAAGTGGGAAACACCCCCAAAGGTGGTGGAGAACGCCAGAGCTAAGATCCTGTGGGACTTCCAGATCCAGACAGACAGAATGGTAATGGCGAACCAACCAGACATTGTCGTAGTGGATAAACAACAGAGGAAAGCCGTTGTGGTAGATGTAGCAATACCAAGTGATTGCAACATCAGGAAAAAGGAGCACGAGAAACTGGAGAAATACCAGGGCCTCAGGGAAGAACTGGAGAGGGCCTGGAAGGTGAAGACCACAGTGGTGCCTGTGGTCATCGGGGCCCTCGGGGCAGTAACCCCCAAACTGGAGCAGTGGCTACAACAGATCCCAGGAACAACATCAGACATCTCAGTCCAGAAATGTGCAGTCCTTGGCACAGCCAAGATACTGCAGGACCCTCAAGCTCCCAGGCCTCTGGTAGAGGACCCGAGCTCAGAGGATAAGAACCACCCGAGGTGGGTGAGAAGGGAATTTATATATATATATATATATATATATATATATATATATCATGCAGAATTGGTCTGATTTTTTTCCATAGCAACGATCAGAAGCAAGACCTTGCACAGGAACTCCAGTGTCATTCATGACATCTATGATGACCTCATGAGGTCATCACAGAGGTCTGTGAGGTCATGATAGCCTATGAGACCTTAAATGCGTGTGACTAAGTTCATGGTCAGTTAGGATCCAAACAAGTTTGTGATACCCAGCTTTGTCGGACAAAGATTTTTAGAGTTTCAGAAATGTACCCCTTAATTTTTCCTATTGGATTTGGAGTTGGATACCTGGTCACAACGGGTAGCAGAAACTTTTTGATCATTTCCTCCCTGGAAATGACTTGGATGAGAGTGTCACTCAAGGTCAGAGCACTGTGGGAGATATTGGGAACAGACATTCAGCGGTTCCCACAGAGCAAACTGACCCAGCCGGGGCAGTTTGCTCTGTGGGCCAGAAACTCAACATTTTCCCGGAGGGGATAGTTTTTCATCCTCAGACTTTTGGGAGAAACTCCTTTGTACTTTCCCTCAGAACCAAACGGACCCGGACGGGAAGGCTATAATTGAGGAGCAAATGATAATGGGACAGACGGAGACAGACATCTGCAGATTTGCAAACCAGTTCAATAACAGCTGGATGAGTGCTGGATTTCAGAGCATTCTCAACCTAAGTCACCAGACGGTGTCTGGCGCAGAAGAAACTATTTAAAGAGGCTTCGCGTATCCCGAACTGTGCTAATCTGATTCACACCGCCGTCCACGAGCCAGGACGACACTTTACCCCAGCGGACATCTACCCCATTTTAATGGAGCTAAGGGAGAGAGAACCGTCATTGGAGATGGGAAAACAGTTTGAGATTTTGTGTTTAGTGGAATTGGTGCTTGTCTGGCTGGACTCGTACGGTGGGAACACTGATCAGGAAATGTACTTTGAAAACACTTGTAGTATATGTGAGACGTCCTTCTTAGAGCTGTTGACGAATGGCCTCGTTGTTGTGCTTCCATCCACAAAATTACTCAACGACACTGCTTCGCTTTTTAGAGACTGGGTAAGTTTGTTTGGGCAGCCTTGTTGTTCCAACTGCAAGTCAGGCTTAACTCGGAAAAACTGCTTGAGCAATAATAATGTTATAGTCCTGTTTCTGCCACACTGGGTCAAAAGAAGACACCCTGTATTTCCCAAACTGTTCATGGAGGTTCCAGGAGAAAGTGGAACCGAGTTATACCGTCTGTCGTCTGTCATTTGTGGTGACAATAAATCAGCTCACTTCTACAGCTATTTGATTCGAGGACAACGGATTTTAAAGGTGGTAGATGAGAATGTCCTCTCTACAGATAAATCCTGCAGAGAGGACATGTGTGAAAGGGGTTTTATTTACCTTTATGAGAAGCAAACGAAAGCAGAGGAATCCGACACACCTATTTCTCCTTCCACTCCTCTCCGAAATGATAAAGACGGTTTTCGAGAGCAGACACAACCTCTAAATTTGGTCAAAGGAAATAGTGCAGAAAACAAACCAAGCGGCCATTTTGAGGGGGGAGAAATGAGAGAGAGTCAGACAGAAAATTTGTACAGCAAAATAGAAGAAACTTTCTGGGAGAATATAATGCCAAAGTTGTTTTTCTATTTTTTGTTATGCATGGTATTTCCTTGTGTTGTTTCATGCTGGGCTGGTAATTTACATATCTCTCTCTTGGCTTTTTTTTATTGTGTTTCCGTGTTTTTTTTTTATTTTTATTGGAATTACGTCTGAAGTTTCTCTTCGGGCTGTCCGATTTCCTCCCACTGTCTAAAAACATGTCTGTCTTGTTGGTCTCTCTAAATTCTGAGGTGTGAACAAAAAATACATTCAGCAAATGAAACATCAGGGTTGCACGGTGGCTCAGTTGGGAGCACTCTTGCTGTTGGTTTGAAACCCAGCCTGGGTTCTGTCTGCCTGCGGTTTGCATTTTCTCCATGGCTTCTCCGGCTTTCTCCCATAGTCCTAAAAGATAGCCTGTGCGAATAAAAAATATTGTCTAATTCAATTTTCTAAGTAGTTTGCAGGTTTCTCTCCGGGTGCTCCGGCTTCCTGCCACAGTCTAAAAAGATTTAGTGTGCTTTATAGTGGATGATATATATACACTGCTCAAAAAAATAAAGGGAACACTCAGATAACACATCCTAGATCTGAATGAATGAAATAAATATGAAAATAATTTCCACCTGTTGTCTATTCCATTTGCACAACAGCAGATGATATTGATTGTCAATCAGTGTTGCTTTCTATGTGGACAGTTTGATTTCACAGAAGTTTGATTTACTTGGACTTATATTGTGTTGTTTGAGTGTTTCCTTTGTTGTTTTTTTAGCAGTATATATATATATATATATATATATATATATATATATATATATAATATATATATTATATATATAATATATACATATAGACCCAAGCTCAGAGGATAAGAACCACCCGTGGTGGGTGAGAAGGGAATTTTTTTTTTTTTTATATATATACTATATGAAGGCTCTACAGATCTATAAATATATATATTTATATATCTATATATATATATATATATATATATAAAAATATATATAAATATATATATAAAAATATATATATATAAATATATATATAAAAATATATAAAAATATAGTATATATATAAAAAAACTTTATCTTCTAAATGCCTTCATGAAGAAAAAAGCATAACTGAAGTCAAATTTATTGTAAAATACAGATAACTGATTAATTTGTTCCTATTTACAAATAGTTCATCCATTTTCTCTAGTGCTAATACGAATGTGATCACAAAATGTGAGTGTGCTATTATTGCATTACAGTCAATTTAAATAACATAGAGTAAGTAAAAGTAACTGATATAATATTAGTGTGGAGCAACTTAACAATTAACAGGCTGGATATATATATATATATATATATATATATATATATATATATATATATATATATATATATATATAAAAAAAAATTAAAAAATTCCCTTCTCACCCACCGCGGGTGGTTCTTATCCTCTGAGCTCGGGTCCTCTACCAGAGGCCTGGGAGCTTGAGGGTCCTGCAGTATCTTGGCTGTGCCAAGGACTGCACATTTCTGGACTGAGATGTCTGATGTTGTTCCTGGGATCTGTTGTAGCCACTGCTCCAGTTTGGGGGTTACTGCCCCGAGGGCCCCGATGACCACAGGCACCACTGTGGTCTTCACCTTCCAGGCCCTCTCCAGTTCTTCCCTGAGGCCCTGGTATTTCTCCAGTTTCTCGTGCTCCTTTTTCCTGATGTTGCAATCACTTGGTATTGCTACATCTACCACAACGGCTTTCCTCTGATGTTTATCCACTACGACAATGTCTGGTTGGTTCGCCATTACCATTTTGTCTGTCTGGATCTGGAAGTCCCACAGGATCTTAGCTCTGGCGTTCTCCACCACCTTTGGGGGTGTTTCCCACTTTGATCTCGGGGTTTCCAGTCCATATTCTGCACAGATGTTTCTGTACACTATGCCTGCCACTTGGTTATGTCGCTCCATGTACGCTTTCCCTGCCAGTATCTTGCACCCTGCTGTGATGTGCTGGACTGTCTCAGGGGCCTCCTTGCACAACCTACACCTTGGGTCTTGTCTGGTGGTAGATCTGGGCCTCTATTGCTCTGGTGTTTAGGGCCTCCTGGGCGGCCAGGATGAGGGCCTCTGTGCTGTCCTTGAGTCCAGCTTTTTCCAGCCATTGGTAGGATTTACTGATATCAGCCACTTGGGTTATTTGCTGGTGGTACATCCCATGTAGGGCTTGTCCTCCCATGATGGTATCTCTGGCACCTCAACCTCCGTTCCCTGTTGTCTGAGACATTCACTGAGCACATTGTCTGTTGAGGCTTTGTCCCTGATGTATTTATGGATCTTAGTTGTTTCGTCCTGGACAGTGGTTCTCACACTCACTAGTCCTCTGCCTCCGTCCTTGCGGCTCGTGTACAGTCTCAGGGTGCTGGATTTGGGATGGAACCCTCCATGCATTGTTAGTAGCTTTCTGGTCTTAATATCTGTGGCTTTTATCTCCTCCTTTGGCCAGCTAATTATTCCAGCAGGGTATCTGATTACTGGCAAGGCATAGCTGTTTATCGCACGGATTTTGTTCTTGCCATTGAGCTGGCTTCTCAGGACTTGCCTTATTCGTTGGAGGTATTTAGCTGTGGCTCCTTTCCTTGTGACCTCATCGAGGTTGCCATTTGCTTGTGGTATACCAAGGTACTTGTAACTGTCCTCTATGTCTGCTATTGTTCCTTTGTGGGAGTGAGACCCCTTCTGTGTGGATGACCTTCCCCCTCCTTGTGACCAGCCGACCACATTTCTCTAGTCCGAATGACATCCCAATGTCAGTGCTGTAGATCCTGGTGGTGTGGATCAGTGAGTCGATGTCTCGCTCACTCTTGGCATACAGCTTGATGTCATCCATGTAGAGGAGGTGACTGATATTGGCCCCATTTTTGAGTCTGTATCCGTAGCCAGTCTTGTTGATAACTTGGCTGAGGGGGTTCAGGCCTATGCAGAACAGTAGCGGGGACAGAGCATCTCCTTGGTATATGCCACATTTGATGGACACTTGTGCAAGTGGTTTGCAGTTGGCTTCAAGGGTGGTTTTCCACAGCCTCGTATATATATATATATATATATATATTATATATATATATATATATATAGAGGCCCAGATCTACCACACCAGACAAGACCCAAGGTGTAGGTTGTGCAAGGAGGCCCCTGAGACAGTCCAGCACATCACAGCAGGGTGCAAGATACTGGCAGGGAAAGCGTACATGGAGCGACATAACCAAGTGGCAGGCATAGTGTACAGAAACATCTGTGCAGAATATGGACTGGAAACCCCAAGATCAAAGTGGGAAACACCCCCAAAGGTGGTGGAGAACGCCAGAGCTAAGATCCTGTGGGACTTCCAGATCCAGACAGACAGAATGGTAATGGCGAACCAACCAGACATTGTCGTAGTGGATAAACAACAGAGGAAAGCCGTTGTGGTAGATGTAGCAATACCAAGTGATTGCAACATCAGGAAAAAGGAGCACGAGAAACTGGAGAAATACCAGGGCCTCAGGGAAGAACTGGAGAGGGCCTGGAAGGTGAAGACCACAGTGGTGCCTGTGGTCATCGGGGCCCTCGGGGCAGTAACCCCCAAACTGGAGCAGTGGCTACAACAGATCCCAGGAACAACATCAGACATCTCAGTCCAGAAATGTGCAGTCCTTGGCACAGCCAAGATACTGCAGGACCCTCAAGCTCCCAGGCCTCTGGTAGAGGACCCGAGCTCAGAGGATAAGAACCACCCGAGGTGGGTGAGAAGGGAATTTATATATATATATATATATATATATATATATATATATATATATCATGCAGAATTGGTCTGATTTTTTTCCATAGCAACGATCAGAAGCAAGACCTTGCACAGGAACTCCAGTGTCATTCATGACATCTATGATGACCTCATGAGGTCATCACAGAGGTCTGTGAGGTCATGATAGCCTATGAGACCTTAAATGCGTGTGACTAAGTT
>NW_026562429.1:3385000-3587500 GCF_027474105.1 Poeciliopsis prolifica
GGAGTCAGCTGGCCTCCCAAAGATCCCGGCCCAGACCATCACTGCCAGCTCAGCTGCAACTCTTCTAATGTTAGCAACTTAACGACACTGCATGACAGATGTAGCTGAACCTTTTTGTTTCAGGGTGGAGGTTATTCTTAAAAACGATATTTGGGTGCTCAAGTTTGAATTTCATTGTGGATTCAGAAAAGAGATGCAAGTTATAAATTAATGAGTGAATCTACATATGATGAATTAGGGCCTTTGTAGATTGAGAGGAGGAAGAAAAGTAAAATTTTGAGAATAATCTCAGAATTTTTTTTAATGTACAAATTTCTGAGTTTCAAATGTAAAACCAAATCAACTTTGGAAAATTTTGATCTTCAAAAGTCAGACATTTTACACTTTTCAAGCTCAGAAAATGTCTATTTTTTTCTAGAAATGTTTTAGATTAACCTAAAAAATTTCTTAATTTTTAGCACATTTTAAACTTTTCAAACTCAAATTCTTTTTTTTTTTGTTATAAATTTTTGAGATCAATCTAAAAATTTCTAATGTCTTTGGCAGCAAAGAAAAACTTGGATTTTCTCCTTACCTTAACATAAAGGACTAAATTTTTCATAGTATTAAAAAATTGTTAAATTTTAATATTGCATAAGAATGACCAGCGGTGCCCTCTGCTGGATGGCGGCCAAACTACAACATTAAAAGAAGGTCAAAGCGGACATTAGATTTTAATCTAATAAATCATTAATCCACAATTAACTCTAAGTTGATTAATTGTTTGCATCCATGATTCAGACCTAATCTATAGATTCACATTTGGAATAGATGAAGGCCTTTCAAGGACTTTTCCAGAAGTTTCACAAAGCAGGTGGAGGAGTTGGAGGATGTACTAATATATTTGCATAATTATGAGTGTCCAAAATGGAAAATCCACAATAAATACAAAATTATGAACCCAGTTTTGTCAGTTATTAGCATAAATCATTAAAACCTCTTAATTTGGAAAAATAAAATTAACTTTTCTGTTTGTCGTCCTCAGGAAAATTGGTGGCCCTGAAGTAGATGCAAACAGTGACTTCAAAGGTGAGCTAAAGTCTGTGGTTTACAAGCTGGGTGGCAGCCAGAACGTCACTGTGGAGGTGAACAACGTGTTGGTCAATAAGGAGATCCACAATGTGTTTGGCGTTATCAAAGGATTTACTGATCCTGGTAGGTTTTTTCTGTTGTTTTGTGAGTTTTATTAAATGTAAGGGTTCTGAGCTGAGTTTTAATTGAATATTCAGATCGTTATGTTGTGCTGGGAGCACAGAGGGATGCCTGGGGCAGAGGTTACACCATGGCCACTGTTGGCACCTCGGTGCTGATCGAACTGGCCAAGGCCTTCCAAGAGATGGTGAAAAAAGGTAAGAAGTTTAATTGTAAATATCATGTTTTTCTTACTCATTTTACATTTACTATGATTTACTTTTATTTTTGAATGTAAGAACCAGGAAAAACAAACGATAGGCAGCAGCCACTCTACAAAAACACAAAATCTTACAAAGTATTTTGGTCTAGTTCCTAGTGCCAATATGTTAATACAACAAGACAGAACTAACTTAAACTTATTTTTAGTCAATAATTTGTTCAAATTATTTTACTTATAACAAGGTAAACATATTTTGTTGTAAGTGAATTTATTTGCCAATGGAACCAGGAATCTTTCATCATTATTAAGGAATTATTGAGTTATTTCTTGCTGAAAAGTTGCTTGTAATTTAGTTTTGACTTATTTCAAGTGTATTAGCAAATTTGCATTGGAAACTGGAACAAAATTACTTGGTAGGACACTGTTTTTTTGCAGTGAAATTGGTGAAGATGTCACCCCAAACTTAAACCATCTTGGATACCTATCTAGCCGGCAGTCTGCGCAGGGATTTATAAGTTCAGTCTGACGTTTGCCATGTTGCCATGAATGGCCACTTGCTAGTTAAGAAGTTTTTTAACTCTAAAGGAATTAAATTCCCTTCGATATTGCATGTGTTTATGTCTTGTTCTTTACTATTCATGTTTTATTTTGCTCCTTTATTTGAAATAAAGTTTCTGGGTGGGAAAGAAAAAGAAAATGTGAGGAGAAGAAACGGAAGCTTAAACAGTCTTCACGTGCTTCAGAATAAGAGCATGAATATAAATTATAAACTGCTTTAACTTCAACACAAATGTTGCATTTTATTCAATAAAATGTTTACAAAAATGCTAATTAAATTAACAGTTTAGAATTTATCCAGAAAAATCTATTCAAGGGAAGCTAATGGATTTTAAAATTAGCGAAAATGCTAAGGAGCAAAATAAAATTGATCTATTTAAAAAATATATATTTTATACAAACCAAATAATAACTCAAGAATCTGAATTTGGTGTTGGAAACGCTCGTCCTCAATCCACAATGTGAAGAGTTTTAGATTTCAAAAATAACAAAATATTATGTTTAAAATCTGGAAAATTATAACATTTTTATCTAAAAATATGGAGGAGTCTTATTCTTCCTTCACCATAAAAGCTTTATATGCTTTCATATAAAGAAAAACTGAACATTCAGATTGAAAAGTTTGAGAATTTTTGCTGGTTTAAAACTTTAAAAATGTTTCCTGTTTTAGATGAGTTCAGACCAAGAAGAAGCATAATATTTGCAAGCTGGAGCGCTGGAGAGTTTGGAAACATTGGCGCCACCGAGTGGCTGGAGGTAAGAATTAAATGTTTAAACTGAACTTTCTGCTTGGGGAGAAAAGTGCTTAAATAAGTTGTTCTGTTTTGTTGTTTTTAGGGTTACATGTCCTCTCTTGACCGAAGTGTCTTCACATACATCAACCTGGATGGAGTAGTCATGGGTATGCACTCTAAAAACCAAAACATGTTGGAAAAAGTGGCTAAAACTGATTAAGTTTATATCTGACAGGTCAAGAAAGATTCATCGCCTCTGCAAGTCCGCTGCTGTACAGCCTTATTGAGAGCACGATGAAGGAGGTAAAACACAACTTTATTATGAACCGCAAGCTGACTCTAACTGCTGGGCAATAAATTATTGAGATAAATGACAATATTGACATTTTAAGGCCATTTTTCAGATAATAATAAAAATGGCATATTAGTACACCCTCCCAAAGATTATAATAATAAAAAAAAACTTCAATTTCTAAAGAATAGCTTGTAATGTAACTGGTAAACATTTTAAATCGCAAAGTTAAATCAACAAACAACCAAAACAACAATGAAAATAGATCATAAAGTATTTATCAAAATTAAAAACACACAAAAGTGCCAGTTAGGATTTTTTACTCAAATGTTTGCAGTATTTTTCAAAATGGCGGCTTCATAATAGTATTATAGGGAAGTATCTTTTTAACTGTTGTTGTCCAAATGTAAATAATCAACCTTGTGAATAATCCTGTGAATATTTGATTTATTGTGACATTTGTCTGTTTCTTGCAGGTGAACATGCCTAGAACATCTGTCTCAATTTACCAGGCGATGGGAGGAAATAACTGGGAGTCCAGAGTGTAAGTAGGAGATTCCCTTGAAATGATTTTATTTTTCAAATCAAGTGAGATTTTATTATTTATTTATTTTATTTGCCATTCAAATAAAACAAACATTACAGACAAAGGAACAGAGGTATTTATCTATAAAAACTGAGGTACAAAACAACCAAACTAACAATAATTAAAATGGATACATTTGAATTAATCCATTTTAAAATAATCTACTTGTTTTACGCTGCACATATTTGGGATTACACTGCAAAAACACAAAATATTACCAAGTATTTTTGTCTTTTTTCTAGTGAAAATATTTTTCTACTCTTTAAATAAGACAAAACTAACTTACAATATTCAGCAATACATGGAAGCTTGATTTAAGTTTATAATTCCTTAATATAGATGAGAAAAGTACAAGCTTTATTGGCAGATTATTTAATTTATAAGATGAGAAAAATGTTTAACGAGTGAAATAATCTGCCAATGGAAGTAGAATTTTTTCCATTAATATTAAGGAATTATGCATTTCTCCTATTTCTTGCTGAAAAGTTTCTTGTAACTTAATTTTTTCGTATTTCACGTGTACTAAGATATTTGTAAATGAATCTAGACAAAAATACTTACAACTTTGTGCTTTTGTAGTTTAATAATCCCACAATTTAACGCAACAATCAGTCTTAAATTGAGTATTTTAAGCCAAATGCATCTGTACCATAGGAAAAAACTTATTTTAAAAAAAGTATTTGTCCTGCTTGCAGACTGAGGACGATGTCGATGGAAGATCCAGCTTATCCTTTCCTGGCTTTTGCTGGAATTCCCTCCATGTGTTTCCACTTCACCCAATCAGATGTAAGTTTTACTCTTAAAACATCAATATTGTTTTATTCTGAAGGGTTTCAGTTAACAGTTTGGGCTGAAACTATCAGTCAGATTAATCGTGATATATTTGATGGGAGAACTACATGCTCAAAGCAGTATTAAAGCAAAAACTGTAAAAAAAAACCAAAACATGCATTTTGCAATTAAGATAAAAAATCTTTCTTTGTAAATATATCCTACCCAGTTTTTGAAATCCTTAAAAATGATGCTGTTATTGCATTTTAGGCAGTAAAATGACATTTTTTATTTATAAAACGACTTACATTTTTCTTTATTTTTTTGTGTATTTTTAATATTAAATAGGCATAAGTGCTTAAATTAAATATCTGCAAAATGCGTCCATTTTTGATTAGGATAAATCTATTAATTACCAAAATAATCAGTTGCTCAATGAATCTGAAGTTGCAGCTCAATTAATGGCTTTTGTTGTGGTTCTGTTTAAAGTCCGAGTCGTACCCTTACTACGGCACCGGCCTGGACAACATGGACCACCTGAACTACCGAACGGGCCAACGCACCAGCAACGTCATGGCCACGGCGGCGCAGTTCGCCGGCCTGATGACGCTGCGTCTGGTCCATGACCACCTGCTGGGTCTGGATGTGAGCAGATACTACGGCCCCATCACCAAAGCTGTGGTCCAGGTCTACAAACGGGTCAACCAGCTCACTCAAGTTAGGACCTTTTCCACCTGATTCACATTTAGGATTCATGTTTTTAATCTAATTAAATGGATAATTTTGATTATGGCTGGGTGATGAATTGATTTTATTGACTAAGTGAATATTAGTAAATTACATCAATGTGAAAAGATGTTAAACCTGTTATGTTTTGAGGAGAGCTAATCGAACGCAGCTGTTAACAGGTAGTTTTATGCATACATAGCGCCTCAATCACCCTTTTTGGACATTCATAAACCGGCACCTGTGATCTAGATATATTCCCTAAAAGTGTTCATGCTGTGTTTTCTTCCTTCTAGTCCGGTCAGCTGAAGGACGTCAGTCCCAACTGGCTGAATCGCGCCCGCGGCTCGTACAAGCGAGCGGCCGACGCCATCGCCAACGACATCGCCAACACGGACTTGACGGATAAGGAATCCTGTCGAATCCTGAACGACAGAATCATGAAGGTGAGATCGCAATGGACAGTGATTACGGTTTATTTAAGTAAGGAGAACGTTTTGCAGAAGTAGAAACTATTGTCCTGATTTTGTATTTCTTCTCCCCTCTCTGGTCCAACTGTGTAATTCACTTGCTGTAAACCAAACCACAACTGTGGCCAGATGTTTTCATAAACCTTTATCTTCCATTCTTTGCCATCGTAATGGCAAGATTGTGTTTTTTCAACACAAACGTTGAATATAAATAAAGTTTGCACACATTTGTAATAAGAACACATTTTGTCATACGACTGTCTGTCAGAGGCCTCTTCAGAGTGGTTGTGAGACTGACTGCTATCATAGATCCGTCTCACTTTTCACTGCAAAAACACAAAATATTACCAAGGACTTTTGGTCTAGTTTCTAGTGCAAATATTAAACTTGAAATAACAAACTAACTCAGAAGTAACTTTACAGCAAGATATAGAGGCTTTGAGTAAATAATTCATTAATATTGATGAAAAAGTTCTAGTTCCATTAGTTACATTTTCCCAAGTTATAACAATTTGCCAGTAAAACTAGCACTTTTTTATCAAAATTAAGAAATTATTTACTTAAAACAAGCTAATGAATCTCTCTGGAAGGTTATTTTGTCTTCTATCAAGTGTAATAAGATATGTGCACCAGAAACTAGACCACAATTACCTGGTAAGATTGTGTTACGACATTTATTTTCCCTTTTAGGATAACTGAAGTCATTCAGAATTGAATTGAATTGAATTGTTAATAAAGCCAAACGTCTTTCTGTGTTTCCTCTCTCAGGTTGAGCACTCCCTCCTTTCTCCGTACGTCTCCGTCGTCGAGGCCCCGTTCCGCCACCTGCTGCTGGGCTGCGGCCCCCACACCTTGGCGGCCATCGCTGAAGCCGAGGATCTGGAGAAGCTCCGCCTCCATCTGGCTCTGGCCACCTGGAACCTGCAGGGATGCGCCAACGCCATGGCCGCCAACGTCTGGAACATCGACGACGAAATCTGAAGCAGGAAACAGGAAATCTGTGTGTGAGTGTGTGTGAAGCTGCTTGAAGGTTAATTATAGTGCTCCAACGTTTAAATACCTGAAGCACAAGCGAATCACAAAATCTAGAAAAAGAAACAACTGTGAACCTGAAACAAATCGCCTCCTCAAAGCACTGAAACCTTATTTATACTTTTAGTTCTTGTTTGATATTTATCAGTGGCAGTGCCCACTATATTTATTGTTTGTCTTTTTATACAGCATTATCGGAAGCAGTGCCTTCCATAATTATGACGGTTATACTGTCGAAAGCCACAGCAGCATCTGCTACTACAATGACTCCGTTACTGTTGCTGAAGAAAAGGTGCATCGGATAACGCTGGGATTTCACTCTCCTGGCTCACACGTCTCCCGTTTGAACTCCAGATGTTCAATATCTGCTGGGAGAAACAAAATATAGAAAATCGCACCAAATTTGCAATTGTTTTTTCTGGATTTGAGCAATTCAGGGGTGTCCAAAGTCAAACTTGTCGACTCAAAAGTCCAAAAAAAAAACCCAACAAAATAAAGTAGACCAATTTTTAAATTATTTTATTGCATTTATTGTAATTTTGAAACTTGTAAAGGATTTTCATGACGACATAAAAGGGCCGTCGTGAAGAATGAAAATAAATAAAAGGCGCAGTAAATCTCCACCATAAACTTCAGAAATGTGTTGATTGATATCAGAAATTCAACATTTGAAACACAGAAATTTTTAAGTTTTTGGTAGAAAATTTTGTGAGAATAATCTCAAAATTTCTGAATTGTTTAGTGGAAATTTACTCCTTCTTTTCTCCTGGATGATACCCTGACGTACTATTGTAGATTTTGGATGTTTGCTGTTTTCAGTTTTGTCTAGACTTGATTGAATAATTTTATTTCCTGTAATAATGGTAGAATTTAGGTCATTTTCCTAGTTTATTAAAATAATTAAATCAATTTAAGTGAAGAAAAATTGAATTTTCAAGAAAAAATTTTTGGGTGTAAAAAGATGATCATTTATATGAAAATTATATTGGTAAAAATTTTACCCTTATTAAAAATTAAAAATCTCCATCTCTGGGCCAAATTTGTATAATTTTTTAATTGCAGTTGGGGGCCACAAAAATCACTCCAAGGGCCTCAAATGGCCCCTATCCCGCACTTTGGACACCCCTCCTCTAATTACCTAAAGTCAATATTTGGTAAAATGATTCTGTGCAACCTTAAGGCTCAAATTGGTTCCATAATTTGCTAAAAAGCCGTTTATGTTGCACGGTCTGCGTTGGAGCACGTATTAGGATCATGGCGTTATCGGGAGCAGTGCCTTCCATAATTAAAATCCATTATCGGGAGCAGAGTCTCCCATAATGCCGACCAGTGACGGTAGCTTTTGTCTACCATTTTATGTGTATTTTTTGTGTTTGTGTGTATTTATCGGGAGCAGTGCCTCTCATATTTCACTTCAACGGTGGAACAGCTTATCGGGGACAGTGTTTCCCAGAGTTTTATACTTGAAATATTAATTTGTTGGGTTTTTATGTGTGTGTTAAAAACAAGCTTCTGGACCTATGTAGTTTCTGTGCAGCTATATTTTCCTGTTTAGGTTTCTAAAGTGGTTTAACACTGGATGAACTTTACTGGGAGAGGCGGGCAGTGGACCAGTCGACAATTAGAAATTTATAGTTGTCAACATTTGGTGCATTTAGACTTGAGCAATAAATTATAATCTGAATGTTTTCAATATCAGATTGCAAACATACGGCAGAATATTAGGGCTACGCTAAGATAAAATGTTAGAAAATAAATAAAACTGCAAGAATAAAATATAAAAATCTCTAGAAAAACTCATTATTACAAGAATAAAATCAGAATAATGTGAAAATAAAGTCGTAAAATTGTAAAATTACTAGAACAAATTTGTTTTATTGTAAAGGTTTACAATAAAATTGTAAAATTAGTCATAAATTGAGAACATAGTTGAAAACTTAAGAGAATAAAATCATAAAACGTATAAAGTTGTGAAATTAGGATAATAAAGTCTTAAAATTACAAGAATGAAATTGTAAAATTCTGAGAATAAGTTGGTTTTAGACGGTTTAGCTACTTAACGCTCCTCATCTTGAAAAGTTGTTTTTAACGATTGCCCTCCTCTCCCTTCTAGATAATCAGCAGTTCAAGTCTTGTTTTAGATTTACTGTATGTTCTTATCATTAGTGTCTAAAATACTGTAAGCCTCACTACCGCCAAATATATTGCTGCGTAAAAGCAATTCACAAGCTACATAAGAATTATTCAATGCATGCATTTGCCTCTCATTATACTGTAACCTAAACTTGTTTCAAATCTTGCTATCATGAATTCATTTCCATAAATGTTCGATCTGGTTGTTAAATCTGTTTAAATAAACAAAAGAATGTCTCAAAATACCGTTTTAATTCAGTTACTGTGTCTAAACCTCTTCAAATTGATGGCATGTATAATATCAAATATGAAATCTGTAATGTGGTTTCTAAATTCAGCATAAAAATTTAATAAACTCTGGCGAAGCATCACTTACCCCTGCTGTCTGCTCTTCAATATAACCAATGCATAAATTGCCCCAGTAAGGCATAAATGAGTTGTGCTGCAACAATCATTGTACCTGCAGTTTTTAAACTAATGAAAATGAATTAAAATTCCTCTGATCAGGAGAATGGTTCAAGCTAAACTGTTGCATGACAAATGTCCAATATCCTCTTAATTGTAGTAAAATGTGAAAAATTTTGTTTTTCTTTTGTCACTTTGTCATTACTGGTGAAAGATTTATCTATTTTCTTCAATATGCATTATGTCTCATTCAAATACAAATTTGAGGTTTTGTACATGAGCTAAGCTATTGATCAGATTATAAACTTAGATATTTGGGAAAAAAAAGTAGCAAAACCAATGTTAGTTTAATTAAATTAAGTTGCTCTTTACAACTTCAGAGGGAAATTAGCATGTTTGTTTTACAGAATTCTTAATTTTTAAATGTATTTTTTAAAAATACATTAAATAATTAAATGGTTTGGAGAACTTTATTTTTTTAGTGGATCAAAATGACTATTTCTATCATTTTATTTTTCATTTTGTAAAATTCGGCTTTTTTTAATAAGTGATGCATTTTAAGTGTGTTGATATTCACGCTTTTATTTGTATTTGTAGCATTTTGGGTAAATCAGGTGATCAATCTAATTTTATTCTAATAAACTTATTATTATTATTATTATTGAGCAAACTCAGTTTCCCAGCATACTTTTCCCGCCTCATTAACATAGTGTTGCCACTCACAATATGGCGGACTCTGTGACGCATCGCCTAAGCGGGGGGTCACGAGCAATCCGAACCCTAAAAGCGCCGTAGCGTCTTGACGTTTCTTTCTTACGCAACGCGACGCTCAAATCACGGCGGACAGTTAAGGAATACCGGGAGGCAGAGAACAGACGGAGCTAAAGCCCGAATTCAACCGAATAAAAGTAAACCCGTTCCGGCTTCCCGCCGGGGAGCGGTGCGGCCGGGAGAGGATGAGGAGGGAGGGGGACTGACCGGCGGGGAGCCTCGGCTTCATTTCCATCCTCTGAGGTGTGTGCGCTGGGGTTTGTTTTTGCTACATGTTGCTGTGATATAAGCTGGTAATGTATAAAGTGGATGAAGCTAATAAAAGCTAATAACGGAGAATGTCGCCTTGACAAACTGAACCGAAGCTGAGGAGCTGGAGTTGACCGAATGCGACGGAATGGTAATCAGCTTAAGACTGACCGAGAATCAGTTCAAGACTCCTCTGTTTACAAGTTACACTACTCTAACTAAATACTTTTCTGTTTCTTTAAAATTGGAAAACCAATCTGTCATTAAGCAGCACATTTTGTTATAAACCATAAACAAAATATTAATTGATATTAATAAGTCTGAGGTTTGTTTTCTAATAAGACATAACTGGTACAGATTTTACCGAACACTTGAACACATCATTCAGCTCATAGGGAGAATTAAGACACCTTACTGTGGACCGGATCATTTAGTCACCATCTGTCCATCCATCCGTTTGTTCGTCCATCCATCCTTCTGTATTTGAGCATTCATCCATCCACTGTATATCCATTCATTCATTTTTCTGTCCATCCATTCTCTCATCACTTTGACTGATCCATCTATCCACCAATCCATTGGTTTATCCATCCATCATCCATCCATCCAACCACCCATCCATCCAACCATCCATCCATCCAACCATCGGTTTGTCCATCCAACCATTCATCCATCAGTTGGTCCATCCATCCATTGGTTTATCCATCCATCATCCATCCATTGGTTTTTTTCATCCAATCTACCAATCTGTTGGTTTATGCATTCATCCTTTTGTTCTACAGCACCACCCAGAGGACAACTGAGGTAACACAACTTTCTGACAAAAAGTAGAGGAATTATTTGGTTGTAGAGACAATCTTAAATTATATATATATATATATATATATATATATATATATATATATATATATATATATATATATATATATATATATATATATATATATGTTTATCTACTAGATGGAAGTTTAATGTATAAATTTGTTCACTAATTATTCATTTAATGTAAATGGGAAAAGGTGTTTTCCCATTTCAATCCTCAACATAAATCAATTTAACGGTGAGGAGCCCTGGTTGTGTATTTCTGAAGTTTTTATCGTCCACCATGGAAAGAAATTTATTCAATTAACGTTCAATAAGGTTTTATTAACCAATGAATTAGAGGATGAGATAATGTACTGTTAGGAGATTGTTGTAAAATTAAATAAGCAACAAAAAAAAAATGAA
The DNA here is from genome assembly GCF_027474105.1 of Poeciliopsis prolifica. NCBI lineage: Eukaryota > Metazoa > Chordata > Actinopteri > Cyprinodontiformes > Poeciliidae > Poeciliopsis > Poeciliopsis prolifica. The sequence continues at coordinate 3,396,348 of NW_026562429.1, forward strand.
AATGACTTCCAGTGTTCAGGTACTGAAGGAGTTGCTGCGTAATGAAACTGTATTTTGGAGGTTTTCTCCTCTGGTATATTAAATAAAATAATAATTTATTCTTGTCTTGACTCTAATGAAACTCTTTTGGTGTTGTTACAGATCAGAGTTAATGTACTGCTCCATAGAAGCAAATTGAACGTTGAGTTTTTGCTATTCATCTGAAATTTGTTGTTCTTTCTTGCAGGTGTGACGCCCCTCCACCCATGGCTTTCTTCAGCTGACGTCGGGTTAATTAAGTCACTCCTGACTGCAGCTAATCACCAAAAACACTCCTGGAGGGTAAGATCAGCGATATAAAACCAAGTAACATTTATAATACACAGATTTTTATATTTTTAACAGAATTAAATCTGCTGTGTTGAATTATACCGGTTTTATCCCCCTGGTGGAGAAACTGAACATTACAGGCGTCAAATATAGATTTTATTGTTATGGTTTTAATGGAAAAAGCCTTACTGTGGGTAATTATATTAAGTAAAATGCAAAAAAAAGTTTTTAAAAAAATTATTCTTCAATAGGGCTACTCAATGCATCACATATAATTTATTTATTTAAAGAAAAATTGGTAAAATATTGCAGGTATTCAAGTATTTTAAGGATTTCTTCATTTAATTTGTAAAATATAAGGCAAAACAAAATATATTTTAACCAGAATTGTACATTTATGCCTTTATATGTTTTGCCAATCAAATAATCTAACAATGTTGTCATAAAAAACATATAGTAAGACAACTTTTAAAAACTCGAAAGACTTTAAAATCATATGTAGAATTTAAGAGGAGAAAAATTACAAAATGGCCACTGTGAATGGCTTTGTTTGGTGTTAAAATGATAAAACATAAAGTGTAAACAAGTACAACCACTGAATATGTGAATTATAGGTCCTAAATCCTGTTATTATTGAATCATGCTGCAAATTTATTGGAGTATTTTAATTCCTTGTGAGTTTCACTCTCTGAAATGAGTGAAAAAATAATGACATTTCTTATTTTTTGAGCTGTACCTGTTTCAGGTGTTTCCATTAGAGCATCTTGGTAAGATTAGAGCATCTTGGTTGTTTTTACTTCCTCTCCTCATTTTCAAACCGTCCAGAGTGAATCTGAAGCATCTTCACGCTGATTCCAGGCCAGCTGAAGCTAAATTTAGCTCTGTTATATTTAGAGCTCTGCCCTCCATAAAACACGACTCACATTTTGTGCTCATTCCTTTCAGACGAGCAAACATCGATATGCCCTGATTTGATGCACCGTTTAGCCTTGTTGCTATTGGCAACAGCCCACTTTAACATCCACTCAACATTTCTTTTTTTTTTGTTTTGCTTTAATCTACAGCAGAATCTCGCAGGATACAGTAGCACATTCACTCTCCCACTGTTGACATTAGAGGTGTTCAAAGTGTGGCGCGGGGGCCATTCGGTGCCCTCGGAGTGATTTTATTAGGGGCCCTTGGATCACAATTCATAAATCTGTTTCGCCAACCTGGGTAGTTGATGCTAATTCACTTTTAAAACCTTAAGAAATAAAAAATAAAATGCAGGCAAATGAAAAATCCTAAAATTTAAAATTTTTATTTACCTAATTTTGTTTTTTTTTTTTGGTTTGTTTTTGGTTAAATTTGGTATTGAATTGTCATGTCCAAAATGTAAATTTTATTCATCACTTTCTGGATATTTTAATGCAAGTTAATGGAACATAGACCAACATATCTGATGTTTTTGATAATTTTTGTTCTCAAATCAGTGACTGTAATTTTGTGACATTTAGTTTTTGTGATGGAAAGCTCTTTGAACTACCTTGTTGCTGAAATGTGCTACGAAAATAAACTTGATTGATTGATTAATAACTGGCAAACACAGGTAAACAGTTTTACAATAAAAAAAGATTACTCTCAACCAGTCCTTTATTTTGAAGAAATGTTTTGCTTACAGAAACTTCATAATTCATTTTATTTCTTGTTTCAGTTGTTTTGTTTATTTATTTTGGATATTTAAAATGTCTTCCAGTTAAATGTTAATTAGAATCTAAAGTTTATTGATCTTTGAGAATGTGTTTTTGCATTATTCTGCCAGTATTACCATTATATATCACTTGAAAATGGTCTCAAAAACATCAATATAATCGTTTATCGCGATAACTTCTATCCAGTTCTGGGGTCAAACCTTAGCCAGGGGTTTTTCATAATGGAGTTTTCTCTGATTAAATCAGTGGAAATCCTCGATTCATCCATCAGAGCGGCCGTTCCTTTAGCATCGTCTTTCTAATGCATGCTGGGAACTGTCTCCGCATCTCTCTCCATCCTCTCTCTGATGAGAGCAGCTGAATTATTTAGCACCATCAGACGGCGGAGATCGGCTGCTGAGCCATGAGCAGATGGGGAGGAGGAAACGCCGGAGAGAGAGAGGAAGAGAGAGGGAGAAAGGGAAAGCGCGGAGGTGTCCGACGCCGCAGGCAGCCGTGAGTCAGCAGGGAGCGCAAAGAGCAGCGGGAGGGAGGATCCAGAGATTGCTTTAGGTGATACGAGCAGAGGAGTGTGTGTGTCGCATCGGTTGAACGCAAGGAGGTCACGGAGATGAGAGGAGATTAGCGTTGGACTAAAAGCAGAGCTTCCTTTGAATAGCACAAGAATAGGAGGAGAGGAGCGGCTCCAGCATGGGGGAGAGCTACATGTACCAGCGACTCCCCTACGCCCGAGCAGAGGGGGAGGGCGAGGACGAGGAGGAGAGGAGCAGAAGAATCGGGGGACAAATGGTAAAAAGAAAGTCTGATGCTGTGGGTGGATCTGCAGCATTTCTTTCATTACATCATTTATGGGTTAATGTAGCCAGAATGTGGTTGTTTCTCCTGATTACAGCTGAATTATGGGAGATAAATTCCTGCTTCGCGGTGCAAATCTGTTAGTATCTTGTAAACTTTCCAGACCTCAAGATTTTATTTTGATATTTTGTCACAGAGCAACATAACTGGAAAGAAAATAATTTGTACAGTTTGCTAAATTTAAATACCAAAGAATCCAAAATGAGGTTTTCAATTGTTAAGGGGAAGAAAGTTTACCAATGCAGTAAAGAGTTTGTGGTAACTAGTAAGCCTGTTGCAATAAGCAATTAATCAATTAATCACGTAATAAATTATAATTTTTCTCTTTTTCTACCAAAAACTGGGTGACAAAAGTCTTCAATTTGGTGTTTTGGTCTCTTATTTTGAAGGCCAATTTTGTTTACAGAGACTCCATAATTCAATTTATTTGTTTATATATTTGGGATTTCTAATTGAACTTTCTGAATCATTTGAAAAAAGGTTTGTTGCAGTTTGTATTTGTATATGTTTGACCAAGCTTATGAAACTATTGGTGGCTTTAAATGAGCTTTATTCGTGCAAAGTTAGCAAATAAATTTGTAATTTATGTTTGTGTTTAAAGAAAAGAAACATTTCATGTCAATTTGGTTTAATATTTGAGGTTTCTGTATCGGATCAATATAAAAAGTGAAAAAAGTCTTTACTAGTAATTGTTCAATTAACAAGATTCATCACTAATCATCAACACGATAAATTAAACTCTTGAAATGTAAATACTGTGTATGTAATGAATACATTTTTAAGCTAAACTACTAAAATAAATCAAGTTTTTGATGATATTGTAATTTTTTAGAAGCTCAAAGTTCAAAGTTCGATTCCATTTCAGATGTTTTTCCTACATATTTAATAATCAATAGGAATATATTCTGGAAAATCAATGCAGAAAGTAATTGTAAACTAAACTAAAACATTTCCCAAGCAAGTTATAATAAATACGCAGAGTATAGATTATATTTAATATTAAACCTGATCTATTCAGACATGTAGGTTACAGCTGAATGCCATCCAGTGCAGCCAGTGCGTTAAGCAGATAAAATGTGTGTGTGTCTGCGTGTGTGTGTGCAGATGCAGAGTGAAGAGGGCACAGAGTGGCTGCTGGAGCTGCTGACTGATGTTCAGCTGCAGCAGTACTTCCTGCGGATCCGGGATGAACTCAACGTCACGCGACTTTCCCACTTTGACTACGTCAAGAATGAAGATCTGGAAAAGATCGGCATGGGGCGGCCCGGTGAGAGCCAGTGTTTGGATTATTTTATGCCTTTAAGTGTGTGACGACCTGAATGATCATCAAATGATTCTCAGTTGTAAATGCAGTCAACAGTGTTTGTTATTATTATTGGCTTTGTTTTGTTGGATCAGGTCAGAGGCGGCTTTGGGAGGCGGTGAAGAGAAGAAGAGCCCTTTATAAACGCAAGTCCTGGATGAGCAAGGTGCATTAAATACAACATTGACTAATGAGAAGACTTAGTAATACACTAAAACTTGAGAGGGAAGCTTATATATCCTAATAAACAATTAAAAATAGGTATGTTAAGTGCTGGTTGAAACATTTTGATGCATTGTTTATAATTTTGAGCAGTGTCTCCAGATTTATGACAGTAAATTTATAAAACGAGGAATCTAAAATATGAATGTGACAAGCAAGCAAAATGTCTCAACAGGGTAACTCAATTAAAAGTACATATATACATACCTTACAACATTAAGTGATAATTATTAGTCTTCTATCATTACTTAATAATAGTTATTAGTCAGTCATTAGTACTAAGTGACGGTCAATAGTGAGTCACTTAATCACTATTAATAATAAATTACCATTACTTAATAGGAGTTAATAGTGAGTTACCATTACTTAACAGCTAGTTACCATAACTAATAGTTCATAATTAGTTGCCTTTACTTAATGATAGTTAATAGTTAATTAGCATTAATTAATAACAGTTAATAGTGAGTCACCATCACTTATTAACAGTCAGCTATCATTACTAAGTGATAGTTCATAGTCAGTTAATATTAATAGTAACAGCTATTTTAGTTATTACCTGGAGATAATTAGTCAGTTACTGTATAATAGTTAATAGTCAGTTAGCATTACTTAGTGATATTTATTAGTCAGTTAATATTAAGAGGTGATAAGTATTTGTTAGTTATTACTAAGTGGTAGTTATGTCTGTTTCCACTATATATTAATAGTTGATATTCGGTTGCCGTCACTTATTGAAGTTGTTGATTACCCAGACATGGTAAATGATTCTGCTTGTCACAGTTAATAACCAGTAAGTTGTAAATGGTTGTTATTGATTGTCTGCAGGTGTTTCCAGTGAAGCGGTCAGACACCGACCCCCAGCAGGGTGCATCGTCGGTCCTACCTGCAGCCAGCAGCGAGCCTGGAGACTCGCTCACCTGCCTCATCAAAGAGTCGGAGATGCAACTGTTTGAGCGACTCGGGGACGGCACATTTGGAGTCGTGCGGCGAGGAGAGTGGACCGCACCAAACGGCAGAGTGGTGAGACAAACGTTTCTCTGCAGGGTATTTACAGAGTTTCAGAAAATGACTGCAGCTTTTTGTTTCCTCAGCTGTCCGTAGCAGTGAAGTGTCTGAAGGCCGGCGTGCTGGACTCAGATGGTTTGGATGACTTCATCAGAGAGGTGAACGCCATGCACTCACTGAGCCACCAGAACCTCATCAGTCTCTACGGAGTCGTCCTAACGCAGCCCATGAAGATGGTAATTCCTGAGCGTTTTCTCTCTGACGTTAGGAGTCTTATTCAAAAACTGTTTTACTTTGAAAGGATCCACTGTGTTTGGAAGAGTTGCAGTTATTCTCAAGTTTACCTAAGACTGTCCAACAGGAGCTCATGGGGTCGTTATCTAATTTCATTCATAGCACCTCTTGAGTCGATACATTTTATAACCGTCGTTCCTGTTCTCATCGATGCAGGTGTCCGATTTATTGTACGTCTCTACCAGCTTTGCACCAGTCCAACCTAAGCTCAGGTTGAGCTGGACTGAATCGTGTCTGTAAACATCAATGTTGAATTGATTGAATTGATTAAAATGGATTAAGGCGCTGACTTGCGCCGTGATAAGTATGTATGAACACTTTGACTGCATCCCGATCATTGCTCATGTTTTGTTGTTAGGTGACTGAGTTGGCGCCTCTGGGATCCCTGCTGGATCGCCTCAGAAAGCGTCAGGGTCACATCCTCATCTCGATTCTGTGTAACTACGCCGTACAGGTCAGTTTTAGTTTTTTAAAGGTACTGACTTTTATATGTAAGCCCTTGAATGTTTGTCATTGTGTGCATTTGTACAGGTGGCGAGTGGAATGGCCTACCTTGAGCAGAGGCGATTCCTCCACAGAGACCTGGCCGCCCGCAACGTCCTGCTGTCCACCAATGAAACGGTGAAGATTGGAGACTTTGGCTTGATGAGAGCGCTACCTACTCACACTGATCAATACATCATGGAGGAAGGCCACAAAATCCCTTTTCCTTGGTGAGGAAAGCAGGCCGCTCCTTCTTTTCTTTATTATTATTATTTTGATTTGCCAGCTCTACATCTTTGTTCCTGTTTCTGTCCAGGTGTGCTCCAGAGTCTCTGAAGTCTCGCACTTTCTCTCACGCGTCTGATACCTGGATGTTTGGAGTCACCCTGTGGGAGATGTTCAGCCATGGACAGGAGCCGTGGCTCGGGCTCAATGGGAGCCAGGTACGTCTGTTCACTCTACACAATAAAACCTTAAAGGAGACATTTTATACTTGGGTCACAACTCCTTCTAAAAACAGATCAGGAAAACCTGCCAGCCATCTTTTGGCAAGAAGTTTATGTTTTTTGGTGTCTGGAAAATTAGCCATTTCAAAACCTTCTGGATTACGTCACTTTCAATGGGAATAGTGTCGTTACCTAGCAACCACAGCAGAGCTCTGCCCGTTACCTAGCAACCCAAACTGATCTCCAGCATATATGCCCTGTACAATGGCTGCTGGAACAGACAAGTGTTTTGTTGCTGACTTTCAACCCAGAAATCACTTGCTGCATTCTTGTTGGCTGTGCAGGAGGCTCTACTGACGCTTTTCAAAGACGAACGGTTGTGTAATTGTGCAACTGTTGACAGCCATTTTCTTGTGACTGTATAAACATTGAGTTGGGGGTTGTGACCATCAGCAGATTATTTGGATTTGAAGTGACAGAGGCCCTAAAACTGCCCAATCAGAAAAGCAGAACCGAACAGACTGTTTCCCAGGAATGATTTTGTGCATAAAAGTAATGAACATGTTTTGTTTAGGCCTACCATAACCTGTTCCACAACACATAATAGGTCCCCTTTAACAGAACAATAAATACGTTTGTTTTTTTGTTTCTGAGAAATGAATTCTCATCTGCAGATTCTCCACAAGGTTGATGTTGAGGCTGAGAGGCTGTGTAAACCTGACGACTGTCCTCAAGACATCTACAACGTCATGCTGCAGTGCTGGAGCCCCAAACCTGATGACCGGCCCACCTTCATCGCTCTCAGAGACTTTCTGCTCGAGGTCACTCAACTTCACCTCGTTTATCTCATGTATTCGTAGAACAATGGGTTTAAAAGTAGAGATTTTTATGGATAATTTTAGATTATCTGACTTGTTGATACCAATTTTAGCCCATTCTGAACCAAAGATGACAAGAACATAGTTTTTTTTTTCTTCTTTGTGAAGTGAGAAGGTTTTTGTTAAAAAAACATTTTTTCAATAAAAAAGATCATTCAAAATTAAGTAGCAGTTGTGTGAAACTACCAAAATTATTGGAAACGAAAAACGTCTCCTTTTCAATTCACTTGGATCACTTCAGTGATAATAAAAACAACTAAAATACTTTTTCTTTCAGTAATAACTTCCAATCTGAAGAGTGTTACAGCAGTAACACAATGCATTTGATGTTGAATCACTCTCAAGTGTGATATTTTTCACAAGAGGATGTCTTAAGGATGCATATAAAAGCTCCTCTACTTCTTTGTTTGTGTTTCATCAGACGTTGCCTACAGACATGAGGGCCCTGCAGGACTTCGAGGAAGAAGAAAAACTCCAAATTCAGATGAACGACGTCATTACAATCATAGAGGGAAGGTCAGTGTGGCAAACCAGCTGAAACAGTTTGAGGCAGCTGAAACTTTTACGTCCTTAAAAAGTCTTAAATTTGTTTATCTTAAAATTAACATCTTAAAAAGTTTTAAATTTGTATTTTTTTTTTAAGATAACTTTTGCTTGAATATCTTAATCGCAGGTCTTACATTTTGTGGTGGCATTACTGTTTAATCTTGTGTATTTTAGGTAGCCTTTTTTTTCTCATGGGACGCTTGAGTTGCTTCTTCATTGTGCTCTGTGACTTGAGGCGGTTCAGGCTACTGTTGGCTAACAGCTAATATTCCCCTGCTAACTAACCAAATTATATTAACATCTATATTAGCAGGAATCATTGGTTCTGGTTCCTGCAGGGGGAATAAGCTGTCAAGCTTAAAAGTGAGCTAGTTAGCTTGCAAGCTTGTTTTTTTGTCTGTCATTGTTTAAATTCAAATTTATCACCATTTGGCTGGATGATGTTCCAGCTCAATGGGAGCCAGGTACGTCTATCAAGCTGCATTGATTCTGTTAAAAAAGATTGGGATTTTGGGGATTAACTTTCTTTTGTACATTTCTGATGAAATGCAGGTCTTAAAAACTTTTTAATGCTCTTTAAAAGTCTTAAATTTGAGAGAAACCCTGTTTTATGTGTTGTTTTAATTACATTGATCTTAGAAGAAACCAAACTCATACTGGCCTTCAACTCTTCTGATGGGTCAAAAGTTTTCAACGGAAATTAAAGAAAAAATTAGTTTCTGCTTTTTTTTTGCGACCTTGTCTTCAGGGCGGAGCATTACTGGTGGCGCGGGCAAAACCGGCGGACGCTGCGTGTCGGTCTGTTTCCTCGGCACGTCGTGACGTCCGTGGCCGGCTTGTCCGCCCAGGACATCAGCCGGCCGCTGAAACACTCCTTCATCCACACTGGACACGGAGACACGGACCCTCACAGGAGCTGGGGACACGCAGACCGCATTGACAGGTGAACCCCAGCTAAACTGACTGATTATTAACTCAGTATTACTTGTTTGCTAACTAGCTAGCTAGTTAATGAGTCATATGCCAAAGCTGCTGCCAAGAGCCACAAAAACCACAAAAATTTCAGTTTTGCTCCCTGCATTGTTTTTTGTACATCTCTGTCATGTAGTTCTTATATTTATTCATTCTGGTCTTAAAAAGTCTTAATTTCAGTTGGTGAAACCTGTATAAGAGCTGTTCTTGAATATCTTGCCAAACCAACTAGTTTTTAGAGGAGAGTTGATGTCCAGTAGATTAAGTAGCTCTACAGTAAAACATGGTTTGCAAACTTCAACATGTGCACTTCAAAAAGCTGGATGTTGACCTGCTTTATTAATCCCCAAACAATTTTTGAAGTGTTTTTGGGGTTGTTATTTGTTGAAACAACCAAGAAAGTGGAGACAATGTAGCTGAATTAATGTATGTACTTGGATGTATATTTCCTGTGAAGGAAATATACAATAAATTCAGACTTTTGTACTTCATTAAAGTGATATCCACTTTAATGAAATGAATATCACTTCTTTAGAAACTTCTAACCGTATTTACAGTGCAGTTACCACAGCTCTTCACTAGAGGGCAGCAGAGCCCACCGCTGTTTCAGAAGTTGATATTAAGGCATTTAAGTCCAGATTTGGTTCTCCGAGCAGAAAATTGTGTGTCATATGTACTTAGACATTTGATTTAATTTTGTCCTGCAGCTTTTTTAACCTGGGCTAAATTTGTTCGTTCTCAGTTTGTATTTGGGGAACCCGATGGACCCTCCAGATATCTTGGGATTTGATTCTGGAACTGCAAGACCAACCAAACTACCCAACCGTGCAAAGAGTAACTTGTTTTCATTTTATTTGACTGTGATGATGTTGGATCTAAAACTTCTGGTAAAGTCTAACAAAGTCTGATTTTAACAGAGAAGCCTCCTCCTCGTCCACCAAAGCCAGCTGTTCTGCTCAAAAGTAAGTTCTCCTCTTTGCAACCCAAGATCCCACATTTCCAGCCTGACCGTGGTGTTTCCGTGTGCTCCCAGAGCCGCTGTACGACTCCGTGATGGACAACTACGATGACGAGGACGACTTCAGCACATCGTCTGGGCTGAAGAAGCTGGGCGCGTCTCTCGGTCTGAAGCTGCGGCCTTGGGAGGCCGGCGGCGGCGGCGGCGGCGTGCGATCGGCCAAAAGCGAGGTGTCGCTCATCGACTTCACGGACGACAGCTTCAGCTCGACCACGCCCTCGCCGCTCACAGAGACACACCAACCAGATGAAGACACTCTGAAGGTAGATTCTGATTGGGTCAGATTGAACAAGCCAATTTCCACAGTCTGAATATACTATATTTTCACCTAAACAAAAATCCAATCTACTATTTCCATATGTCCTCCCTTCAAATTGAACAAAATTGGTGTCAAACATTTGTGCGGAAATGTTTGACACCATTTGGCACCAAATGTGCCAAGTCACATTTGTGCATAAACATTTTTTGTTTGTGCCACTATCATTTTAAGGAAATTAATAAAAAGTTTCCATAGATGATGACCTTTCTTCATCTCAAAATGTTGTTAAAGGCTTAATAGAGGAGCCATGTTGTGATGACTTCCTGAAGAAAGAGTTTCAGAAAGAGCATGAAAGACACAGGGGGGCCAAATTCAGGGTGTTAAATCACAAAATAAAATTTCTTAAGTCATGTTTGATACGTATATAGCATTTTTTAACTTCTAAGTTAACATAGTTGCTTTATGATGCTGTAAAATGGCTCTATCTGTCTGGAAATACATAATACTGCCTATTTAAAATCAATCCATAGACTGGTCCATGTATTATAATTTCCAACAATGCCCATGCGATTGTCTTTGGGGATGTAACCCATTCACACAGAAGTCTCGTTGCTGTTTTAATAGCAGTATTAACGGCCCCAAGCTTACTACTTGTTCTTTATTTGAACGAGCATCAAGTAAAGTGGCCATGGTGGCCTCCAAACCATGACAACACAAACTTGTAATTACAGCTACCACTCTTAACTTTTCTATTTTCTGTGTTTTTGTTCTGCCAAATCTTCATAAAGCAAGTTCAGATGTTTTTATTTGTTTGCATTCTTGTTGCGCAGGAGGCCATAAAACATCAATTCTCCGTGGAGCCGCATCCATTCTGTGCCAAGTCACGGAAAATCTGGCTTTGTTTGCTCGATCTTTCACAGTTAACCATCCTTTCAGACAAAGTTTGTGTTTTCTGTTTGGATACATCTGTTTAGTTTCAGGCCTGAAGATACTATTGCATCACAATAAGACATCCACAAAGAGGGATGCATTTTAGCTGAATGATTTGAAGAGGTTGCACAGCGTTGGAAGATTTTTTTTTCTTCTGATATCTCCTCTAAGATGATGACGATGAGTTGAATTTCTAAAACCCACAAATATTTTTCTTCATGTTTGCTGTAGCTTCATAATAACGTCCACACAAATATTTATTCTAAAGAAAGCTGTAATAAATTCAACTAGTTCTTATCTATTGTTATTGTTTGTGATGAGATAAATATTGCAATGAACAGTTTTCTAAACAATATAAAGTAACTTTTTGCAGCTTTTTTGTGGTGACTTGAATTATTTTAAATGAAAGACTATTGTTAGGAAATATGAAATGTTTGTAGATAATTGTGGAAAATTTATTTGCTAATTTAGACCCAAAAACAAACATAAGGGTTACAGAGATAGCAATTAATTAGAGGTCATCGATTTGATGGAAAAATGTTTATTGCTTTTAGAGACTTGAGACTTTCATCTAGTCTGAGAAAATACATGAAGCTTGACATGAAGTTGTAGAAAATGACTCAGAAGCGTCTGCTTTTTGTTTTTGCAACAGTTAACATGAGCATTAGCTCCGTCCGCCATATCAGCTTCGTTGCCTTTGCTCTGCAGCTCGCTGCGGTCAAATGTCAGGTTTTAATTAACCGCCAAAGCTCACTGACCGCACTGTGGGTCATGGAACTGAATTTATGGAAAGCAGTGTTGTTCTATGCCTCACTGAGCTTAGGCTGGAAGTTAAGATGATTTGTTTTTCCATTAGCGGCAAACCCAAATCCCCCAGTGGAGCCAAGCTAGCAATTAGTGGACGACTCCTATCTAATCTGAAGGCTTTAGCCTCTGACCTTTTAACTTAACCCATTCCCACTGTGAAAGCAAGGTAGCACCAGTACTGAGGGCCTAAAGATGCATAAGAGACCTTCCACAACCAAGAACACTAATAAAATCACAGCTGAAGGCTCAAACAAGCAGTGATCATCATCAGTTTTACTGTTCTCCAAACAGGTGGGATGACCTTTAGCCTGGAGATGTGATTCATAACTTTTCCTCTTGGATGCACTCAGGCGGGTGCAGCGTGATGATGATTGGTGCTCATTGATCGACTGTGTACCCCTCATGCTTCAGATATCGACAGAAATTCAAGCCTGGAGCTTCAGTCTGCTGTTAGAAATCTAGACTAAGGAACATGGTGAAAATGTGAAGCAAGCTGGAGAATCAGAATGGAAAAATCAAACCAAAACTGCATTTTTTTCTTACATCTAAAAGAAAATCTTTGAGCTGGTATTTGATATCTCACCCTACTTTTGCCCAGTGACTGTTGCAGTAATAAAAGTCTGAACAAACAATCTTCTTCCAGCCAACAGTTATTAATTTGCAGTTACCGATGATAGACACCAAAATGTATCTAGTTAGCTAGTAATATAACTTCTTGTGTCTTTGATTGGACACACAAGTTAGCTTCTCTGTCTTGTGATAATTGTTCACCAGTTGGCTGGTTGAAATTTGCTCTTCCCTGTGGAGATATAGTTCTTAAATTCCTTTCACAATAGTCTTAAAAAGGTCTGAAGAAGTTTCACATTTGAGTTGGTGAAACCTGCAGAAACCCTGTTTTAATCAATGCAGGCACAGGTTTGTTTTGCTGTCTCTAGCGGACTTTTCTGTTGCTGGTATTTGGCTCCCCTTGTGTTTTACCAATGCCTTTTCTCTCAATATCACAAGTTAGCATCTTATCGTAAACTACGACTGTTTCAGATGAGGCCATCACATGTTGATTTGTGTCATTTTCTCTTTCTCTGACTCTTGACTGTTTTCATTATCCTCTGTTTACCTCCTCAGGACACGCCGTCCATCCTGGACTGGCCTCTGCCCCAGCCAGCCTACGACGAGGTCACTGCAGACTTTGACGACCAATCAGAGGATCAGGAGGTGCGCTCCATCAACAAGGGGCCGCCTGAAGAAACGCTGGGCCCCCCTGTGTCCAGCATGGCGGGAAGGAGCGAGTCGCAGTCTGCCGACCTTTTCCAGGAGCTGCAGAGAGAGGTAGATCTGCAACCACTGGAAGCTCCTTGATCAACAGTAGATTATTAAACACACGGCTAAACCAGAACATCGATTCATTGCATGATGAATTAAAATAAGCTTCATCATTTCCATCTGCATGATTGTTTTGTCTACACTGCTCCTTCTTGTTTTTGTCTGTTTACAGGTGATGGTCAAGCTCCAGGTTCCCATGGCAACCGGTCGTTCCCTCCCGTCCTCCCCCACCCCGATGCCTCTGGCTCCGTTCGGCGCCCACCGACAGATCTACCTTCCTCCGCCCTCGCCCTCCTCCTCTTCCACCTCCATCACTTCCTGCTTCGAGGACCGGCCCGTGCTGCCCCCCCGCAGCCCCTTGCCCCCTTTACGCCCCTCCAAGCAGAGCTACGCCACCCGCAGCTCCCAGCAGGGGGCGCGCTCCAGCTCCATCTCCCTGGGAGACGAGGACAACGCTCCGCCTCAGATCCCACCCAGAGATCACGCTTTCTCCCAGCCGGGCTCCCGCTCCTCCTCCCCGCTCCCGCTGGCGCCGGCTCTGTCCTCCACGCTCGTGGTGCTGCCGCCGCCGCCGCTCTTGGTGTCCCCGCGGCGGGCGGCGGGGCTCCTCGGCCCCCTACTGTCCTCTGGCTCCTCCTCCGCCTCCAGGTCGGCGGCCTCGTCTTACTCCTCCACCGCGCTGCTGGAGCCGCTCGCCTTCAGAGAGGGGCGGGGCCTGTCCACCATGATGGACGGCCCTCAGAGCTCCACCCCCAACCCGCTGCCAGAGAGACCTGCCTTCCTGGAGCGGTTCGTTCAAACTCACCTGATCAGAGTTCAGTTCATCCAATCAATCAATCAATCAATCAATCAATCAATCAATCAATCAATCAATCAACCATCCATCCATCCATCCAGTTATCATCTCTCTCATTATTCTGAGCTCCTGGTTTTTGTTTGCTCTGATCAGATACGGCTCAGCCAACATGGCGGCAGTCAAACCCATGATGCAGCAGCAGCAACCAGGCGAAGCGAAACCAAACTCCTCCTACAACAACAACAACGGCGGGACCGCAGCTCCCAGCATGCAACAGGAGCAGAGCATCACACAGGTTAGCTCACATTCTCCTCTTTCTTGAAATGTGTGACGATCCCACAAATGCCAACGTTTGCTGCAGGCGAGGAAATCTGAAATCAGCCATTTTACAGCATCCGACTGACCTCGTTTGTTAAAGTAACAACCATTTGTCGACAGAGTTTTAATTAGCAGAACTCTGTGTTCACAAAGCAGCAGATGTGACCTGATTTCTGCTGAACATTTTAGCCTCAAAGCAGAAAATCATTAATCATCAGTTCCTGTGATTGGAGGGAAACCTCAAAGTGCTGTGGGCTCGTTTAAAATAGGTTGCAGCTTAATTCATTGTACCAATTAATGATTATTAATAACACCGAAAAGATTACCCTGATGTTTTTCCCTCTTTGTATTAACAATGTTTGTTAATACAAAGCAATCTATTTATTCTAAATATTATTTGGCACCTGGCCTATAAAAGGGAAAAGTGTTCATGTTCACTGCAAAAACATAAAACCTTACAAAGTAATTTTTGTTCGGTTTCTGGTGCAAATATCTTGGAATACCTGAATTAAGACTAAACTGACCTAAGTATCTTGTCAACATGATATTTGAGCTTATTTTGTTAATAAATCCTTCATATTGATGAAAAATTACTAGTTTCACTGACAGATCATTCCAGCTTTAACAAAACATTTTTTCTATATTATAAGTAACTTATTTGGCAATAAAACTAGTATTTGTTGTATTTTTGGTTTAGTTTTTAATACAAATACCTTAGTTCACTTGAAATAAGAGAAGAAAACTTGGAAGTAACTTTTTAGCAAGAAATATTAGCTTGTAAATAATTCATGAAAAGGTTTAAGATTATAAGTGTAACTTTTTCATCAATATTAAGAAATTATTCATTCAAAATAAGCCTTGAAAAGATACTTGTAAGTTATTTCAAGTCTACTAAAATATTTGCACTAGAAATCAGAATTAAATACTTGGTAATATTTTGTGTTTTTGCAGTGTTATTAACTTCTGTCACTTCCTGTCACCGGTGCTGTTTGCAGGTCCAAGGAGCCGTTCATGGCGTTACGACGGAGGAATGTAAAGCTGCTCTGCAGAGCCACAACTGGAGCGTTCCTCAGGCTGTTAAATTCTTAAAGGTACATTTATTCATCTGTTTTCGTTTTGCATGAAAAGGGAACAAAAGTCTTTTCTCCCAAAGGAACTGTCCCTCCAGTTTTTCACAGTTTGTGGGAATATAAATGCAAAACCAACCAATTCCTGCATTTCTTTTTTCCACAGGAATGCATTTTTTGTGTTTATTGCTCATTTTTGATGGTGAAAAACAGTGGTGGGAGTTATGCTAACTCCCACCTGCAGGTGGCAGTATTTCTTACTTCCGCTATGCTGCTGCCTCATCTTTACTGGATGCCAAGTTACAGTCTGTGATCAATATGGTCAGTAACTAAAGGTGACATTTTTACCAATTGAAATTTGTGATTTTGATTGGAAAAAAATTACAAAAACTTTTGTGAAATTCTGGAAAGACTGAAATAATCAAAATGAAAAAATTACCTCAAGCGACAAGATGCAGCCTGACAGACTGTGAACAGAGAGTGTTGAAATATCAGGTTAGAGCTCTATGTAGTTTATATTTTTAACTCCCAAATATTTTTGTTTCTCAGCTGAAAGAAAGAGTTTTAACACTATAAATGTATAAATGTTAGCATTTTGCACTGATAAGAAGATTAACAACAAAGTCTGGTTGTTATTACTGTGTTAAACTTCATTAATGTCACTGAGGACACAGCCTGAATATTGAGGCTCGGTTACTGTTGACACCTCTCCGCTCCTCCCTCCTGCAGCTCCTTGGGGACTGTCTGCCACTTTAGGTGTCATCCCAAACTAGTTCCCTTTAAGTGGCTCATAAATCAGAAATGCTGCTGATGCTCCTCTGAGCTGTTCCTGCAGCTCATTTTAAAACATGAAACCAAAACAAGCCAGAGATCTTCCTCTCTCAGTAATATGGCTGAAAAACTCAGAACATAAGCATTTCATATCCGTCAATATTGATAATTATCAGTTAGTGTTTTGCTTTAAATATCTTGGTGGTCTGACCTTTCATGTTTTCTCTCAATTGTGTTTTTTATTTTAAATCACTTATGAAGAAGAACTATAAACTGCTGCTGCGCCAGTTACTCACTAGGTAACCAAAGCTAGGGGGGAACTGTTCCTACTTGTTAGGTTCAAATGAACTGTTCTTGTGTTAAATTCAGATGAACTGTTCTTGTGTTAAATTCAGATGAACTGTTCCTACTTGTTAAATTCAGAGGAACTGTTCCTACTCGTGTTAAGTTCCTCCACCCTCTGTGCTGCAGGTGGAGCAGCTGTTTCGTTTGGGTTTGAGGTCGAGAACTGAGTGTGAGGAGCTTCTGCAGTGCCACCGGTGGGACCTGGAACAGGCCAGCACCGTCATGCTGGACGCATTCGGACCGCACTGCAACAGGTGAGTCAAGAAAAGATGAGGAGGGAACCAATAAATACATTTCCTTCCATCATCATCGTTTGGTTCTGTTCACTGAGTAATTTCTTGGTAGCTACTTTGTTCTTTCACTTGAGTAAAAGTATGTTGAAGTAATTCTACTCTTACCTGAGTATAATTTTTGTGTACTCTACCCATTTCTGCCTAATACGACTGACTTCAACATATTGATAACCTGCGAGTTCAGAAGCGATCAGGACTAAACGAAGCGCTTTGTGTGTGAACAGGAAGTTGACCTGAGGGCCAATCAGACGCTGACGGCTCCTGATCCGGTGACACCGAGGCGCCCAGACGACTTGCCGCTCCAGAAGATCACGGCCTTTAGACGTTCCCACATTTGATCACGTTACAACCACAAAGTTCATGTAGGTGGACTGCTGGCTGACTGCTGAAGGCTAATGGTTTCACTGGATCTTATTGATTAGGTGTACAGCACCAGCAGAAAGTATTCACACCCATTTTGGGGTTTTTTCTACCATTTGCTGTAGATCGTAATATTCTGATCATTTTTCCAGTTGGATTTAAGCCCAGGTTTGATCCCAGAAGCTACTTCTTTACCTTTTGTTTTGACCTTCTGTTCATTGTCTTGCCATTAGTCACAAGTGCAGCCCTGTCTCTCTTACCTTAAGGTTGTGCTTGGACACAATCCAGATTTAGAGAAGTCCTAAATCAAGTTCAGTCTGCAGATGGACTCCAATCAGGTTGCAGAAGCATCTGAAGGAGGATCAATGAAAATCAAATTGACTACAGTTCAGTGTCACAGCAACCAGTTTGATGCTTTAGTAGCTATTATGTTTAAATTACTGCAGCCTCACTGGACAAAATAACAGGATGGAGATAATATTGGTAAAACTTGAAATTATGATGATCATTTTTAACAAATACTTATTTTCTTGGACACTGGGTCAGGAAACAATATGTGAACTTATGATCTAGTGTATTTACCAAGAAAATATCACATTTTAAGCAAATCCTTTACAGTAATGATGATATTTTTCTTACTTAAATGTGTTTGTTTTGCACAAATGTGACAATGACTTTACTTTGTCATAAAAGCTGCAGTATGTAACTTTAATAAAATACGTCTTTCATATATTTATTAAAACTGGTTGTGAACATAACAACCAATCAGAGCCAGGAGGAGGGATTTACCGCTGTCAATCAACTACTAAATGTGTTAATGGCAAAGAAACAGCTTACAGTGACAGAAAAACTGTTTGTCTGCTATCAGTGGCTGTGCTAACAAGCCTGAGGGTGATTGGCAGCGCTAAGACCCGCCTTCTTTCTCTGATTGGTTGTTTCTAGTTAGCACTGCCTTTCTAAGAAATAGGAAGCGTAGTTCAATTTTTCATACATTATTTGTCATAGCAAACTGACAGTTTTAACAAATAATGTTTTTTTTTATGGAATATTGCTGCTTTAGTGGCTTTTAAAAATAAATCTGCAACTAAGACAGTAGAAAATACAAAGGGGTGTGAATACTTTCCACTTTTAAACAAGGTAATAAGTGAGAAACTCTGTCTAGACTTGAAGCTCACCGACGCTTTGTGATGCACTGTAAGGCTCTACATGCTCATTCTCATGACCGAGCAGCTTGCCGGGTTCTAGTTTCAGTCTGCAGAGTTTGTCGGTGGCTGCAGCAGAATCCCTCCTGCTCTTTAGTGATACCATGTAAATCCTGAGGCGATTTATTTATGCTGAAATGTACAGATAATGTAAATAACCTGGTATCATGTGAGCTGCTGGTCAGGCTGATGTAACTTATTGCATATCTGGTCTTCTACATTCAACGTTTGTTTCCTATGAAGGTTCTGTTTAACTTTTATTCTGCCTGTCAGATTTTTTACTGCTTTTGTGCTCTGACAGCCACCTATTGATTAGTGGCTCACAAAGAAGGTCCTCTTTAGGTCCGTTAGTGGGAGAAAGGTGACTAATTGTTGCCATCTTGTTTTGTTTTCCTTCTTCTCAGACAGGTGAATACAGGGTATTATTTACTGTAATGCAGATTTAAGACCTTCTCAATGAAGAATTAACTGTGTCCACATGTTTTCATTGATCCTCTATGCATTGCGCATGCGCCTGCCTAGTAAGCGAATGGGAACTATGTATTAAACTGCTGCTGCTCATGTCTGTGTGTGAGCAGAGGTGGGTATTTAATGCGAAGCTAACCGGAGATGTACAGCAAATCATATCAATGCCAAACGGTTGTTGTTGCAGAAACACTGGACTTTATGAAACCTTATTTCATTTGTTTTATATTAATGTCTCAGAAGCAGCTTCAGAGAAAGCTCTTGTGCTAAACGGTTTGCAGAAGGCATATGAAAACAAAGCTTGTAATGTATGTTTTCTTTTTTTATTATTATTAAATTAAACATCTCATTAAAAACACAGGGTTTTTGTGTTTCACATGCAGATTGAATGAAAATAAGTAAAATATTTAAATGATGTTGAAAATCAGGGTGCCTGTGCATCTTAAAATGTCTTAAACTAATTTATAAACAGGCAACTTGACCTTAAATAGTTTAATCACAGGTCTTAACTTTTGTGGTGATAGGATTATTTAATCTCATATATTTTATGTGGTCTTTATTTTTGCAATATCAATATCGCTAACTAGCTAATATACCTTTGCTAATTAGCATAGGAAGGGTATGCTAGGTATATCCTAGCTAACATACTTATGCTAGCTAGGAAAGTTATATTGGCAGCTAAATTAGCTGGAACTATTGATTTTGGGAACGGAGGTAGGAACAAAACTAGCTAACTAATGCTAGCAAGCATCAAACAGCCCCATGTCATCACACTACCACTGCCGTGTTTGATGTTCTTTTTGTAAAATTAGGATTAAAACAAACTTCCTCCATGTATCATCAGGACCATCAAAAAATGTTACTGCTTTTTTATTGTAGCTTAACTGCAGAAATCTTACAGAGTGATTGGAGGAGTTCATGTTGGTTATTTCTTCACAGTTTTTTGTTTTTCAAACATTTTCTGGACTTTGGACCGCAGGTCAGCTGCTAAACGGGCCTCGAGTTTCTAATGGAAGTCCTTTCTCTACTCCCGTGGGATTCAGCTGCCATTTTCCCTCACACTCACACACACACACACACACACACACACACACACACACACACACACACACACACACACACACACACACACACACACACACACACACACACACGGTGTCCCACTCAGTCAGTCACACCTGCTGGTCAGATTGGTTGCAGCTGCAGAACTCTGAGGCCTGGAGGCTTGCTGTGATCCCTGGGTGCTGTCCGGATTTCTCGGATACATCGGTAAGCACTTTGTCATCCTCTCACACACGCACAAACTTTTTCCTTCAGTCACAAACATGCAAAAGTGACTTTTAGAGTCCTTTCACTTTGCTTTAAATGAAGAACTAGTGTTGTATTAAAACTGCATGAAGCTTCATTATATTTTTTATTATTTAGCGCCGTGACTTCTGCTAAGTGCTATTAGCACAGTGTGACAGGTTTACATTGTCTTTCAGGGAACCAATCCTTGAACTGACGCCTAGCATTGAAAACACAACTTTTGCTGGCACTAGCTTGATTGACAGCGCTAAGACCCGCCTCCTTGCTCTGATTGGTTGTTTCTATTTAGGACTAGAAGAAGGTGGAGAAACTTTTTTTTTTCACAGATTCTTTGTCTTACTGTCAAAACAAAGTGTCAGTTTCCACAAATATGTACAAAAAAGTTACATACTGCAGCTTTAATGTCAGAATTTACCTTCACAAAGACAGGTGATGAACTCAGTCAATATACTGAATTAAAACAATTCTGCCAAGATTTAGTCAAAATTCTCCAGGTTGATATAGAAAAAACAATTGCCAAATTAAACCTTTTTTATGTAAGGCCAAGTTGGACAACGTTGTTTTTTAAAACATGTATTTCATGTTATATTTAAACATTTAACAAGCAAATACAGTAATAATAAAATACTTTTTACAGCCCTTAACACAAATTGATGAGGGTATAATTAGGCTCAATGCATAAAAGTCACCACTTGTTTATTTTTATTGTTTTTCACAACAAGCTTTATTGCTGAGATCCATTTCCAGTCCTGAGTTGTTTTTTAGTTGAGTTCAATGTGATGCTGACTTTCACCTCAATTTGCGCTTTGCCAGATTGCTTTGTTTGTGTCTTCAGTCTCAGGACACTGCAGGTTAATCAAATGAATCCTTTTCAAAGCCGGGTTTGTTTCAGATAAATTAACATTTTATGCTGCACACTCGTCCAACACTCTCACCACCGACATCAGAAGTTGCTTTCATTACAAAAGAAGAAACTAATTAATTCTTCCGTGGATGGAGTTTCTGTAACTTTCATTTTCTTTCAAGAGTTTTAAAAACATAATCTGCTCTCATGTGAAAGCCGGAGCAGACCTCCTCGATCCGTCTCCCATCTGTTTTCTGCCTTTGGGCCCGGTCCAGTTGGAGTTGGAGCGCGAATGTACCCAAAGGCTTCGCTGACGCAGATCTGAACCTAAAGCCGTGTCGTCCTCTTCATTGTTTGTAAGGGTGATTTGCTGCTGGTTTTTGAAAGTAGAGCCAGAAAAATCTGAGGGCGAACATTTCCACCATTTTGTTTGTGCCCCTGCCAGCACTGACCAAACACAATCTGGCAGCCATGCCTGACCGGGGGCACTAATGAGCGAGAGGCTCCACATCTTGGCGGAGATGAGTGAGAGGCACAAAGTGCACACGCTCTCATAAGTTCAGTTAGAAACATGAATAATTGCACTATTTAGCAGCAGACCGCACCACCGCTACCATGCTGAAGGAAAGCCAGAGTCAATGTGGTCGATGTGACTTTAGTCAAAGTCACATCGACCAAAAACAAACAAAAAAAGTTGATCCAAGGCATTTTTTTAGGCTCCAGAAATGTTACTGAATTATTCAACACAAATTGTCTATCATATCCTGCTTAGCGGTGGTCTGCAAATGCAAGACTGTGTTTATTTAATAACTTGTCAAATCAGTAAAGTCAGATTTGAAGGTGACATGTCAAATACTCTGTGAGGAAACCACACATTTGATCTATTAAACATTTTGTCACATAGTCGGGATTCTGTTAAAGTCATGGTAGTGGAGCATAACCCTTTATGGACCGTGGGCCAGAGAGAGAAAATTGTCCAGATGTCCAGCTTTGGGACAAAATCTTCCCTAGGGTTGGGTGAAGGGTGAATATTGAAATACTAAATAATAACATTTCCACCACATTTGGAAGTGGCAAATCCTTAAATAGTATTGGTCTTCTCTTCATAATTAAAAAACAGACAACGAAAGCACAACCAGCCCAAGGAATATGCAAGTTAACTGACTGCTTAGGGCCTCCACACCACTAGGGGTCCACAAGAGCACAAAGCTAGCATGATAAATATATGTATATTTAATATAAGACTTAATAATTCTAACTAAATGGAAAAACAATTTCTATTTATACAGTAGTTCTACAAATAATGTTTAATTGATTCTGTGACACTTGTTTGCATATCTTAATATGGAAATGAGTGTCACTTTATTTTCTTCACAGATGCAACATGTTTTATTTTCATTAATCTTATTAAATCCAGAGGACACACTTCTGGTTGGAGTCTGGCTTTAACTGGTTTGTATTAGTGACCATATTATGGCTTTCAGCTGTTGTTTTTCTTGTATTCAGAGTCCCTGTACCAGCCTCTCTGTCCTGCTGTCCTTTCACTTCTCTGCAGGGAAACACATTTTCCTCACAATCGATTTTTACCCCACTTCAAGGATGAGTCGTTTTCGCTCTCTTTATTTATCGCTCCTTCTGCTTCCTCACTCTGAATCTCTCTCCGTCTTTCTTTTCTGTGCACTTATGTAATTATCTAATTGCTTCTTCGTTTCAGTCACTCTAATCAAATTGAGTGAGATTTCTGCCTGCCGTGTCTGTCCACGGTACACAGAAAAATATGTTTGGTACAAGAGAGTAGCAGACATTCATGAGACAAATTTAAAAGACAGAGCTGAAACATTTAACACTGTGTTACTAATGGGATTGACCGAAGTGGGCCAAGCGCCGGAAACAAGGACAAAGTCCACGAAGATGACTCGTTCGTTCACGACACTGTTCACTACAGCAAATGAGCTGTTTTTATTTTAAAAAATACACAAAATATAGTTTTAAACAGTTAAATACATTAGATTTTAAATTATTTTTATTATGCCTCCTTAAACAGGTTAGCATAAATTAGTGGCCTATACCAAACATGTTCATTACATTTTTGCATAAAATTATTCTTAGATAAAGAGATTTTAACTTGGTCTTTTCACAATGAGCTGTTCTAAGGCGTCCCAACTCAAAGTTTACGGTTGCATGTGAAAATTGCTGCAAACAGATGCACAACTATGCAATCTTACATGTTTGAAAAGCATAACTAGAGCCTCCTGCACAACCAACAAGAATGCAGCAAGTGGTTTCTGGATGGTGGGGCAACAACAAAACAAAACTTGTCTTTAACAGCAGCCATTGTACAGAGATAAAATCAGCTGTCCAAACCTGCTGGAGTTCAGCCTGGGTTGCCAGGTGACGGGTGGAGCTCTTGTGTGGTTGGAGCAAATTTGTAACATTTAAGAATTCGAGGATTTTTTATTGTTGTACCATCTTTGCTTGTTTGAACTCAGGTCCCAGATTAAGAAATCTAACACACAAATAATAGATAAATAAATAATAAAGTAATTTGTGCATATATATAGAATATTCTGGAAGATTTTGAAACAGGTCATTTTCCAGGCACCAAAAAACATGAATCCAACAGAGAGATTGTTTTTTAAGCACTTGTGGTGTTTTGAGAGGCAGCAGAAACCCAAATGGAAATACAAACTCATGCAACATGTGAATTTTGATTAATACATTCCCTTGAAGAATGATTATATGAGAGGTGAAATTCTCTTTGTTCCTGGTGTCGGTCAAATAGAACAAAGAATGTGTGGAGGTTGAGGTTTCAAGCAGCACTTTCATCATGACATGACACCACAAAATGGAGCCCAGGACTCTTGACATTTTGAGCTAATTTCCAACTAGGAAACTTTGATTTGTCATTTTTATTCTTTTTAAAACTCCACTTCTTCTCATTCTCGTACCCGGTCTTGAATTCATTATTATTCGTCATTGTAGATCTGGGATTGATCACTTGACTGCGAGGTCAATCTCGCGACCTTACACTTATGAAAGTTTGTCTGTTGACGTCCTCCGTGCTTCAATAACCTCAGATTGCAGCGACATGTGGAGGAATGGCTCGGGGCGCCTGCTGTTATTGATTGGCATCGCGTTGATGTTCTTCGCCTGCTTGTGTTCCTTCCTTCAGGTGGAGGAGAGTTAGATTTTCTGAGAGCTTTCTGGCTTTATTCCTCTGCTGTATGGCGCTTATCAGATTCTTCCTGTGGTGGAGAGTCAATAATAAACATGGATGTTGAAAATGTTCAGACATTATTTTAATTTACACATATTTAAAGCAGAGTTTGTTGTGAGTTTGTCTAATTCAGTTTTTCTAGTTTTATGAGTTAAATATTGTTTATTTTTAGTTGTAGTCGTAGTTTCTGTTTCTTAATGTTTTTCCTTTAGTTGCTGAGATTAGAAGCTCATGGAGTGTGGAGGAACATAACGGCAAAAAAGAGAAAAAAACGAAGCCGTAACTCTTCACCAGGGTGAAATGATTAACAAGCTTTGGAATATTGTTTTGGTTTTGATGATAATTTATAGAAAAGTCTTTCATAATAATCATTTTTGAAAGAAAGTAAACATGAAAATGTTTCTTCATTGCTTCACACTTCTTTTAACATTCTTTAATGAATAATGATGGCATATTAACTAATTATGCCGTCATTTATGTCAAATAAACTGGAACAGAAACACATCTAAAGCTAACAAAACGGTGGACCCTGAAGACCGGGACTTGGAGATACTTTCCCCTAAAACAGAAGATTTTTTTTAAAAACTTTAAAGTTGAATGGTGGCAAACAAATAATAGTGCCATAACTAAAGTATTTCCCCAGATTATTTGAACTCTGAGCCCTGAAGCAAAAACACTTGAAGCTCTTATGAAACCCTGACCTCCAGTGAAACGTGTTGGTGTTTGGACGTGAGACATGAAGCTGAGAAGGATTTAAATAAAGCTCAATGAAAAGTAAGTAACATGCTTCTATGTAAATATTGTGCAGTTACATCACAAATGACACATGATGTCATTAAAGTTACAGTACGTCATTTTTTTGTCCAAAATGTTGTTTTTTTAGCATATTTGTTCAAACTGTCATCTTGTCATGACAGATAATCGATCTTCACCTTCTGCCTGAGCTGCTATTGCTGCATGAAGAAACCAAAAACAACCAATCAGAGCCAGGAGGAGGGGATTAGTGCTGTCAGTCATCCTCATGTACTCGCTGCTAAATGCGCTAAAGGCAGAGGAACAAGTTGTTCCAGAAAAATCTTTTATCTGCAGTTAGACTGAGCATTCACAACAGGCTATGCTAGCTGCGATATGGATCTAACATGTGAACTATTTGTGTTGTTAAATCCTTTCAAGGATGCATTTTCAGTCCAGGAAACTCTCCAGATAATTTCCCCTGCCAAGCTGCACTCCATCTCTGTCTGACTCTGTAATCACATGGCTCCTCTTCCCAGGAGCCAAAGTGTCTTAAACTGAAGATTAGAGACCAAACTGTTGGATTCGTCTGCCCCGTTGGTTCATGCGTGTAATGACGTGGATAAATGGATACTGATGCTTATCCATCCCAGCCGTTCGCAGCCAAACGAGCCCCCAGCGGAGGACAGACGAGACAAGGAGGGCGCGTGAGGATCCACAGCGTCTGTCCAGCTCTTTTGTTTGTTCAGAATAATTCAGAAAACCTTTGATTGAAGGTTATGTCGGTCGGTGGCCTGAGAGATGGGAAAATGGAAAACTAAAAGCATTTCCTGATGATCGTAGAGAAAAATGTCTCCTGTTATTTGAAGTTAATAAAAGGGCTTTGGAGGCAAAAGCATCCGAGCTTTGAGGGAAGAGCTTACAGCCATTTACTGAATGATTTCAACAAATATGACATGCTTTAAAACTCCCTGCAGAGCGTCGTCAGTCGGTTGTTTCTTTTCTTGCCATGAGGAATAAAAGAAGAGGGTTTATTTTAAATGAAAGGTTTGGTTGCTGTATAAATCATTTCTGGCACACTGACCAGGTTACTGATCTGCTGTTCTTTTAATTGAAGAATAATTAAATTAGGTTACGAAGCAAAAACTTGAGTTAATCAATGACAAATCAATACAAAAAAGAGTTTTGTCAGTTACAGATAATAACTGTGGCTATAACTGAACAACTGTTCCAAGTTTTAAATTTTAACCAATAACTGATGTATTGTAATGAGCTATGAAGCTTACCAGAATCCATCCAATGGGAAGAAAAAAGGGTTGATCCAAACAAGGAACCTGTCAATGTTTTTATTATTATTATTATTATTATTTTTATCGTGTTCTTTCTGCAGTTTGACACTCAGAGTTGTTAAGTAATTTTCTTTCCAAACAGCTTTATGGCTCCAGTGGATCAGCTGTTTTCCTGTAAAGCTGGATTGTTTCTTCACATTTAGCAGCAAGTACATAGAGATGATGCACAGCGCTAAGACCTGCCTCCTTGCTCCTGGCATATCTTTCGCTGCAGAGATCTTTCCACAAAAGTTTTTTAAAATCAATGTATCAATTGAAAACTGATCCAAATGAAATTGCCTTTACCTTTTACTGGTGCAGAACTTTGCTTAACTCATGACAGAACAAGAAAAACACAAAATCTTAATATTTGTAAGACGTCGGGAAGCACCAAGATGGAAAGTTGTTTATCTTTTTCCAAAAACTCCCTGAAGGGAAGTGAGGAGGAGCCTTGTGAGATGCACTGAAAGCTGCTTTCTGGAGATCATATTTCCAAAATAAATCCATAATAATCCCGTCCGTGAGCAGAGAATATCAGTATATCGGTTACATATCAAATGTTTTAAACCAGCTCTTCATCATTTATTCATGTGTTTATTGCTTATTTATTAAATTAATTCCCTTGACTGAAGTTTTACTCTAATTTCAGCAACAACTTGACATTTTTTGCTTCTGTCCCGTCTTTGCAAACCGGTTTACAGAAACAGGTTGAGGACAGAATCCAACTAAAGAGCAGCATTTTTGTTCAGACGTTATTTGTTAATCTAAACTGTTCTCATTTCTAATCCCTGCTGAAATGCTGCTGCTTTTTTCAAACACTGAACTGGGGTTAAGTGAGCTGGTCAACAAATCCACTTACATCCTCATCAGGACTTAAAGGGGAACTGTTAATGCAAAATTCAGATTTTTTTTCTCCCATTTGGGTTTCTGCTGCATCAAAAATCAGTTAAAAAAAAAAAAAAAATCCACACAGCTGGTTTTTGGCAAGAAGTTTCTTTTGTGATGTCTGGAAAATGAGTCGTTTTAAAAACAGCAATCAGCAGGCACTTCCCCATTACCTAGCAACACAAGTGCATTCAGGGAGTTTAGGTCAGCTGATTTTACCGCAGTACAATGGCTGCTGGCCGTATAACTGAACATATGTTTACAGCCATTTTGTTTCCAGCAGCAACTTATTTAGATTTAAAGTGACAAGACGCTCTAAAATGACAAGTTTCAACACGTTCTGAGAACAAGTCAAAGCTAATCTATGAAACATGAGACATGTTGTCTGTAGTTCATGTGACAAAACAACAATGTTCATTTTATTCAAACACATACCTATAAAACGTAAAATCAGAGAAACTGGTCATTTGAAATGCTTTCGTAATTTTTTCCAGAGCTGTTTATATAAAAAAACAAAATAAAAAACATGTCTATGTAAATGACAAAAGCCCAAAAACAGAAGCTCTTTTATGCTTCTAATTTTACCACCAGATTTTTGTATGTATTACATTTAAAACTCCAATTTCTTTCCCACTTTGTTAGTTATTGTTCCAAGAGTAAAAATCTCCCACTTGGTCAAAGTGAATCCTGGGATTCTGCAGCCTGAAAAGCGAAACCCTTTTCAATCAGAAACCTTTTGTTGCTTCTCTCTGACGTTCAAAGGAGCCACAATTTATACTTACTGTTGAGCAGGAAATATTATTTCACTTAATATTCTCCTAAACCACATGTGGATCTTTAAGTGAGTGTGGAAAAGAGGAAATAACGTTATCTTTGAGTGGCCCTGGTTTATTTTTGCCCGTTGTTCGGCGGCGCAATGAAGCCATTTCGTTTGACACTCTGTGATATCTTTGATTCTGCCGGGAAAGTTGAAGCTTTGATGTTTTTCTCTGAATCTCAATAAACCTCATGCTGACAAATTTCCTCATCACTCGAACACACGCGCACAATCCGGTTGCACATATTTGCAACACTTTGAAAATGTTTCAACTTCAAGGAATTCCTGAAAGCCCCAAAATCCCAGAATGTGGAGATTCTTTGAAGGTTTCTTTCTGCTACTGCAGCGTAAACATTTTTATTCGTTTTGGACAGTGACAGCTACTGAATAACAACTCTGCCCTACAGGTTTGTGTCTAAATATCCAAAATAACAAATTTAATATTCATTTATTCATTTCTTATCATAATAAGTGCTCTCTGTGAGAAGAGAGGGAGTTTTTGATGTGCTAACGATGCTATTTTCATTCATTCACACCTGCAGAAAGATCTCTGATTGCACAGTTGCAATAAGAAAATTATCATAATCCCAAAAGCAAACGTCTTTTCTTGGTAGATTTAGAAATGCGACACATATTTTGAATACGATTTTGTTCTTAGATCAACACATTTTATTTCATTTATGATTCCCTTTTGGTTTTCAAGGTTGAAATGGACAATTTCTGGAAAAAATACATTTTATTTATGTTCATGTCTACAAAAATTGTGCTTTTAGTTAAACAGTCTGTAACTCTGATTGTCAGAAGTTAAACTTAAGATGGAGACAAAAAGCATCAGTGTACTAAAAACAGAAGTGTTGAACTTTAACCATTCACAAAAGTTACTGGGAATATTTTTTTTTTTTTACTTTTGGAGCTCAGAATTCTTTTACTTTTTAATTTTTTAGATCAATCTGAAAATTTCAAATACATTTTCCCATAAATTTTCAGATTTTGGAGGTCAGACATGTTTTTGTTCTTTTGGGAAATTTCTCAAATTAATCTCAAAATTTCTCAGTTTCTTCTAGCAGATTTTTGACTTTTCAAGCTCAGAGATTTTCTAGAAGATTTTAAGGTTGAAATCTCTATTTTTTGAAACTCTGAAATTTCCTTATTTTTGTTAAAAATGTCTGAGGTTAATGTCAGAAGTTTTTTTTTCTTTTTGCAAATATTTGACTCTTGTCAAACTTTTGTTTTTGGAAAGTTTCCAGATCAATTTCAAAATGTCTTTTTTTCACAACTTTTGGAGCTAAGGAATAATTTTTTGTATAAATTTCTTAGATAAATCTCCCAATTTCTTATTTTTCTTGAAAATTTTTGACTTTTTAAGCTCAGAAATTTGTTTTTTCTAGTTGACATTTTTGCCCCACAAATGTTTAACTTTTGGAGCCCAGAATATTTTTTGCCTGCTGCTATCTACTGTTTGATGATGCATGAATGCACTGTCATGAAACCCAGCAGAGCCCCTTGTCTTTCTGCTCTTATCCTCTCTCTCATTGCCTCCTGACTCGTCAGTCACACAGAGCTGCTGAGTCTCTGGCGCAGTCTGCGCTCCGACGCCGCCTCCTGTTGAGTTTCGGCGCGTTAAAAGGCGCAGTTGGCGATAAAAGCAGAAGCGCACAGCTGCATGTGCAGCGAGTTGGGGGGCGGCTCTCCGGATCACCTCCGTGTCCTCTCTGAGTCTTCCTTCGTTGGACACTTTGCTCCGCAGAGCAGGAACACCTGTGTGCACGATGCGCGCAAACTGCCGCGGTGCGCCATCTCCTCTCCGGATGCGCTGACCGAGACCCGGATGGGTGCAAACTTCCCCTCTGGTCCAAACTTCCCGGTATGATCGCTTCCAACGCGAGCCTGAGCTGTGCGCGGTGTCCCGGGGAAGCGACGACGGAGGCGAGCGGAGCGGTTCCGGGCTCAGTGCCGGCGCCCTCCTTGAGTCCGACCGGGCACCTGGTGGTGGCGGTGTGCCTGGGATGCATCGGCACGCTGGGCTTCCTCAGTAACTTCCTGGTGCTGGCGCTGTTCTGCCGGTACCGGGCTTTGCGCACGCCCATGAACCTGCTGCTGGTGAGCATCTCTGTGAGCGACCTGCTGGTCAGCGTGCTGGGGACCCCGTTCAGCTTCGCGGCCAGCACGCAGGGGCGGTGGCTGATCGGACGCGCTGGATGCGTTTGGTACGGCTTCATCAACGCGTGTCTGGGTAAGAGAATCCTTCTGCGTGAGGATTAATGGGGGAAGAAATGTTGCAGATTATCGGAGCTGCATGCTTAATCAGAACCGGCTTGTTTTACATCCTCACCTGTTTATTCTAATTCAAAAATATTTTATTGATACAAAATAAAAAATAAATCAACGCGTTTATTTAAAGCTGCAATATGTAACTTTTATTTTAAAAATATTGTTTTTTCTATATTTGTAAAAAAAAAAATGTCACCATGTTGTGACGGTATAATCTGTGTTTTTGTTGATCACAGAATTGTTCAGATTAAAATTACAAAAATGAATTTAATAAGAAAATGCCACTTTAAAAGAAAACGCAGGTTTTCTTGGGGGAAAAAAGTTTCTGCGCTTTGGATGAAATGTTTTGATTTGTTTTTTTAGCCATATCGGAAAACATGATTTTTAACAGGAGTCACGTGATCAACAGTCGGCCGTTAATAAAACACAACATGTTTTATTTTTATTGAGCAAATTTAGTCATGTGTGATTTTAACCTGGTTTTTCCAACATTATTGCCATTGTACCGTGAATATTGACGAGTCACGTGACTGACAGCTGGATGTTATTACTGGAGAAAACGACGAAGAAGACAACAGGAAGTAGGAGGAGGATGATGGCGTGTTTTTAATTTGGTTTTCTCTAATTTGGTCAACTAATCTTAGCATGGCTATCATAGCAGAAAGCGTGATTGAAAGAGCTAAGTCCCGCCTCCTAGCTCTGATTGGTTGTTTCTAGTTAGCGCTGGGAAAAGGCAGTGGAGCTAAATTTTTGTCACTGATTATCTCATACTGCCACAAGAGTCATAGTTTCAACAAATATGTGGAAAGTCCAATACTGCATCTTTAAATAGTTATTCTAGATAGTAATGTCTGAGGGTAGGAAAGATCTCCTGTAGCAGTCTGTACTGCAACAAATTTGAAGAAGCCTCTGACTGAATTGCGGCGTTTACATTACAAATATCTACAAAACTTTGTTGCTATTCCGGTAATGTCTAATAAACATAATTTGACAGTTGTGGTGTCTCCATTAAATAAGAAACACACCTAAAATCAAACGTGAATAAGTTTGTTCCTGTGATAAATCATTAAAAGATGTGCGATGCAATCATCCTGCTAGCATTTCCTGTCGTCTTCTTCGTCATTTATACCAGTAGTAACATCCTGTTGTCGATCACATGACTGGTGTGATGTGAAAAAAGTGTTTCCATTGCAGTTTTGTGAAATAAATCGATTTTGACACAGTCGGGAGAAAACAAATCCATCTTTTTATTACAAAATTAGTTTTTTTCTTTAAATTGCCGTATTTCCATGAAGTGAACTTATTTTCAAAATGTCAAATTGTGCAATATGGTTAATGAAAAGCTATATCATCAAGAGAGGACATGTCCAATATAATCTGAAAAATATATAATGAAAAAATAAACAAATGCTTAAAGTGAAGTTCAGTGAAGCAAACTTGAAAACAACAGAAAGCAGATTTAATCATTCAGCTTTAATCCCAGAGGTAAATAAAGACACGTAATGTCATTCACAGAAGAGACGCACGCTAAAATAAAACACAGAAAAAGCATTTCTGAACCTCATCTTTAATAGATTAGCTCTGAGTTGATCCTCTGAGGATGTGCTGAAATTTGTTGACCCAAACCAATAAAAATCAAGATTGTAAGCCTGCAGATTGGAGGACAGTCAGTGTAATTACTGCTGGGGTTTATTGACGTGGCTTCTGGATTTTTCAGCCACTGGAGCGGAGTCAGCTGAAGGTGAACGGTGATGTGACGGAGGCTTGACCCTGCCGACCTGATCGGTGTTCTCACTTCTGATCTGCACTGCCTGTTCTTAAAGAGGCTGGAGGGTTGATTTTTTAGGCAGACCTGTAATAAAAGTAACTAAAGACAAACACATGGAGGAGTTTCTATAGATCTTGTTGGGTCATTTCACCTTTATCCTTGAAATAAGTGCTAGAAGGCCGACTTTGTAACTGTCTTCATGTGTGTCTGAAGGTTCAGGTCAGGTTTCAGGCCTGATCTATAGATCTAAACTGAAGCTGACTCTTGATTGTATCTTTTTAGATTCGAAGATAATAAATTCAGTTTTGTTTCTGTTCATCTGGAGAATGTTATGGCACATTTATCTGTTAGCATCTGTTCAGTGATTGGATGGTTCAGAGTTACATGGTGGCATCGTAATGTAGAGCTGTGCATCATCTGCATAGTTATGGTACCTAATCTGATTACTTGTTGTTACCTTGAGATTAAGTAGATATTAATTTTAGGGGGGCTCAAGATTGAACCTTGGGGCGCCCCACATGTGACGTCTGTCTGACTTGATGTTTGTATATAACAATAACTAAAAACCTATGGAAACAATATGATAACGTGATATAGTACATTAAAATTATGATAAACTATGTTCATCTTTTACATCTTAATCAGTAAAGGAAAATGTAATGTTTATAACTAGACTTATAGGTAAAAGAATCTGGAAATATAAATAAAAATCCCTAGTTTGTTTTCTTTTTCCACACACATTCAAATTAAGAAAATACTTCAAACTATTTTCATGTTTTTCTTTAATTCTCCAGCCGTTGAAGGAATCCTGTGATACATAAATATAAGAATGCGTCTGTGTTTGTTTGACCTTTTTCAGATTGAAGTACGTTAAGATATCCAGATCTATCCCATCAAAATAATTAGGTAAAACTACCAGAAACATCATTTATCTGTTCGGTGGTAGGATGTACAAATTGCCTCATTTCCACTGTGTGCTTCAGTATGTTATTTTATCTGTTTCGATTCTGAAAGGAAAACTATAATGTTGCAAGAATAAAGTCAAAAATAATACGTGAATAGAGTTGTATAGTGTTAAGAGAATAAAATCACAATATTATGAGAATAAACTCATAATATTAAAAGAATAAAGTGGTGATAATACATGGAAAGTTATAATGCTGCGAGAATAAAGTTGTACTAATACAAAAATTGTCATATGAGAAATAAGTCATAATATTAGAAGAATAAAGTGGAAATAATTCCAGAATTAATATTATGACTTTTATTTACTTATAAGAAAGATATGTTTTGATTTTTCTTCTTTTTTGGCAAATAAAATCAAAAAGGGGAAAATAAATTTGTATATATTTCTTCCTTTAATCTTCAAAAGTCACTTAATTAATAAATATATTAATTTAATCTTCAGTTATTTTGCAAAGGCCTCAGAGGGGTCAGAGGTGAAGTGGTAGAAAATTTTAAAAAGGTGAAGTTAGAAAACAACTCAGGATTTGACCATCTCACAAAACTGTTCAATCTCTACTAAATAATTCAAACTTTCTATCTGTTTTGTTTCCAGAATAAGCAAAAAAATAAGGCATAAGTTAACCATGAATTTAAACAGTTGGATGTTAAAGAAGAGCTTCTTCTGAGATTTCTGGGACGTTTGAGAACGGCTTTTCCAAAACGCTGAAAAAAGATGGATGAACATCAAACATTCATTAAGTGGTTGGGGTGATTGATGGCTGTAATTGGCCACCAAGTAGAGAAAAGGCTTTGCGTGATATTGATAGAAGTCAAGACGATGTTGATTTAAGCATTAAATGTGAATGTGATCTTAACATCTTTTGGAGGCGTGAGATCAAACTTGACTGTGTTTAATTGCTATCCACAGAGGATCTTCAGATTGAAAAGCCACGTTTGAAATCATACTGAGCTGCAGCGTGTTCATTAGGTGCAGTCAACTCCTACTTATTAACTCTGATATTTCACTCGCCTGCAAACGCGTTCCCAGTTTCAGCCTTGATAACAGAAGAATGGTCAAAGAAACATTTAATTTCTGCTCATGGCACTTAAATTCAAAGCAATCTCTTAAAAGCAAAGCAATTACAGTTAAAGTTGATTTCAAAATTGATATTGAGTTACTTTCAGGCCGACGAAACCTGCATTTTTCTGCTTCGGATTAAACTGGGACATCGTTTGACCCTCCGCCTGTACAAGTGGAGATGAACGGCGCTCTGTTTGGAAATTCACAAATAAAACTATGTCCGCTCCAGAGCAATTACCTCGGACAACATGGGAGTTATTGTAGCGTGCAGCGCCGGACGTCTGGCAAGCTGCTACTATAGCCTGGTTAGGTCACTCTCATTATGATAAAATAACTTCAATGAGAACATTTGATCTGCTTCTTCCTGCAACTGTGAGATGAATCTCTTCTCCAACCCACCGAAATCAAAGTATTGACTCAAATAAAATGTTGAAGAGGGAAGTTAGGTGTGTTTTTTCAACGTTGCAATTGTATTAATTGTTTAGTAGTAAATCGTCAACTTATTTAATCGTTAACTTGAACATAGAGTTAAAAAAGACCAGTGGATGAAAGAACAACTAAGCTGTAATTAATCCAAAATTGTAGAAAAATGTGAACATTTTGCATTAAAGTTGAAAAAAACACTTTGTAAATATGTTCTATCAAACACTCCTTAAGTGGCAGTTCAGCTACACCTGGTTAAAAAAAGGTTTAAACCACTTAACCACCGAGAAATGGATACCTAACTTCGGGGAATGTACTCCTTCATTTCCGGGAAGGGTGTATTTACTTCCGGGAAGTGAAATAACCACTTCCCGAAAGTAACCCAATTTGTCTAAAAATACATCATCAATTTTTTTGATGATGCATTTTCTGGGAAGTAACCCAATCGTTTCCGGGAAATGTTTCTTTCACTTCCGGAAAATAACCCCTTCACTTCCGGAAAGTAATTCATTCACTTCCGGAAAGTAACACATCACTTCCGGGAAGAAACCCCAGCACTTCCGGGAAGTTATTCTTTCACTTCCGGGAAGTAACCATATAATTTCCGGGAAATAACTATTAACTTCCGGGAAAAAAACGACTTCCTTCCTGGAATTGTTTTTCCACTTCCGGGAAGTAACTATGTACTTCCGGGAAACATATTTTTCACTTCCGGGAAGTAAATAGTTACTTCCGGGAATTCTTTTTTTAACTTCCGGGAAGTAACTTTTCACTTCCGGGAAATAAATGTGTTCTTCCGGGAATTGTTTTTCCACTTCCGGGAAATAACTATTTACTTCCGGGAAGTCTTTTTTCGTCTTCTGGGAAGTAAATCAGTCACTTCCGGGAATTCTTTTTTACTTCCGGGAAGTAATTAATAACTTCCATGAAGTGTTTTCAACTTCCGGGAAGCGTTGTTATACTTCCGGAAAGTGATAAACATAAATAAATGATGATCAGGTCTTTTTTATGTAACCAATATAATGATATACCATAATAACACAATAATGTGCTTATTATGGATGTGTTTTTCCACTTCCGGGAATAAACTTTACTTCCGGGAAGTAACTCTTCTCTTCCGGGAAATAACAATGCACTGCCGAGAAATAGTTATT
This sequence comes from Poeciliopsis prolifica, assembly GCF_027474105.1. Classification (NCBI taxonomy): domain Eukaryota; kingdom Metazoa; phylum Chordata; class Actinopteri; order Cyprinodontiformes; family Poeciliidae; genus Poeciliopsis; species Poeciliopsis prolifica. The sequence continues at coordinate 3,432,076 of NW_026562429.1, forward strand.
TACTTCCAGGAAGTGTTTTTTTACTTCCGGGAAGTAACTATGTATTTCTTACATAGTTATTTCCCGGAAGTAAAGTTTTTTCCCGGAAATAAAAAAAACACTTCCCGGAAATAAAGAACTATTTCCCGGAAGTGAATAGCTTTTTCCCGGAAGTGAAACGTTGCTTCCCAGAGGTGATATGGTTACTTCCAGGAAGTGAAAGAATCACTTCCGGAAAGTAACTTTTCACTTCCGGGAAGCATTGTTTTACTTCCGGAAAGTAACTATTAGGGAATTAATTTAATAACTAAGTGACAAACATAAATAAATGATGAAGATCGGGTCTTTTTTATGTAACCGATATACTGATAATAACCAATATACTGATATACCATAATAACACATAAAATTTTTTATTATGTTATGTTTTTCCACTTCCGGGAAGTAACTATTCACTTCCGGGAAGTCGTTTTTAACTTCCGGGAAATAACTTCTCATTTCCGGGAAATAAGTATTCACTTCCGGGAAGAAAATATGTACTTCCGGGAAGCAGCTATTTGTTTTCGGGAAGTCCTATTTTCACTTCCGGAAAGTCTTTTTTCCACTTCCGGGAAGTAACTATTTACTTCCTGGAAGTGTTTTTTACTTCCGGGAAGTGACTCTTCACTTCCCGGAAGTAACTATTTACTTCCGGGTGGAACGTTGCTTTTTCAAAGTGAGTATTTCACTTTCGGGAAGTAATCCAATCATTTTCGGGAAGTAACCCCTACACTTCCGGAAAGTGTGTACTTCGCTTCCAGGAAGTGACTCCATTGCTTCTCGGAAGTAAAGGAGTGACTCTGGGAAGTGAAGGAGTGTCTCCTTCACTTCGGGGAGTGACCATTCACTTTCTGAGAAGTAACTATTCACTTCCGGGAAGTGGTCCTTTCGCTTTCGGTTAGTATCTCTTCACTTCCGGGAAGTAATTTTACCACTTCCGGGCAGTGTTTCTTTCACTTCCGGGAAGTAACTCTTCACTTCCGGGAAGTTACTCCTTCACTTCCGGAAAGTTTGTCCGGTTTTAAGGGAAACATTGTTTATGACAGTAACATAAATCGTGTGCTTTGAATTCAGGGAAAGTCAATAATTTAATCAATACATCATTAGGGAGGAGGAACGGGTCGGTTTCTAAGCTAGCTACCGTGGTCTATGAGTCTAAACCAGCTGTGTTACATTCACGGCAATGAATAAACTGGAAAACGCAACTTTGGAAAATAATTTCATGTTCAATACTAATAAGTTAAAATCGTAGTTCCTCAATCCTTTAACTTTATCTTGTGAGCAAAATCCATCTTTTATGACACTGAATCAATCACTAAACCTATTATTTACAGGAGATAGTTGTAAGATTGTGCTGAGGAAGCAGCAGCAGGGAAACATTGACAAACGACCTGATTTGTCAGAAATGTAATCAGGATCGGGAAAAGAAATAAAACAAAGACGTAAAAATGGAAGGAAACAGCAGAGGAAACAAAGTAGAGAGATGAGGACAAAGAAAACTCCAGAAAGGAGGTGAAGATAAAAGAAGCAGTAGCCAAAATGAAAAAAGCTTCGTTAGTTTGCTGACTCAGTCCAGGGACATTAGGTCATTCATTCCCCCCATAAATCTATTCTACACCTTTCCTGAGTTGGAGGATGAAGATTCAGGCCTTGGGTAAAAAACCTATTAAAATGCATGCAGGAGAATCAAAGTGGGCCGTGTTTGAATGAGAGCCAGCATTAGGGACCCATATTCCCACCAGGCTCTGGGTACAAACTGTGCAATCGTCACAAAAATTAATAGAAAACCAGCGGCTGCTGAGATAAACCTTCAGAGCACAGAGCACCCACTTCAGCACCGCAGGGAAGTTTCACACAAATATTTCTCTGATCTGTTCACCCATTAATGGCGAGATGAATTCCTGTCATTATTTTTTGTTTACTTGTGTTTTTAATGCCATTATTGCATCCTTCTTTCCATTTTGTGTAACCTTAAATCCAGAGATCGAGTTAGACTTTCCAACACGAAACAAATGATTTCATTAGCATCTCAGGAAGTTTTACAAAGGTTACCTTTCTGTCATCTGGGTGTGTTTGAGCAGCAATGCTCCAAAAACATGCAGGACAGCAGAAAACACTAAAAGATATTTGACCTTCACATTTCTGCTGCAAAAGATGTGTCCATTCATCATAGAATTATATAAAACTTATATTTCAATCTGGATCAACTCACACAGAGAAAAATAAGCAGTTAGAGGATTTTAATGAACAAATCTTTGGCGCTCGAACCGGCGGAAGACTAATGAGCGTAGATCGCCGGGGGGGAGATGCTGAGTCCGGCGAAGCTCACTAGTCTTACCCCCCGGTCCGAATACTGATGATGGAGCAGAGCCTTGGATGGAGGAGCGCGTAGGGCGCCTGGAGAATGGTCATCGGGCTGAAGGTGGAGATGGGGAGGAGGTGGGCGAAGCACAGCTGACGAGCAGGCAGATCCCCGGAAGCTCGTCTTCTTGAATGGACCAGCTTGACGTTGATTGGCTGGGACGCGCGAGGGCGCCGATCCTGATTGGCTGCAGCAGGGTGTGACGTGTTTGAAGAGGATCAGCTGTGATGTAGATCAGCTGTGTTCTGTCTCCCAGCTTGAATTTACGCCTAAGCTCCATTTCAATCTGGATCAAACTCACACAGAGAAAATAAGCAGTTAGAGGATTTTAATGAACAAATCTTTGGCGCTCGAACCGGCGGAAGACTAATGAGCGTAGATCGCCGGGGGGGAGATGCTGAGTCCGGCGAAGCTCACTAGTCTTACCCCCCAAAAAGAGGGTGCCGGCCGAGGCCTAGCTGCCTGCAGTCCGACGGACTGTATGCAGGCTCTGAAGCGGGGCCTGCAGTCTGATAGACTTGTTAGGCACGAACCGCATCATTGGCGGGGGCCACTAGGCGCGAGCCACTAGGCGCGAGCCGCATCGTTGGCGGGGCCACTAGGCGCGAGCCGCATCGTTGGCGGGGGCCTGCAGTCTGATAGACTTGTTAGGCGCGAGCCGCATCGTTGGCGGGGGCCACTAGGCACGAGCCGCATCGTTGGCGGGGGCCACTAGGCGCGAGCCGCATCGTTGGCGGGGGCAGCTAGGCACGAGCCGCATCGTTGGCGGGGGCCTGCAGTCTGATAGACTTGTTAGGCACGCCGCATCGTTTGCGGGGCCACTAGGCGCGAGCCGCATCGTTGGCGGGGTCTGATAGACATAGACTTGTTAGGCGCGAGCCGCATCGTTGGCGGGGGCAGCTAGGCACGAGCCGCATCGTTGGCGGGGGCCACAAGGGACTGACAGACGTATACAGGCCTGATGAGCATGTATGAGGAGAGGAGGGGGGACCGGTTGCTGCCGGGCTGAAGGCTGAGGATCTCTGGTCTGGCCGGTTCCCCTTGAAATTTAATGGTTAAAAATGGCCCAAAAAAAAAAAAAAACTACATCGTCATGCTGACTGCTCACCTGATGACATGGAGCGTTGGGCTTCGAGCACAGTTGCGAGATTGGGTCTGATGTAGGAAGTGAAGGCCGAAGATGACCAGCGGCCAAGCTGGAGGAGGGAAGCGATGGGGACGCCTTGAGCTGGGGCGGACGTAGCAGCGCCTATTCTAAATGGATTTCCTGAATAATGATCGGGGAGAAGGCCGCCTTCTCGTAAAATAGGGCGGAGGTGGCGGATAAACGAATCTGCGGTCGTGGGGAAGCCTACGGGAGCTATAAACTGGGGTTTAGCTTCCTGATAGATTTGATGCCTTTTGCACACGAATTTGAGTGTGGCACGGAAGGGGCAAGATGGCCGTCTATGCGTGCGATAGAAAAAATACGAAGACCTTTAATTTTGGAGTGCGTGATTAGGAGGGTGCAATGGTCGGGGAAAAACTTGATATCGGAGATTGATAAATCTTTTGGAGGGTTGAAGACTGGAGAAGCTGAGGCGAACTCGCCGACCTGAGGAAACCATAGGATGCTTGGAGAGGAGCGCAGGAGAGGAGCGCTTTAACGTAGTTGGAGAAAGTACAAGCTCGGAGCACGGTGATGAGCTTTTATGGTAGAGGGAGAGTGATAGGCTTCAGCGGTTGGGATACCTGGTGGAATGCTTAGAGGTCAAAGAGTAGAAGTTTCGCTGGGTTCGAAAGGAGACTGGGTGCTGTGCTTGGTTGCGAAGTTTTGCGTGAAGATTGATTCCTGCGAACGACTGAGAATATAGGGGATTTGACTGACGAAGGTTGACAGGGGTGATGAAGGCGAGGACGTTGGACACGGTGACAGAGTATGAGGTAGAATTAACAGCTCCTGGCTGAGGATCACCGAGCAGGTGGTTGGTACGGCGAAGCTTAGGCAAGAGGGCTTGGTCGACCTAGCTGACCTGTTGTCTGCAATATTGAGGCGCAGCGATATTGCGGGGCGATGTTGTACAAGTACTACACTCTGGTGAAAGAATAGGAACCTCTCCAAAATGTGACTTTTGTAGAGTCGGAGTCACTGACTGAAATGTTACTTGGTTAAAAGTCTTAAAGTATCTGAAATGCCCTGTACTTCGAAATACTTAAGTAGAAAAGTATAGGCGACCTAGCTTTTTTTTTTTTTTTTTTTTTTTTTTAATACCACGCTGCTGTTGCGGGGGCCCTCCGAGGGGCGCGAGCCGCGTTGTTGGAGGGGGCCCCGAGGGCTGGAGGGGGCCCTCCGAGGGGCTGGAGGGGGCCCTCCGAGGGCTGGAGGGGCTGGAGGGGGCCCTCCGAGGGGCGCGAGCCGCGTCGTTGGCGGGGGCCCGCCGAGGGGCGGAAGCCGCGTTTTGAGCTGTGAATGATGTGTCAGCGCTAACTAAAGGCCGAAGGCCGCTGGTCTGCCGGATTACTAGGTAAGAATGTGTTAAAGACTGTCAGTGCTCCATCGCCAGGCATTTGAAAGATACTCACGTAGCGGATAAGAACGTTGAGCTTCACGCACAGCTGAAGTTCAGTCCGACATGAAATGGAAGGCTGGGGATGGCCGATGGCCGAGCGATAGAGAGAAGCTGTAGGAACACTTGGACAATGGTTATGCTGAACCGGCTGAGGGTGCAGAAAAGATAGTAGTGCCTTTCGTTTGGGAAGCTTATGAGGAGGTCGTAGTGGTCAGGGAAGGATTGGGAACGGACTAAGAAATTCGAACGATGCTAGGAAGGAAGCGGATGATGGGGGCGCTTGGTGAAAGACGACCCTTTGTAACGGAGATACCTTGACTAAGGATCGAGGAGAGACTAGATGATGTGCTAGATCGCTGAAGCGCTACACAGAAAATAATTCCGACAGGCAGAACTGGACGTGACAAGTTTGGATCAACAATCATCGAGACGGTGAGTGATGAAGGTGAGAACTGGACGTCTTAAAGTATCTGAGAGAGCTGGAGGAGTAAGGGAGACGGATTCATAACTGAGCAGGACTTGGTGACTGATTGCCGGACGACGTAAACGAGGAAGTAGTAGAAGGGCAAAACCCGATTTTGTGCCATTACGTGCTGAACACAGGAAGGGATATAGTGTCATTTAGTCGAGCGTTGGTTCTAAGAAGGATGGATCAGCTCAGGGAGAGTAATGGCCGTGAGTAGTGACAGGCAGCAAAGACCTGGCTTCTTTCATAGGCTGAGCGAGTTCTACGGGGACGCAGAAGAGGAAATGAATAAAAGGTATAAATCTTGATTGACATGATCGTCACTTCTAAATTTGTCCAGCAGATGGTAGCAGGAGACCATGAGAAGGCCATGAACTGCGTTATCATGAGCTTGAGACTTAAATTCCCATAATACATTCGAATTGCACGAATATACAAAAACTACTGAAATACTGGTGAGACTTATATTAATTTTCGGACTAGGCGATTATGCTAAATGCTTGTTTAGCGATGAGCGTGGGCTCTTAACGCCAGAGGTTGTTGGCAACTTGAGTTTAAGACAAACCGGTTCGCGCTGAATTCGGGAAGTAGAATAGCAGATGCGTACCCGACGCCTTAGAAAACATGTATTGCCTTAAGCGCCGCTCTCTGGTGGCCAGCGAGAGCCGCACGAGAGATCGACCAACTACGCGTATTTAAATGAAAAATAGGCAGAATTACGGGAGCTAAACGAGATACTCAGACAGCACAACCCCTAAATATAAAGAAGCAACAAAGAAACAAACCCTTATCGAACCAGACTTAACACCCGGACTCGTCCGTGACTTTAAAGAATCACGTCCTGTTTAAATAAGCTGAAGCTGTGGCAGACAGCCTGAGGGCCTCTGGGATTAGAGGGCAGGGTGTGCCGAGGAGCGACTGGGCTCCTGGCGGAATGGAGCGATCTAAGCCAGCAACTGAGGCGAGGGCTTCGGGGCCGGGCGGGGAATGCCGGAACGAAATGCTGAATTGAGAGCCGATTAGGCTGAGATGAGGTGAACCCAGCTCGCTGACTGCACTAAGCGTTCGGTTGTCCCTGAGACGTACAGATTGACCCGCCCAGGGGCGACATGAACATGCATTGAAGTGCTGGTGCACTGACTGAGAGCTGAGCGAACGGCTGATGAACGGACAGGAGCGGGTACGTCTTACCTGGCAACGCCCTCGATGGGCGGGAGAGGTTATGGTATGATGAGACTGAAGAGCCGGCTGGGAGCCGAGACACGGAAGTGAGCGCAGTGGTCCGGAGGCAGCGTACGCCCGGCGACGAACAGGAGGAGACCGTCCAGGTAATGGAGCCAGTTCATGATGAGACAGCAGAAACAGCAGGAGGAACCAAAGCAGGTCTTGGGGACAACCTGCGCACGACTGCGGGCAGCGTCAGAGAGCCGCAGCAATTGAACGATCGTGAGCCGGAGCAGGGAACCAGGCGGATGACGGAATGTGACCACGACATGAAAAGGGAAGATGTCCCGCTTCGACGCCGCCGATGGAGGCCGAAGGAAGGCTAGGAGCGGCAGTAGGATCTGTGAGGAGCCACTGGAAGATTAACGAAGTGCAGCCGGCGGCCAAGGGATGATTCCTGGACCTGAGCGGTGAAAGAAGGGAAGGACATCTACGGTGCTCTGCAGAGCAAAGTCGAAGCACAGCTGACGAGCAGGCAGATCCCCGGAAGCTCGTCTTCTTGAATGGACCAGCTTGACGTTGATTGGCTGGGACGCGCGAGGGCGCCGATCCTGATTGGCTGCAGCAGGGTGTGACGTGTTTGAAGAGGATCAGCTGTGATGTAGATCAGCTGTGTTCTGTCTCCAGCTTGAATTTACGCCTAAGCTCCATAAGTTGAATTTTGAAAGAAACTCTGGGTTTTTAAATATTTTATATCACACAAGTTACATGATCAACAACCTGATGTTACTACTGGCAAAAACCACAAAGAAGAAGATGACAGGAAGTAGTTGGAGGATCATGTATTTTTGTGTGAACAAACCTTTCCACTTGGGATTTTAATTTTGATTCTCAATTAATGAGAACACAACATTTGTGAATTTGTGCTTTTCTGAAATTTGTGGAATATTTACAAACTTTGTAAAGGAAATGCAGTTATTGACACCACACTTACCAGTACCACATTTATTGCTGTCAGTCCGTCTGAAGCTTATTTGGTTTTAGAATGAAATTAATCATGTAAACGAATTTGCCATTGCATCAAAAACAGAAAGCAGCTGCAGTTCAAATCATTTTCTAAACAGTTTTTCCAAAAATTAAAGTCAAATTCTGTAAAACAAAAATGTTGAAAATAAAAGTGAAAATTGCTGTAGCTAATGATTCAAAATAAAGTAATGTGCAAAGATTTAGACAAAATAACAGTGGATGGAAGCAGTTAAAAATCCCAATACGTAACTAGAAAGAGAGCAAAAAAAAAAACAATAAATAATTTTTATTTTGAAAAGATGAAAACTTTCATTTTTCTTCTTTAGATTTTGTACTTTACCTATCCTCATCCTCCAGACTCGCCAAATTTGTAGCCAATCATCAGCCTTCATTTGGCAGGAAGGTAAGGTGAATATCTGGCATTAAAATCCTGCAGAGTCGAGGCAAAGAGCCTCTGAATCAGCACTTCAGCCTGATTAACTTTTATTGAGACTTATTCTATTCAGCAACAATTAGCTCCACCATTGATTTGAATACATTCAGTAATTTACAAAGGTGACTTTATAAACTTTAATGCAAGTAATTAGTCATGTTTCACTGGCTTATTGTACTTCATGTGGTGCAATGAAAGTTTGATTAAAGCAAAACTAAGAGGGGATAAATAATATTGTTTTTAGCCAACTAAAGACAAACCTTAATTGAACTCTTACTGTTATGTACAATATATTAAATTACATTTAAAACTCTTTATAATGAAACAAAACAACAGGTATTATGACCTTCGTGAAACAATTATTTTATTTTCCATGGAGCTCAGTGGTTTGTTACAGCACGTTTGGAAGATCATAATATTTATAATTTAATATTTTTTATATTTTTTCTTTCTTCTATTGGTTTCCTTTTGTTCATCTAAGTAAAAACATTGAACAAACCCTGTAGCTTGTTAATTTTTGAGACAGTTAGTAAATGTTTAACAAAAGCTGAAATCTCTCAAGGTTTCCTAAACATTTATGTTGTTTTGTGACCATGCAAAATGAAAATAGCCTGAGGAAAACCCAATCCACTGACGGCTTTAGAAACTGTTGAATTATTTCTTTAACAGCACAGAAACATTAATTTGTGAATGCATACACAACATTAAGGTTTAATTTGTTGAACATTGTTCCATTAATTAAATTTTTTCTACCATGTAAAGGCAATTTACTCCAGCAGAAATGAAGGAAAAAGATTTTAAAAAGTGGTGAATGTGTTGGGGGTAAAATTACCATAAAGCTGCTATTGGAAATGATTCAGGTTATTATTATTATTATTATTATTATTATTATTATTATTATTATTATTATTATTATTATTATTATTATTATTATTATTATTATTATTATTATTATTATTATCAGTATTATTATTATTATTATTATTATTATTATTATTGTTATTATTAGTTGTTGTCATTTTGTCATGGGAATGAAACATGGAGGAAAGTAAAAATTAAAGGTGATCAAAATGAGATAAAAACAGCTCCGATTTTGGATCTGATTATTCTCAGTCATTCTGTTGATTCAGTTGGGAGAAAACCCGTTTCATGTTGTTATAGCAATGCATTTTCATTGGTTTATGATTCCCAGGCAGCATGGAAAATATTAAAATCCATTATCCATCCATTCATCCATTCATTCATTCATTCTCAAGTTGTCATTCATCCATCTGTTCAATGGTCCATTTGTCCACCAACCTTTCATTCACTCAATCAGTTTGTTATTAATTTGTCAATTTGTTGATTTGTTGGTTCGTTCATCCATCCATCCTGAAGTACATCCAACCATCTATTCATCTATTTATTCATCCATTCATCCATCCATGCATGCATTCTATTTAGACGTCCTGGGTAAATTCTGGAGAGCTTGTAGGAACCGGGTCAACGTGTTTCTTTCCTGCCCCCCTCAGGCATCGTCTCCCTGATCTCCCTGGCCGTTCTGTCCTACGAGCGTCACTGCACCATGATGACGCCCACCATGGCGGACGGCAGGGACTTCCGGCCGGTGCTGGCAGGGATCTGCTTCTCCTGGCTGTACTCCGTGGCCTGGACGGTGCCGCCGCTGCTGGGCTGGAGCCGCTACGGCCCCGAGGGGCCCGGCACCACCTGCTCTGTTGACTGGAAGACCCAAACTCCAAACAACATCTCCTACATCATCAGCCTTTTCACCTTCTGCCTTGCCTTGCCGTTCGCCGTCATAGTCTACTCCTACGGGAAGCTGCTGTTCACAATCAGACAGGTGAGATGCTGCAAGGTGACTGCGCTGCTCTCTTTCCATAGAATAAGAAACTAAAATCATACATGGATAAGAAAGCAGCTCTGAGATAAGACATTTTTAATTTAGTGCACTACCTTGTCACTACCTCAACTAAATCATCAAAAGCAAGTTTGAATGCAGACCCGATAAGAGAGTCAGAAATATTCAAACATTTCAAAGACAAACTTGAAATCTGAGAAATGCCACGACCGGAGAATCAGATTTGACATCTTCACATCGCAGCCATGAAAGCTTAAACATTCATGTTTGTCTGGTCCTGAACTCTGCAGCATCTGACGCTCCCGCCCATTAAGCCGTACAGAGATTAATACGTGTCTGAAGCTGCGACTTTAATGACATTTAATTTGCAGAAATGGCACAGATGAGTTGAAAGACGGCATAATGAACTTTAATAATCATGCTGCATTAGTACGGGATTCGGTCATAACGACCTTAACTCTGTGATGCATCGACGCAGAAAGTAGTAAGAAACTTTCTTCAAAGATTTTGGATCATATCAATTACTCCTTAAGTGGCAGTTCAGCTACACCTGGTTAAAAGAAAGGTTTAAACCACTTAGCCACCGGGAAATGGATACCTAACTTTCGGGAATGTACTCGTTCATTTCCGGGAAGGGTGTATTTACTTCCGGGAAGTGAAATAACCACTTTTCGAAAGTAACCCAATTTGTCTAAAAATGCATCATCAATACCAAGAGTTTTGATGATGCATTTTCTGGGAAGTAACCCAATCATTTCCGGGAAATGTTTCTTTCACTTCCGGAAAATAACCCCTTCACTACCGGAAAGAAATTCATTCACTTCCGGGAAGTAACCATATCATTTCTGGGAAATAACTATTCACTTATTGTTAAAAAAGACTTCCCGGAAGTAAATAGTTACTTCCCGGAAGTGAATAGTTTTTTCCCGGAAGTAAAAAAAATCTTCCCGGAAGTAACTATTTACTTCCCGGAAGTGAAAAAAGACTTCCCGGAGGTACATAGTTACTTCCCGGAAGTAGAAAAACAATTCCCGGAAGTAAATACCTACTTCCGGGAATTATTTTTTCACTTCCAGGAAGTAACTCTTCACTTCCGGGAAGTAACTCTTCACTTCCGGGAAAAACCATTTACTTCCGGGAATTGTGTTTCCACTTCCGGGAAGTAACTATTTACTTCCGGGAAGTCTTTTTTCCACTACTTTTGGGAAGTAATCATTCACTTTCGGGAAGTAACCCCTACACTTCCGGAAAGTGTGCACTTCGTTCCGGGAAGTAATCCCTTCAATTCCGGGAAGAAACCACTTAACCACCGGGAAAAAAATACCTAACTTCCGGGAAGTAACTCCTTTGCTTCTGGGAAGTGACTCCTTCACTTCCGGAAGCCTCCTATCCATAAGTGGTGCATCATACTAGAATTAACTATATTTCTTTAAGCATGTTTTGAATTAGTTTTTAGATCCAAAGTTATAGTTATTATTTAGCATTAGATTTTGTTTCAGTAAAACAGAAACACGTTCTAGTTCAATCACTGAGGCAGAAAACCAAAACAGACATAGGTCATAAGTTTAACCGAGGGAGAGTTCGCAGCAGATGCCTGGTACGCCAAAGACCCAGTTTGACAATCCTTTGTGGCGATAATTTGTTATCAACACTTTAAACCACTGCAACAATTAAAACAATTCACTTCTCTTATGTAAATAACAAAAAGAAACATAAACCGAAAACCAAAACAACACAATGAAGTTATTTACTGTAAAACAAGTGCAACTAGTAATTAACGTGGACTTGGATTTATACTGTATTTTGTTGTACTATTGTAATGATAATAAAAATTGTAATTAAAATGTATTTATTACTTATTTTTTAGGTAATCGAATGGTATTTACTGCTCTAGAAAAACATTCCTGTTTAAATTAAGCTTTTTCAGGACACCACATACTTAAAGAAATGTGACAATAAATGCACATAAAAACTTTATTTAATCATATTTTTTAATTTACTTATTTTTTCTGATGCTTTTGTGGAAAAAATAGGGGAGAAAGGACATTTTAGTCAGAATTTTTTGACAAATTTATCTTGGATCCAAATTCTTATAATGACAAGGAACTTTTCACAATAAATGATAAATAATATGACAATTTATCTAAATGTGCAAATAGATGTATGTTTTTAGTTGCTAGAAGACTTTCTATTTAACTGGATCCATTTTTGACACACATACCAGTTTGCATGTGGACTCTGTCCCCTTCGTGTCTCTTGGCATACTTTCTTATGGCTGATGATGAATCCGTTCTACTTGAAGTTTTTTCCACTGCCAAAACCCGTAACATGCTGTAAGGACTATAAATATATTCCTTCTGGCCTGGAGATTTCTCAGGATTTCTGACAGAAAGATCCAGACTCTTGCTTGAGTCTCGGTTCTGGTGGCTGATGGATGAATTGCTGCGTAACGTTTGACTTTTGTTTCCAACCTTGAATCCATTCTTTCATTATAAATACCTGTGCAGGGGAGACCAGTGTGTAGATAATTGTGAATGGACGGGTCACCAGTCCATTGCGGATCAATCCTTTCATATTATGATGCAGAACGTGTCAGTAGCTCTTGTCTTGTCACTTTACAAAAGCTTTGGCTTCCTTTTTGTCAAGAGCTTTGACTGCATTGCATAACAAAAACAAAGAAAGACGGTAGGAATGCTGGAAATAATTCAATATTTTATCTTCCTGACTTTAGTTGTTCTGATAAAAAAGACGGATTAAGAGGAAGGTGAATTTCAAAGGGGACCTAATATGCAAAATTCACATTTTTCACATTTTTGTGATTCCGTTTGGGTTTCTACCGCTTCTAATAATCCGCCCAGCTGTTTCTTGAGAATAAATTAATGTTTTTTGGTGTCTGGAAAACAAGCCGTTTCTAAAAGCAGGCACTGTTACCTAGCAACCCCAACGGAACTCTGCCTGTTACCTAGCAACCTAAGCTGAGGTCCAGAAGGTTTGGTCAGCTGGTTTTACTGCTGTATGTGCTGTAGAATGGCTGCTGAACATTGCACCGTCAGATAATGGAGTAAATCTGTGGGACGTGTCTTAAACACTATTTCTCTCGGTTAATCTTTATAACTTCTAGAATGATGGTGCTTTAAAGGGGATATTTTGTGGAAAATGGACGTTCTTTACATTTTTGTATTTCCTTCTCGGTCCCTACTGCTTCTAAAAACAACATTAACGCTGAAAATAAAACAACCGGCTGGGTTCTGGCAATAAGTTGATATTTTTTGTTGTCTGGAAAATTTGCCATCTCAAAAACTTGGAGAATGTAACATCACAAATATGCAGTCAAGTTGAGCTACGGCACATTTGGTCAGCTGGTTTTATCGTCATATGCACTCCTGATAAAGACAAGTATTATGTTGTTATTTTACCATCCAGAAACCACTTGCCGGATACTTGTTGGTTGTGCAGGAGGCTCCTCTTCTGCTTTTCAGAGCTATTTTAGAACCCAAGAGGCCCTAAAGCAGCTGATTTTGAAAGGAGCTCAAAATAGGCAGAGCTGACCAGGCTAAAATCTCATTGTCTGAGAAGCATTTTGTGCAGGAAATGTTTTGTCTAGCCAATAAACCTGTTCAAGAAACTATCACAGGTCACCTTTAAAACGGTCAATGTGACGATTGGGAGCAGTACAGTATTGCTGACGGTCATTACAGCCTGCCAAGGATCCTCATTAAACCTCAAGGCCACAGACCTCGTGACCCATCATCATGAAATAATCTGTCTCACGCCACCAGTGGTGACCCAGAGCCAATTGTCTCTACAAGTGAGGCAATTTCCATCAACCTGTGGAGGAGAGAAAATCACGCAGCAAAGCCACTGAAATGTCAGTTTTAAGATCACTGTGTGGGCCGAGTACAACTGCTGCTGCTCACATCTGTTCTGCTGTGACTAACATCCAATCTGAGGTGAATAATTAACTTACACAGAAAGGTTGTTACCAGAATCTCTAATATATCAATGTTGCTGCACAAACCTTTAGTTTCATCTAAAGGTGGCCAGTCCAACTTCACTCAGATCATCTTGCCCAGATGAATACTCTTTAACATTTAAGCTCTACTTTGTTTCTGGCTATAACATAAAATCACAATGTAATACACTTTTAAAAGACTGTATACATGATTGTTTTGTTGAGAATGTTCATTTTTTGGCTTATAGACAAACTACAAATGATCTTTTGCCTCAGGCTGAGTAGGTGTTTCTCTTTGTTTACAGCATTTCTTCTTTATGCTGATCAGTCTGCATGTTGACAACTTAATGAGACATATTTCAACTCATCCGTCTCCTACATCTGTTTACCTTCTTTTTTTGCATGATAGACACTTTATGTGCATCATTCAACTTCAAGTTAGTTTTTTTTTTTTGCAGGCCCTCTGTTTCATTCATTCCCAGTGGACGAGAAACTAACTTGGCCACTCCATTTTCCAGTTTATGTGCTGTGCTTCCTTTGATCTTGCACAAAGCTCTCCTATAAAATTTGCAAGGTTGCAGTTTTAAAGAATGAGTGACTCTCAGAACTAGATGTAATATAAAGCGAAACTCCAGTTATAATTGAGAAATTCCTTTTCCTTAAAAGCAGAAAGATCTGATCCTGCATGAAATATTGCAACAGTCACATTAGAAACTAGGAACAACATGGCAGACCTACAGTCATGCAGGTCCAGTTTTAAAAAATCTGTTTATAAAATTGGTTATTTTGTTGATCAATACCTCTGTTTGTAAGTCTGTAATGTTTGTCTTGTATGCACTCTTGAATAAAAAAAAAGACAAACCCTAAGCGTCAAAAAGCTGCAGTGAAAACTGGTGCATGCCACACTTTTCAGATTTTAATTTGTACAAAAAATATATATACACATTTTTATTTGAATTTAAAATCAGTCTTAAATAAAAAAGATGCAAAAACTCAAATCTTATTAAGTATTTTAGGTCTAGTTTACAGTGAAAATATCTTAGCACACTTTAAATAAGACAAAACTGACTTACAAGCAACTTTTAAACAAGTTATAGGAACTTGTTTTAAGTGAATAATTTATTAATATTGGTTAAAAATATATTGGTTGTAAATTAAATAATCTACTGATGGAACAAGACCTTCTCCCCATATTACAAGTTAAATAAATAACAATAAAATTACTATTAAGTCAGTAATTCCTTAATGTTGATGAAAAATTATATACTTAAAACAAGCTCCTGTATCTTGCAGAAAAGTTATTTATAACTTAGTTTTGTCTTATTTAAGTGTATTACAATATTTGCACTAGAAACTAGACCAAAATATTCAGTTAGATTTTGTGTTTTTGCAGTGAATCCCAGCATTTTATAGAGGGATAAAGACAGGTCTTTATTACATTTGGTATCCAGATGAATCTCTCATTAAACAGCTTTAATTCATACTGCAGTTTCTATCAGCAGAGGTAAAAGTTAGACACAGTTGTGCATCCACAATCTGCTGTGAGCTGTCAGGGATGTCGGCGGGAACGAGGAGCAGAAAGAAATCGGTGCTGCGCTCGTGTTGTCGTTGGCGCCGTCTGAATTAATTACGGGAGGAAAACAGAGCCAGGTGCAGCGAGGAGTCTCTCAGTGTGCCTCTTGTTAGTGGTGGCAGGATGATGACGGATCCATGCAGGTGTAAAGAGGAGCGAAAACCTGACAGGAAGAGGAAAAACAGCTGTGATAAACTGACAAACTGGGTTTTTCTCTATTGTTACTCTATTGGGGTCTCTGTTGTTTCTGGTTTAAGGTAGGAGGAAAACTAAGAGCAAATTAAACTTGTTCCTGAAGCAACACAGATTATGGAGATTGAGAAACTCATGGTGTTAGGGTTAGCGATTAAACAAGTTATAGTGTTTCATCACAGATCTCTGAAGGTTTAAATCAGATTTAAACCTCTTGGTTCTGTTCTTCTGTAGTTTTGCTCATTCTTCTAATGTTGATTCATTTTGTATTTGTATTTGACCCAAACTGCAAAAACACTTAAATCTGGTGCCAATAGTGTCAAAATGTTTATAAACTCTGCAAAAACACAAAATCTTAAGGATTTGTGATTTAGCTTTTAGTGCAAATAGTGCAAAACTAAATTACAAGTTACTTTTAAAATAATTTCTTAATATTGATGGAAAAGTACTCTTTTCACTGGCAGATTAATTCACTTTTAACAAGACATTTTCCCCATGTTATAAGTGAAATAATTTTTTTAATGCAACTAGTACTTTTTAATATTATTAAGGATATTTTTTTCATAATACATATAAAGATCACAATTCTTCCCATCTTAGGTTACCTACTTGTGACGTCCTATAAGAACAACATCATTCACTTTATATTACCTACTGACTACTGGATTAGTTAAAATAATCTGAGACACTGTACCTTTAAAAAAAGATGGCAAACGATCAGGATTAAAATCTGAGAATTCATGCACTTTAAATTTGCTTTGCCATCGTAAATGGTGCATATTTGTGTGAAATGTCACATTTCTGCTGTCATCCTGCAGCTGACGAGGTGCTCAGTTACTTCCAGAGAAGATAATCCTGTGCTTACACAGCACACACCGGTCAGATACTCTCATATTGTCAGGGTTTTTCAGACTGACATAATCTGTTGAGTTTGTTAAAACCAGCAAAGTTAGAAATGTTCCAGAAGATCATGCAAATTTATGCAAAGTTTTAGTTTTGTTGGGAAAGGTTCTGCTGTAATTTAACGTTTCTATGTCCATCTCAGGTCCAGTAGGTTGACAAACACTCAGGTTCTCTGTATTTATTCCAACAAAAGAAAAAATGCAATAAATTACCCTTAGCATATCTACCAACAAGCAGCTAGCAGCAGTTAAAATTAAAGGTTGCTAAAATGAACAGCATCAATAATAACAGTTAAAAATGTTTTCAAAACAGACACAAATTTACTCATCAAACACTGAATTTGTCTAAAATATAATACACAGAGCTGCTCCTAATACATGCCAGCTACCGACGGCGACAGAAAAAAAGGAAAATAAATTCAAAGAATAAATAAACAAGTTTTGACAAACTGCAGATTTAATAAACAAAGTTTGACTCCAGAAAGACTCTTCTGAAGCATCGACAAATATTTGAGTCATGCGTGTCTTTTGCAACATTCTTTTAAAGTAATTTCATCATGAAAATGTTTATTTGTTCAATAAAAACACACAAATATAAAGCTTTTCTGTTGTAAACTTTATGCTTTTGCATCCTTCGAAGTTTGACACATACAGCAAAAATAACCAATTAATAACAATAACCTATTGTTATTGACCTCACTTTGTCCCTCATTCTTAACGTGAGACAGTTGTTTTATGCATCTATTAAAAACCAACTCTGTGTCCTGCAGGAAGTGGAAATATTTTTGAACTCGCTCGGCATTTCGCTGACTCAGCAGCTGTCACCTTGACTGAAGGGCCGCATGCTAACACTGACAGTGTTACTTAGTTCAGAAAATAATCGGTGAAAGGGTGACCTGTCAAAGACGGACATGATGGAAGAAACTTCTGCTTTAATAGGAAGAGATGTTGGACGAAAACCCGATTTTATTTTATAATTCCTCTCAAATGAGACCAGAGAAAATTGAGAATTGGATGCTTTTCTCATAATAAGACAAAAAATATATATGTTTTAATCTTCAGTGATTTACAGACATATAACTACTTTGATTAAAATGTTTTATGCTTATTTAGTTTGTAATCCTTTATTGTTTTATGGTAATTCATATTGTCAACATTGCCACAGTTTTATTAAAATATGAATAAATAATTACCAACTGTAAAAACAGTATTATAAGTATTATTATTTTTCTTATTCTTTTTATTAGTAGTAGTAGTTATGGTCATAAAATAAATATAGATTGCTGTTAGCAATGGCTATACATACAATATATATCTAATTCATACAATATATATCTAATTCATAATTTATTTTAATTTTGTTTCTGTTGTCTTGTTTATTTATTTGGGATATTTAGGTTTTTGCACTATTATGCCATTATATTACTTGAAAATTGTCTCTAAACAACAATAATGGAGTTTATAGCAATAATTTCAGGGATAAAGTTCCAGCAAAATTAATTAAGTTCACGGTTGAAACTAACAATCTGCAAAGAGTAAAATTGGTATGAATACTTCTGAAACATTTGCAAGAGAGAAAAACATGATTCTGAATATTTCAACTCATTCTTTGAGAAACTTTTCAAACTTTTAGGAACCAAAAGTTTTGGGTCATTTTCCTCTTGAATAAAAAAAAAAGTCATGCAGAAGCAAACGCAAAAAGCTTCCTGTTGATGCCCAATTTAACTTAGAAATTAAGCATTTATGCATAGAAAGATGGTGAGAAGTCAGCAGATATTTCTCTGAGGAAAGCTGGCAGCGTTATTGCTCAGTAATCCAAACTGCATCGGGTCAGCCTGACCCGTCTTCACTCTTTCTGCCCGTCTCGCCGTTTATTTTCATATTAAAGCGAAAGTGGCGTATTTATGAACATCAGGTCGTTCCTGAAAGCAGGATTCATGCTGGCAGAAGAGATTCTCATCTGGCAGATTTAAATGTCAGCCTCTGAAAATCCCTGGTGGAGCGAAAAAAGTCAGAATAGATCCAGTTTGGTTCTTCTCTCAGTGGATCAATACAACAATTGATCTGTCAGGCTGTTTGGACCTGGTTGCTTTCTGTATGTAAACAGAGAACTGATTCACAGCGTTTGTCTCAGAGAGAAAAGCAGATTATATTAACATCACCGTATTTCATGTCCTACATACAATAAGTATAGTAAAAAGTAAAAAATATATTTTTTAAATTGACTTTTTACACATTTTTGTTCTTTTATTTGGATCTCAACTGCTTAAAAAAAACTACACAGCTGTTTTAGTCAATAATTTTGTGTCTGGAAAACGAGCCGTTTCAAAAACCTTCCAGTTGCTAAGTCACATTCGCTGTCACCCAGAAACCCCAGGAATTCACCCAGCAACCCCAGGAATTAACCCAGCAACCCCAGGAATTCACCCAGCAACCCCAGGAATTCACCCAGAAACCCCAGGAATTCACCCAGAAACCCCAGGAATTCACCAGAAACCCCAGGAATTCACCCAGCAACCCCAGGAATTAACCCAGCAACCCCAGGAATTCACCCAGCAACCCCAGGAATTCACCCAGCAACCCCAGGAATTCACCCAGCAACCCAGGAATTCACCCAGAAACCCCAGGAATTCACCCAGAAACCCCAGGAATTCACCCAGCAACCCCAGGAATTCACCCAGAAACCCCAGGAATTCACCCAGCAACCCCAGGAATTAACCCAGCAACCCCAGGAATTCACCCAGCAACCCCAGGAATTCACCCAGAAACCCCAGGAATTCACCCAGAAACCCCAGGAATTCACCCAGCAACCCCAGGAATTCACCCAGAAACCCCAGGAATTCACCCAGAAACCCCAGGAATTCACCCAGCAACCCCAGGAATTCACCCAGAAACCCCAGGAATTCACCCAGCAACCCCAGGAATTCACCCAGCAACCCCAGGAATTCACCCAGAAACCCCAGGAATTCACCCAGCAACCCCAGGAATTCACCCAGAAACCCCAGGAATTCACCCAGCAACCCCAGGAATTCACCCAGCAACCCCAGGAATTCACCCAGCAACCCCAGGAATTCACCCAGCAACCCCAGGAATTCACCCAGAAACCCCAGGAATTCACCCAGCAACCCCAGGAATTCACCCAGCAACCCCAGGAATTCACCCAGCAACCCCAGGAATTCACCCAGCAACCCCAGGAATTCACCCAGCAACCCCAGGAATTCACCCAGCAACCCCAGGAATTCACCCAGCAACCCCAGGAATTAACCCAGCAACCCCAGGAATTCACCCAGAAACCCCAGGAATTCACCCAGCAACCCCAGGAATTCACCCAGAAACCCCAGGAATTCACCCAGCAACCCCAGGAATTCACCCAGCAACCCCAGGAATTCACCCAGCAACCCCAGGAATTCACCCAGCAACCCCAGGAATTCATCCACATTTTATCCGGTTTCTGGAGCAAATATCTTAATTTTGTTTTATTTCAAGTACAAGTAATGCTTCAGCAATAAATAAGAGTTTGTTTTAAGTAAGTAATTCCTTAAAAATATTAGTTTAACTGGCAGATTATTTCACTTATAATGTGAGAAAAATGTCATGTTATAACTGAGATAATCTGCAGTTCTTTTTCATAAACAAATAAGGAAATATTTACTTAAACAAACTCCTATATCTTGCTGAAAAGTTACCTGTAAGTTAGTTTTGTCTTATTTCAAGTGTAATAAAATATTTGTGCTAGTAATTAGATTTTTTGCTTTTGCAGTTTTGACACAATTAGCGCCAGATATATGGAGAAAAACAAATCTACTCCTATTTTTTTTAAATTCCCTTGAAATGTAAAATGTTGTTGAAAAATCATAATTGTTGTTTTTCATTATCTCATTCCTCTTGTTGATTGACATTCTGAATTATTTCAAATACCATGTCAGTAAAAATCTCCCAGTGACAGCAGGTTGGTTCGAGTTTGAGTCAACTTTAAATTTCATTTTTAAAATGAAAGATCACTACAATTTGACAGAAATGATGTTTTTTGATAGTTTATTTAATGAAAGTGCATTTTAAGGGTTGAGTCTTGTGTCCTGCAGGTGCGTAGAGTGAGCTCATTGGTGACGCGGCGCAGAGAGCAGCGCGTTCTGGTGATGGTCGTCATCATGGTGGTCTGCTACCTGGTCTGCTGGCTGCCGTACGGCGTCGCCGCTCTGCTCGCCACCTTCGGCCCCAGAGACCTTCTGACCCCGGCGGCCAGCATCACGCCGTCGCTGCTGGCCAAGCTTTCCACTGTGGTCAACCCTTTTATTTACATATTCATGAACAAACAGGTGAGACGCTCACTTTATCTGCAATATGGAGTCCAAACGATGAACATTTTTAAATTCAGAGAAATCAAGGGATACTTAAAACTGGAAAGATTCATTTCTTAAAATATTTGTTGTCTTTATTGCTTCAATAATATACAAAATAAAAGACAAGACCTTTGGTTGAAAATATAAACTGGGTTCCACGCAGTTGCTGTATTAATTTCCAAAAACTTTATAGGAGTTATTATCCTTTTTTTATGTTTGGCAACAAAATTTGAGCAATGTGAAACATAATCAATAAAAGCAGAAAAAGACTTTACCTTGTGGCTAAATAAAGAAAAAGTGAACAGATTTTATTTGTAAAAATATCAGATTAATCACAGATTCACTTCATTCTTGAACTGTGGACCAACAGCCAAACAACATCATCCAGAGGACTGTAAATAGTACTCATATGTATTGAGTAATTTTCAAAAATTTCAGTTTAGCTTAACCCCTGCATGTTTTCACACCTTCGCCGTCTATTTCATGTTTCTTCATGTGTCGTCTCAGCTCTTCAGCGTACGTTTATGATTTCTCCTAAATAGCTTTATCCAACGTTTTCATCCTAATTTTATTGCACTTGATTAACTGACATTTATATCAGAGCAGATAAACATGTTAATTAAGTGCATCAAATATCTTTTGGAAATATAAAATGAATTTCAACAATTAGATTTTAGAAAAAGACAAAAATAAGGACCTCAGAAGCATCTGTTCTCCGTCAAAGCGGGTCTAATTATGCGACACCCAATCCAGTAATTAAGTGTTTGTGTGATTTACACCCGCAGGAGGAGCGAGCAGAAGGCACGGTTTCTATCTCCCGGGTTTTTGTTTACACTTTAAGGCAGGACACACGTGAAGCGACACCCCGCCGCCTGCGCGGCTGCTCAGCGTTTCAAGGACGGAGAGCAGGGAGACGAGATAAAGACAGGAGAAATAATCTGCTTTCATTTCTAATTTAAAGCAGCACAAACATCAAGGTGTTTACTGCATGCAGGAATCAATAGATCTTCAGTCATTAGCTGATTGATGCAACAGGAATAGCGCTGATAGGACAACCTTTACCTGCCATGACTTTTATCTAAAAAATATTTTGCTTTTAAATTTCTCATTTTGGTTGACATGGTTTAAAAGCTTAGCATTAACATATGTTAAATGCATAAATACATCTTAGGATCAAGAAGAAGCATATTTTATTTGTTTTCATTTGTTTAAAGCCAGAAATGCCTTTAGTTATAAAATTATTTTTGTTTTTCTGGAGATTTTATGTGTTTTTAAACCACAAACCTCTCAATTCTCAATTTCTTCATTCAAGATTCTTGAATACTTTATTTCAATTAATCAATCAGGTGAAACCATAAAATGATCACATTTTAAGTAGCATTGTTAAAATGATCAATATACATCAAATACGTTGGTCAGTGTACCTTTCCATTCTGTGTAAATATTGTTTGAGTGATTTTTAAACAAGTTTCACAAAGATTTAGTTGTTTTTGTGTTTGTTTTTTTGACAATTTTGAATGGGTTTTGCTGTGGTTTTGTCCAGTTCTTGGATTGGGTATTTGTGCTTAATTGGAAGGGGATTAGATTACCAATCTGAGTAGTTTCAGATTATTTTTACGTTGGTTTCTGATGATGTTAGAACTTGTCGTTGTGTTGGTTAAAGACCAGGACGTTTTGCCCTTTAATTTGAAGTTTTTGACTGATTCTGAGTCAATAATTGATTCTGAATCCCTTTTCAGTGGTTTTGATACATTAAAAACATTTTCCTTTGGTTTTTAATCTTCAGAAGATTTAGATTGCATTTGGTTTCGATGTGGGGGTTTTTCTGATTTTGGACAACCGTTGAGAACATTATTGTAGTTAAGATATCTTTTAGGTTAATGTTTGGAATAAAACCAACAAATCAATATAAATTACTGTCTGGAATATTTTAGGATTAGATTTGTATAATTTCAGGCTTTTATACTGTATATACTGTTTTTACTGTAGATTTTATTACTGCTATTGAAGTTTTTGTTAAAAAATGTGACTAGATAAACAAAATGAATTAGAAGATGTCTTTTCTTTTGATGAAGAAAAGTTTAAATGAGTCAATTTTATGGAAATAAGTAAAACATGCAGTTTTTATATATTTGAATTGCCATCCTCCACTTTAACGTAGGGCAATTTTAAAGGTTCGCTGTTTAAAGACAGCAATATTTTTACTGACTAGGTTTCCTGTAAAATATATCAAATCCAACCTTTATTATTACTCAATAAAAAGTTTATATAGTTTTATTCAGAAATGTAATTCAGTAAAAGAGTTTTTTTTCTCTATTCCTCTCTGTGCAGCTGAAAATATTTTATTAATCTAATATTTCAATCTTAAATAATTAAATAAAGGCAATAAGTTAAATAATTTATTAGATTCTTTTTCTCAACATTTGTGTTTTCTTTAAAGGTGTAAACTCATTGATACTGCAAAAAAAATAAAAAATAAAGCTGAATTTTCTGCACCCTGCAGCTGTATTTATATTTAAACAGATTCCCAAAGCAATCTACAGTAAGTGTTTGTTTAGGTTTGCTGTTCAGAAATGCCTGTTGTTCAGCACCTGGACACTGTGTGTCCAGGTGCTGATGCAGCACAAATGCTTCCCATTGGTGAAAAGACCATTATGCAGGTGGCATGTGTCCTTCTTCATGCATCCTGCTGCAGAGAGAGGTGCTGGTGTCCTGCAGCTCCGGACATTTTTAGACGACGTTTGCACATTTCTCTTCAGGACTTTGTTGTCATATACTGTGATGTTACCAAACCAATTAGCGTGTTTTCTCCTGTGGAGTCACTGAAGTTGATTTTTTTTCTTTGTTAAGCATGCTATGCAAGGGCACCGATTTAGAGGAATGGATACAGGAATTACTCAGAGTACATGAGCTGGATTAGTTGTAATTACTCTCTAGGCAGGTATCAAATGTTTGTTTTCACTAAATTAAGTGACAAATTAGTGTTAAAGGGGACCTGATTTGGAAAATTTATGTTTTGCACATTTTTGTATTTTGCACATTTTGTATTTCCGTGCTCAAAAACACCCAGCCGTTTTCTGGCAAGAAGTTTATGTTCTTTATTGTTTGAAAAACGAGCTGTTTCAAAACCATATAGATTAAGTCATATTCTGCTGTTAACTAACAACCCAAGCTGAGTTCCAGCACATTTGCTCAGCTGGTTTTACCGCTGTGTTTTGTTGTTGACGTACCATCAGTAGTTTATTTTTATTCTCTTAAATCCAGTTTTGCAGATTTTGTATCATACTTTCTGGAAACATAGAGGTCAGATTTTGTCAGTTTCCAGGCTGGGGTTTTTGTGAAGCTCGACCCGCCTACTCAAATGAACTAATAGGAACAAATAATGACCTTGGGAGGAAATCATTTTAATCAAATTAATTTCTCGAGCCATTTTTATGGATCAGAAACTCAGCAGTCAGAATTTAGTAGCTTAATAAATTGAAAAAAATACCTATAAAAATAATCCATAGATGGAGGTAAAAGGAAAAAAAGCATCTTAAGACCAAAGACAAAAAAAAGCCCTTCAGATATCCAGAAGAACTCGATCAATACTGATCAATATGAGGAAAGACTGAAGATTTTTACACTAGTTTTAATGCTTTGATCTTTGTGAAAAAAACGTAACTTTTTTGGCACAATGTATGTGAAGCGCCTTAAGATTAAAACTCCTCTTTTCCTTTCCATACCACAAATATTATTTTAAGACAAATAAAACCTGAATTAAATGTAGTTTTAAAATTATGATTTAATTCATTTAAAAAACAGAAACCTGCCATCAAGCATTTGTGAAGATTGGAAATTAGTTTTTCACTTCACTGTGAATTAAATCTGTTCAGTCTTGTTTGCTGGATAATTTTATTTGGAGGGTTTTAAATTATGAACAGATTACAGGAAGTCATCAACACTGTAAAAACACAAACAATTACCACATATTTTTGGTCTAGTTTCTGGTGAAAATATTAAAATACATTTAAAATAAGACAAACTAACTTAAAAGTAACTTTTCAGCAAGACGTAGGAGCTTGTTACAAGTTGGTTTTGTCTTATTTAAAGTGTAATAAGATATTTTCAAAAGAAAGTGGAACAAAATTCTTGGAAAGACTTTGTGTTTTTGCAGTGTGGTGGTTGATTAGCTAATTTAAACAACTGTCAGAGTTAAAAAAAATAATAAAAAAAACCTAAACCAAATTCCACAGCACATCTACATGTAAGATTTTCAGTCAAGCTAGCATAAGTGACCTTCTTTCCTATATTCTGATTATTAAAACTTTTTCTTGACCTTGTTGTCTAGTTGTTGTTAATAAAGGTTGATAATTAGTAGCAAAGCACTGTGTCTCCTTTTGATATATATAATTTAAGATTTAGTGAGTTATGTTGGCAAATTTATAGCTAAAACCAATGATGGTCATTGTCGGCAGGCTGCAGGACATCACGCTGCAATGAATCTAAATTCATAGTTGTTTGCAAATATGAGAGGATTCTGCATTTGTCACGTTTTTTACAAGTTTGACCAACTTTACCTGTTATATAAAACAACTTAAGAGGTCAGAAATGTGATTTTTTTTCCCCCACCATAAAACAAAAAAACAGCTGAGTGAGTATATTTTAGGATATTTTTTCTACATTAGCAGCAGGGTGAAGAAGGGAAAAGTCCCAGAAGTGAGAGTGTAAAGTCATGATGGAGCGATTAAAGACGGGATGGACCGGGGAATTTGGGACTGACGACAAAACGAGAGTGCAGTAAAAACTGCAAGATGAATGGAGAACATTAAGATAAAGAACAAGCAGGCAATGCAAAGGTGACCATGGAGATGTAGAGTTTCATTTAATCTTCTAAAGGTAACACCGCTTTGATTTTGATTAGCGTGTGATGTGGCGCACTTTGGCGATGACCTTTTCGCTCCCCGGCCTTCGTCGCTCGTTCCTTTTATCTGCGCCTGTCGCCCAGACATTCAACTTGTCACTTTCCAGCCTGAGAGACATTTCGTTTTGTTTGATGGCTGACTTGTTGTGACGGCGGGGGGAAATTCTCACCGCTAACCGGAACCTGCGGAGCTGCAGACGAGGCTTTGCTGTGTGGCGCTTTCAGTCTTCAGTTCCTCCCAGCCCATGACGATAAACGCAAACGAGTTGAGGCGAGTTGAAGACTTCAAGCGCTGTGCAGATTCACTACCCGGACCAGCGACGCCGTTACACCTCTCAGGTGCAACTTTTTCTATAAAAATCATGAAAAAAACACCTTAAAAATACATTATTTCTATAAAACTTGCTCACTTTGAGGAAAGTTACAATGAAGGAGCTAAATATTCAGTTTTGAGGGCTTTGCACAGCATGAATATAAAAACAGTTTCTGCTGTTTTTACATCTTCTTCTCTGATTCATCTGAGCACACTGCAAAAACACAAAATTTTACCGAGTAATTTTGGTCTTGTTTCCATTTCAAATATCTTAGTTGATATTTGAAATGGAAACAAAACTAACTTACAAGTAACTTTTGATCCAGATATGAGTTGTTTTAAGAGAATAATTCCTTAATACCGATGAAAAAGTACTGTAATGTGGAAAAATGTTTTAAGTGAAATAATCTGGCAGTAGAACCAGTTCTGTTTTATCAAAGTTAAGGAGTTATTAACTCTTATATTTTATGGAAAAGTTACTAGTAATTTAGTTTTGTCTTTTTTGAAGTGTACTAAGATATTTGCACTTAGAAACCAGACTTAAGAAAGACACTCAAATACTTTTTGGCAACAAGTTGATGTTTTTTAGTGTCTGGAAAATGATCCCTTTCAAAAAGAACTCCGTTATCTACAACCCAAGCAGAGTTGCACTGTGGCCAGCAGAAGTTTATTTGGATTAAAGGCGACAAAACGCCTCAAAAGAGTCATAACTGAGCAGACTAAAATCTCATAATCTTAAGAATAATTTTGTGTGAGAAAAGTCATGAACTTGTTTTGACCTCTGCTAACTTGTTTAAGGAAAAGGTCACGACTTACAAGTCCTGAGAAATGTGTAACATCTGACTGGAATAAATGTATTAAAAGTTCCCCTTTCGAAATCTCCTGGCCAATCAGAAAGTAGAACATCTAAATTTAGATTGTAGTTTTATCTTTTTTAATAATCCCGCTGTGTGGGATGCGGTATGGAGCAGCCATTATCTCTGTGACCGCAGATAAACTGCAGCGTTTCACTGCTTCGTTTCTGCGCCGTATTATAAAAGCCATTGTGGTTCCCTATGAATAAATTTGTCTCGTTTAAATCTTCCAAAGCGTTTCCTTTTCTTCGACACATTGTGTTCACTTCAGTCTGGGATCGCGTTGCAACTTCTCCATTTCGTTGTCAGTGTAGGAACGGAGAAATAAGATTCAGAAAGACTTTCTATATTTTCAAAGTGGTGTTTTTTTTTGCTTTCTCATGCTTTAAATCACGTTTGCTATCTATCAGTTGTTTGACACAAAGCTATTTTTTTGCAGAACGTGGACACAAGTTCTTTAATTATAGTTTTTCTGAAATTGTATGTAATAAATACCTATTAATAGCTTATTAATGACTTATAACTGTTTCTATGAAGTCACCGCAGAAATGCACTGCAAAACCACAAAATTTTACCAAGTAATTTTGCTCTAGTTTGAAGTGCAAATCTTCAAATAAGATAAAACTAATTTAAAGTTATTTCCTTAATATTGATGGAAAGCCCTTGTTCCATTGGCAGGTAAATTAACTTATAACATGGGAACAAGATTTTGTTTTAAGTTAAATAATCTGCCAATGCAAATAGGATTTTTTCTTAAATATTAAGGAATTATTTACTTAAAACCAGCCTCTATATCTTGCCAAAAGTTACTTTTAGTTTAGTTTTGTCTTATTTTAAGTGTACCGGGCCAAAAATCCTTGGTAAGATTTTGTGTTTTTGCAGTGTATGGAGTCTGTTTTATGTTTTGCTGCTGAAATAAATGAGGTTAGCTGGTAACTCTGAGTGTTAAATAGATTTATTTTTACTCCGCCTCCAGCCGCGCCACCGGCCCCTTAACACCCGATCGCAGCTGCTGCTCGCCGCCTCATGGTGGGAACCACACATGCAGAGGCCATCTGTTCGTCCTCTGGCGTCCTCGCAATTTAGTCTTCCGTCGTCGCCTGATTATCACAGTCTCCTCTGAACAGACGGTCCTGAGTCGGGTCTGCTGCTGGAATGGGCGAAGCACTGATGGCGACTCCCAAGCTGCTTTTAATTAACTGCTTGGCAACAGCTGGAAACGTCGAGGCTTCGAGTTTTTTTATTCTCTCTTCGTCAGTTTGAGTCAGGAATGACGAAGGACGTCACAAGTCCCAATTTGTCCAAGAGAAGAGCATCCATGTTGTACTCTGCAAAATGACAAAATCTTACCAAGTAATTTGGTTTACTCTGGAGAAAATATCGTAGTACACTTGAAATAACACAAACTGACTTAAAAGTAACTTTTCAGCAAAATATAAAGGCTTGTTTTAAGTAAATAATCCTATAATATTTATGAAAAAGTTCTTGTAACATTGGCAGATTATTTAACTTACAAGAAATCTGGAACAAGAACATTCACAATATTACAATATTACAATTTGCTTTTAAGTTAGTTTGTCTTATTTCAAGACTGCTAAGATATTTGCACCAAAATTACTTGGGAAGATTTTGTGTTTTTGAAGTGTATCCAATGGATTTTGAGCAAATAAAAGCCATAACAGAGATTGAATGTAGAAATTTGGGGCATTTGAAGTAAATTTGACAGAAAATGTTGGCAGGAAGGGCTGCATTTAGTTCACTATAATAAATCACTATAATAAACCAGTAGCAAACGGGTTGAGAAACCAGTGAAACCAGTCAGCAAACTGGTTGAGAAACCAGTAGCAAACTGGTTGAGAAACCAGTCAACAAACGTAACATTTTGTCATCATTAGAATCATTAGACATCAGATATGTTGGTCCATATTCCATTCATTATGGTTTTCAGCCTCGGTTTGATGGTGTTTCGGCAGTTTGTTCCAGATTTGTGGTGCATAGAAGCTGAACGGTTCTTCTCCTCGTTTGGTTCTGGTTCTGGCAGAAGACCTGAGAGGTCTGGAAGGTGCTATGAAAACAGCAGATCTTCAGTGTGTCGTGGTGGTAAGCCATTCAGTGATTTATAAACTGACAGCAGTATTTTAAAGTCTGATTTCTGAGCTGCAGGGAGCCAGTTGAAGGACCTTAGTTACATGCTCTGACTTCCTGGTTTTAGTCAGAACGCCAGCTTAGCGTTTTGGATCAGCTGCAGCTGGAGATTTGAATATTTTAGGTAGACCTCGTGCAGTAACAAATACAACTAACGATAAATGCATGGATGAGTTTCTATAAATCTTGTTGGGTCATTTGACATGGAAATGTTCGTCAGGTGACAGAAGGCTGACTTTGTAACCGTCTTTATGTGGCTCTGAAAGTTCAGGTCAGATTCTGGGCCTGATCTCTGGTCTGATCTCTGGTTTCCATCTGTAATAAGCTGTGCATTCCTAATTAGATCCAAAGATAATAAAGACGACTGCATCACATAGTGAATGTTCAGTGATTTGAAAACTGTAGCGTTTTAGATCAGCTGCAGCTGCTGTGAAGACTCACTTGCAGTAATCAATTAATCTAAAGGTAAACGAATGAGTTTTCTGGATCTTGCAGGTAAATTAGTCTTATAAGACTAACTCAAGTGATAAAAGCCTGACTTTGTGACCGTCTTTATGTGTCTCTGAAAGTTCAGGTCAAGATATTTTGCTGGTTTTTCCCTCACAGATTTGACTGAGTCTATAATTTTGTCCCCCGTTGCTTCTGTCTTATTTTCTGTTCCTCATTTCAGCACAAGAGTCTTTTTATTTCCTGTGGGGCGTTTTTTTTTTCTCCCCTCCTCCCGTCATTTTGCAGTAGATTAATATTTTGGGACTCTAATAGACTTAATATTGAGCGCTAACTGTGAAAGCGGTATAATTTCACGATGTCCTCGGGGAAACAGAAATTAATTGGCTCATTTCTGACGCTCCGTCTGTCTTAAGTATTTTGGTTAAGAACCTCGGCAAACTGCTCCCACAAATAGGTGGATTTTATTTTTTTAATTTCTTACAGCTGAAGGATGAGAACATGCTGGGTGGATTTGGGTTTTGTTTTGTTTCAGCTGCAGGCCCATGGGGAAATGTAGTAGACTTTCAGTATACGTGTGGAACTGAAGAGTATACTAAGTACACTACGTTTATCCAGGGACGCCTGCTGGACGACAAATACGATAAAAAAAAAAACAGAAAAATGATTCAATTTGACTCAAATATTTTAACATCCTGACTGGTAGATTTTAAAGTGTATGGAATAGTTGGTTACTTGATTTAGACTGTATCTATTTTGCAACATTTTGCTTTATGAATCTTAAATTCAGTTACATCTGGGGTCCTGCAGGGCTCCGTTATTGGGACACTTTCATTCTACTCCGATAGATTGGAACAGTTACTTCCAGTTTAATACAACAAATACAGAAGGTAATATTAATAAACCTAAGATTATTATGTTTTATTTTGGTTATATTGTTGACTTTTTCCTTCTATTGTTTTTTTTTTATTTGGGTTTTTTGTGTCTCATTTTATAATTTCTCCAGAATAAGTTTATATATTATAAGATTAAGTTTATAAAACTGTTTTTTGGACATGATTTTATATAATCTGAGTTCCAGTGTCCTTCTGAAATATTTCTCATGTTTTTTTTCTACATATTTGCTTTCCTCTTCTTCTGCCCACCTTTTTTCTTTTCTTTACCTTCTTTCCTGATGTTTCTCTCTTTTCATTGTTTTTTTTCCTCCTGGCTTTCCATCCATTTTCTTTCTACCTTTTCCTTTATAATTAAATTTATTAATTTCTTTACTCCTAATTTATTCTTCTATTCTTAATTTTCGCTTTCTTTTTCTCTCTTTTCCTCCTTTAGGCATCTTTGCCTTTCATCAACTTTTCTTCTCTTCTGTTTTTCTTATTCCTCCAGTTTATTTATTCTCTTTGAATTCTTCCTCTTTCTAATCTATTGTTCTTCTTTTCTGACTTTTCTTCTGAACTCTCATGTTTTTCTTTCACCTCCAGAGAATTTAAAATGTCTACAGGCCATTTGAAAGGACAGGGTTTTTTTTTTTTGTGATTTACAGAATAACAAATAACTGAATCTCCTTTGATCTGATAGTCATCCTGCGCAACTGTAAAAACAAATCTGTTAGAAAAACATAAAAAACTGCAGTAACTCACAAAATTTCAGAATTGTAAAGTTTTTCTCTTTATATATTTTTTTCAGGGTCTTGCCTGTTTTAATTTCTGACTTCTTTTTTTTCTCAGAATTTTAACCTTTCTGATATCAGAGTTCTGAGATTAGATTTCTGAGAATTTGGTAGAATTTCAATTTTCTCAGAATTTTGTAATTTCAGAATTCTAACTTTTTTCTGAATATTTTTTTTCTGAATTTTGACTTTTCTAATTTCAGATTTCTGACTTTTTGTTCTTGAAATTTTAATTTTTTTCTCAAAATTTGGACTTTTATTTCATATTTGTTTTCCAAAATTTTGACATTTTTAACTTAAGAATTATGACTTTTTTCTCAAAATTTTGCTTTTCTAGTCTCTGAATTGAGATTTTTTTCTCATATTTTTGCAGAGAAACCAGCTCCTTCTTATATTTTGACTGAAACAGTGGGACAAGATTTGTTTAAGTTAAATTAATAAAATAATTCTCCTCTGTTAGTCAGTTATTCGTTTTTTATAGCTGCTGCTTGTGTTTGTGTGCAGTTTCACAGATGTTTCCGGGCCTTTTTTTCCTGCTCCGCTCCAGAACCGGGCTCCACCTTAAAGACATTTTCTCGGCCGACCAAGACGTTCCGCTCCGCGCGGCCGGAGAGGAACCACCAGGTGACGGCGGCCGCCCCGTCCACGGCGCCGCCGACGCCCATCAGCGGCTGCTCTGCTGCAGAACCTCCGTCTGCTGCCCGACCCAAACCCAAAGTGATTCTGGTGGCTCACTACAGGGAATAAAGAGACGCAGAACAAAGGGAGCAGGTCTCCGAAAAGACAAAGCATCTTTTTTAGCAGAGAACCGAACATGCAGAACATGAAACCGGGCCGTTTAATCCCGGTGGATCCGAGAACAAACGCTCTGTGAAGCTTTGTGTACAAAGCCCACTGAAGATGTGAGATTAGGGCTACACGCAGTGCTTTGTGTTGACATTACACACCTTTCGCTTCTGGAATTACAGACCGGATCCCATTCAGAAGAATAACACAAACATTCTTCCTGGATTTCTTATCTAAATGTCTCTGTGTTGGTTTGTTTTGGCAGCGGTTTGTTGTTTCAGTTCACCTTGTAGAAATGTTGCAGTTAAATTAACTGAGGATAACTTGTTTTTATTGTCCTCAGATATTTGGGCTTTGAAATGTTGTTGCCTAGATTTACAGAATCTGCTTGTGAAATCATTCAGTAACCCAATAATTAGCCTTCATAAGGACTTTATTTAGTTTTCACATTTTGTCAGATGTTTTATATAGATTTCATGTTTCTAACCGACACAAAGAGGTTTAAGGTTTAAAGTTTTGAAGAAATAAAAACCCAAAATGTTCGTTTTTCTTCAGTCACCTCTCCTCTGACTGCTACGGAAGGCAATTAGGGCCATTGAAAAAGGTACAAAAAATAAATCCAAACATTTTTCTTTTAATTTTTACTCTTCAAACTTGAGATTTTTTAGACTTTATTTTTTGAATGTTCACTTTATTTTGTCTCAGAATTATTTCTTTCTCAGTTTTGAGTTCTCCAAAATAGTTTTTCTTAGATTTTTTTTTTCCACACAGAATTTTGGCTTTTTTTCCCCTCATAACACTGTTTACTATAAAAATGTTTATGTTTTTTCAGATTTCTAACATTTCCTCAAATTTTTTTCTATTAGAATTTTGACTTTTTTCTGATAGTTTAGATTTTTGCTATGAATCAAAATAATTGAGTTCTCAAATTTTTGATGTTTTTTTTCCCCAGAAACTTTTTTTTCCCAACCTGGTTTTTTCACATTTTTTTCTTAGAATTAAAATTTTCCTCAGAATTTAAATTTCTCTCAGAATTTTACTTTTTGACTTAATTTTTTTTTTTTACTTTTCAATCTCAGGTCTTTGAAAGTTTTAATCGCAAAATTCCAACTTTCAGAAAAGTCTAATTTTTTCACTGGCCCTAATACTTTTCCATAGATGATGTTATCAAATGCAATTTAATCTATATTGTGTTGTATGGGTTGGAAAGAACATGCAAATAATCATATTTTGCTTTTATCTATGTTTTACACAATGTCCCAACTCCAGTGCAGATCTGAAATTTCTACCGTAATCTTATTTATCACCAAGTGGTTGTGCTTCAAGAAGCAAATTTATGAAAGGAGGAAATTATTGCTTTCTTTCTGTTCTACTAATTGACCTGGCATTTTATTGTTTAACCTAAAATGAACTTGATATTAAGTTGCACAGGGAGTCGTTCTGGGAAACCAGCCAAATTACACACAAAATAAATAGCTGTATAAACAGAGTATTTTTATAATTTATAGTATCATAAACATGATGCAGCATTAGTCTCTTTCACAGTTTCAGTCTTTTTC
Organism: Poeciliopsis prolifica; assembly: GCF_027474105.1. NCBI lineage: Eukaryota > Metazoa > Chordata > Actinopteri > Cyprinodontiformes > Poeciliidae > Poeciliopsis > Poeciliopsis prolifica. The sequence goes on from NW_026562429.1 coordinate 3,465,584, forward strand.
AGCCTCATTTTCTGTTTTTATTGCCATAGTCTCCAGAGCGTTGAAGATTATTCCCGACCAGCTTTATAAAAACAGAACCTTTTCTCTTATTCTGAAAAATGCTGATTTTTCTCTTCTTGAATCACTAAATAAAAAGCTTCAAGTAATTAAAAAATAAATGTTTCTTTCTTCTGATTTATTTGTCGTTCATCCTTATTGTTCCCACATAAACACTGTAATCCTCCTTTAACCAGTTGTAGATGCACTTTGATTTAGCTAGCTAGCTTAGCATAGCTTACTTTTGGGCTGGAGCTTCCAGGAAAAGTTGGTGTAAACTTGGTCATTTTCTGTCTCTCGATCATTTAAAATTTGTCTAACTAAATTTGAAAGGAATAAATCATCAGTTAAGGCCAAAAAGATATCATAATGACACAAAGGTTATGTTCCATGGGTCCAACATTTTGAGATATTGATGTTTTTTCCTCTTCAAAATAATGTAAAACATTTAATAAGTCAAGTTTTGATTAGCAAACATGCTATACATTTATTCCGATGCTATTTACTGACCTGATTAATGGCTGCCTGGCGCCTGATAAGACGGCTAGCGTTAGCTTTAATGAGGCTAACAACTAGCATTGTCTCACGTTTCCCAAATGATATATTTATGATCCCATAGACTTATAGGAAAATGTTCTGAGAACTAATAAGTGTCAAATATCCAAAGCCCCATGACATTTAGAATGGCCTAGTCAAAGTCTGGACATAAGTCCAATTGAGATGCTGTGGTAGGACCTTAATTAGGCTTTTGATGGTTGAAAACTCAACAATGTGGTTAAATAAAAGCCAAAAATTACTTTTTTTGCAGATACGTTGGTTTTTAAAGCTGTTTTCCAACACTGTGTTGCTTTTATGAAACTGATCATCTTCAAATGATATTTTATTAATGATCTGAAACAAAAAAACGAACATATGAAGCATTAAGAAGACTTTCAAAGTGCTGTAGTTGTTTATTTTTAATGAGCCAAACTGTAATAGAAAATGAAACTCCTTGCAATAAACTAAAATTCTTTTAAGGAAAGATGCCAAACTTCTTCTTCTTGTCCCCTCATTTAGTTATTTCCATATGGTAACAAATTTCTAATTCTTTTTGTTGAGTTATGGTGTTGATTTTAATTTATTTGGAAGGTGTATTCCTGGTTTAGGGAAACAGTTTCTTCATGTCTCCCATTTCCATCCCAGAAATTTAGGGAATTAGTTAAAAATATGAACCAACTTAATCAGTAATTTAATGCTGTTCAGATATAAGAGGGTTTTGCCAGTTTTTGAACCCAGCCCTACTCCTTCCAGTTCTCCTTTAAAACATCTTCCCAACCTGGAACTGACAGTCAACATTTCATTGAACTGATATTTCAAAGTCGTCATCCTTAAGAAAAGGTTTAAGAAACACTGCAGTTGTACATTTGTGTCTGTGTTGTGCCTTCATGCATTTCTGTGAAACATAAACAAGTCCATGTCCCAAGCAGATGCCTGCGTCTTTTCATTTTCTTAGTTCAAAGCAGAGCAAGAGTAAATTTGTCTTTCTTCAGAGAGCGGGGCACGTAGATTACTTTCTCCTCTCTACATATTAACTCATATTGATTAATCCAGGAATTATAATAGGCAGAAAAGCAGATGAAGGATTCTGTGTAACAGCCTTCATCTCAGCGAGAGCCAAACACAATTCGCAATGTTGTAACGCAATGCTATGATTTACTGTTAGAATAATTATTTTTTCTTACCTTTTTAGTTTTACTTGTTTGTTTTTCATTCATAGATTTAGTATTCACATCCCAGAGAGAAGCAACTTGTTAGACCTTGCAGCTGCAGCCCCTTCTTATTTTGGGATAAATATAAAATGACACATATTTTTGGATGTATACATTATATATTCATGTTGAATATGTATGAAAAGCACAATCATTTGTACATTTTGCAATATACTTCAGTATATTACATGAATATATAATAGGTTGTATAATACTTGTATCATCTGTATAATGACCTAAATTATAGATATTTTTTAATGTTTGCTCCCATTTATTAATAGTAAGATTCTTTCTCAAAACAATCTCATCTTCCTCGTCTCTCCTTTCAGGATCAGCTGCTTTGAGAGGAAATTTATCTCACATTGACATTAATTTAATTTTGACCGGGAAATGATGCTGCCATACCGTTAGCTCTGTCACAGATTGCCCAAAGGCAATGTAAACAGCTTGTGTGCCTTTGCTATTTAGGGATCTTTTTTAAAAACACTGAACCATCCACCTCAGCATTAAACAACAGGATTATAACCTGGCTCATCCTCTGTGTCAGACGTCGGTTGGAGGTTCTGTTCAGCCACAGTGACTGAAACATAACAACTTCACAAAATCACCTGGTAAAAAAATTTGCAAAAATTCAACTGCAAAAATGCAACATCACAAATTCAAGAGCAGGGATTGAGCTGCAGAAATTGACCTTCAAACTTTTACCTGGAGAAAATTGTCTGCAAAATCTCACCTTAAAAGTTGAACAGCACAATTTCACCTGAAAACATTCAAGACCAGAAATTCAAGTGCTTGAAATTGTGGAGGCCTTCTGGTTACCAAGCCAAAGCAATTAGCACTCATTAGCATAGGATAGCTGTTAGCCAATCAAATTACGCTCTTTTGATCACATGACAAAGCCTTAGCTGACTAGCGCTGCTAACTGTTTAAGGGCGACTAGGATAGAAACTCTAAAATGGCAGAAAAACATTATCTACCTATTGTTTTAATTTGCTAAATTGAAGAAAAACTTCTCTTTCAAGAATGAAATGCATCACTGTCATTGATTGATTTTAGCTTCTTCCTGCCATGTGTGCCCTTGGGCAAGGCACCTAACATCAAGTTCCTAGTTTGAGCAGCAAAATTATTTTTATTTCATGGAAGGCCGAAGTGAGTTGTTTCCTGTTGCTGCAATGCTTAACATACCGAAGAACCTCTTTTGACGAACACACACAACTGAATGCAAGTTTAGTTTCTGCACTCCTAAAAGGAACAACTAAACATGGATAAAAATGTACAATATAAATATTTAATTCAGGATTAATGATGTGGTGAAAGACAGTAAGGAAAGAAATGTCAACAAGGTAATTAAAGTTTGCAGAAAAACACTGTCGATCAAGGTTTCTGTGTCTTTAAAGGTTTATGAGAATCCAGGCTCATCAATTCAAAGCCCTTGCACAGTCCTGTACCCATCTTCTTAAAAATAAAGATCAAACTTTAAACCTAATTATTAGGTTTTTGTTCAATAAAAGAATGAAACTGGGATACTGATGTTTATCGTATAATTTTACATGCTCTGTCGAGGCATCAGCTCTAAGAATTTGACCTCAGCAACATGAGGATGAAGATAAACATGGGTCCTTTCAAACAAACACAAGGACAAAGAGAATTAAAAAGATTAATAATCTCAATTCAAGGGTCCATGTCTGGCCAGAACAAAAAAAAGAAAAAAGAACAGAAAGGGTATCGAGATAAATTTAATGAACTGATTATTTGGCAGATCCTCTGCCAGAAGAATCTCCAACTCGCCGTCCGTAACTGAAAAGTCAAAACCACTGGGAGTAATTTAGGAAAAATGACTAACTATCTGTGCAAAAATCACCACATGAATCCTCATTAGTGCTTCAATTAAGAGAAAAGAGAAGTTCAGAATGTCGAGAGTGAAAGTGACCGCTGAAATTTTACAGCGTTTGCAACAACTCTCTCTACTTTCTCCCTTTTACTCAGAACCTCCCCTACAAATGTACAATTATTTGTTTTAGATCTTAAAGGTGACCTATAATGCTTCCTTAAAAAGGTTAGCATTGGTCTATGGGCTATTCAAAACATGTTCATCACATTGTTTGCACAAAATTGTTCTTAGGAAAATCATTTATCCGCCATCATCCATGGCCATGCTAGCTAGTGTTAGCTTTAGCTAGGATGAGGTAGTCTTTCGGCTGAATTAAAATCAATCAATCATTCACAATTTGTAAATGTTTTTCAGCCCTTTCAGTGGCTGAAAGTGCATTAAAAAGTTATTTTTTAAAGAACTTCCTTTGAATAGTTTAGCTTCTTCCATCAGCTGCGACTTTCAGATTTAATTTGCAGAGCCATTAAACTGTTAGACCTTCAGCTGAACAAAGGATTCTCATACAACAGCAATCCTATCGATCCCTGATCAATAGTAAACACAAGGCCATAGCTTCAAAGGAGAACCGATCACAGCTTTTACCCCAGAAATGGAAAAGGAAGAAACGAATCCAAACTCAAGAAACACTGTTCAGATTTATGGTTGTTATTGTCAGAGCAGAAAATCAATTTCCCTTCCCAGGGCTTATTAGTGTTTGTTTTGAAAAGAAGCGCTTATAAGTGCTGAAAATCTGCCAAATCTGTTTAAGTTAATTATGAAAATATGTAAAAAATAATAATGAAATTATCACATATGAGGGGAAAGATTCAGCAAATGGGAAGCAGATAAAAGAACGTAACAGTTTTGCTTTAACCAAATCATGCAAAATGCATTAATTTGCATTTAATTCAATCTTTTATCTTATATTTATTTGTGGCGTCCCAGAAATCAAGCATGGATCTTTTATTAATAGAGTTTCACATATCAGGACTTAAAGAAGGTAAGATGACTGGATCGATCGCTTTTTGTGCTCAGGAATCTTTATTCTGACCTGAAACTTTCCTCAAAGTGTCCAAACATTCACTCTATTTTTAAAGGTTTCCAGCTTTGTAGAGCAAATAGGTGAGAAAATAAACGACAGACCGCAAGTTAAATGTGAAATAAATAATGAGGGAGACAGATGTGAGCTGTTACAGGAAGGAAGTTGAGAAGCAGCTGAGAAATGTGTGATAATGATCACAGAGGGAGGTGAAAAAACCTCTGTCACCAAGAAGCTTTGGACCAGTCCTCATTTTCTATATTTCCTTTCTAAGCAGCCAAACTTTCGAAAAAGTGGTTTTGATCAACAATCGTTCAACCTGCAGGAAGGTTTGTAAAAGAAAAGGGAAAAACAAGTCAAGGGGGAAGATTAACACGAAGTAAAGACCACAAAATTCAAAAGCACCCAGAAAATAAAAAACAAACAAATGAAAAAATATAAAAGAATAAACATAAATTGAAAAATTACTGACAAAGTGGCAACAATGAAAAGAATATCTGTGAAATATAAACATAGATAAATGACCAAAATACAAACACACACAAAATACAGGGACTAGAAATTCAACTTTGACTTTCTTCTCAATACTTTCATATGACCCTTGAACTTGAATATGGGAAACATTTCTCATTCAAATTGATGCTAAAATAAAAATACACTGAGGAAAAATCAAACTTCTACTGCGATTACCATTCATTTGTTCAGACATCACCAAATTTTATTGTCTTAAGAGCACAAAAATATAAACTACATTAAAATACAATTTATTAACAGAAAAACTTTTAATTTATTACAAATATTTCAAGGCTTAAATCAAGTATTGACTCATATTTCTTGCTGAAAATGTAAGTTAGTTTTGTTTTCTTTCAAGTGTATGAAGATATTTGGAGAAGCTATCAGGAGTTATCAGAGATGCCATGTCTTCACCCATTTATGGCTTACATTTCAAAATGATGTCATGATGTCAGAAGAGAGAATGTATTTAATCTGTAATCTCTAATCTGGATGACTTGTGGGATTTAAATATTTTGTCTAACCAAGCATTTTCTTCCTCCTTTAACTGGACCAGTAATCTGCCACGTCCCTCAAACACACAATAAACATGCAGCTTCTGATTTCTGCCTAGAAACATCGAAAGGGCAAAGTTGAGTAATGAGAGTATTCATCACAATAAATCAAAAGCAAACAAACACACCTGAACTGAACTCACACCTGAACGGCTGCAGCAGCAGAGCTTTGTGCATCTATCATCTTTCACCTTTGACCCCTCTCTGTGCCGTGGCTGATCGGAGGGATGAAGACAAATGCGGCGGCTCGTCCCTCTCTGGTCTCCTTGACCGACACTCGTCCTCCCGGGATGTGACTGTTTTCACTTTTTGCTCTTCAGGTTTTCCGTTTTGTTCTCCTAGAAAATCAAAATGCAACATCAAGAAACTGAAGCACAAACAAGATTAGAAATTAAATAAAAAGCAGCAAAGACACTTTTGACACTTATTACGACCAGTAATGGAAGTTTTAATCATTTATTTCTGTGGTGTACACCACAGGTGTCCAAAGTGTGGCCCGGGGGCCGTTTGTGGTCCTTGAAATGATTTTGATTGGACTAAAAGTTAAGATTTTGGCCAACAAGATAAAAAATTGATGACCAAAGGAAAGTTTTTCTTTTCCCTACTTATGTTTTGGATCTTCAATTATATAATTCAAAATAATAATATTTATTTCTGAGTATGTGAAAGTAAAGGAGAAGAACAAAAAAAAATCAAAATAAGCTACTTTTTGCATTTTAAATTTCATCAAATTTGTGGCTCGACAATAGTTTGGACAACACTTTTGTATACAAACTCAAATTTTTGATGTTCTCTTTCACACAAAGATTAAACAGAAATTTTACAGCAGATCTTTGCCTATGCATGATTCAGTATTCGCTGATTCCTTGAGAATATTTAAAATAAGAAAATGCAGCCTGTGGCGTTGGCACAGACAAGACACGTCACTTCCCCAAATGGACCGGAGACGTTTGGGACGCCAGAAAGACGTCCAGAAACTAAACGTCTTAGATGATGTCAGACTTCTGCTGGACTCAGAGCCAATGGCCGCTCCATTCCCACCAACACTTCAGCCTTAATTTCCAGAACATTTCATCACTTTCCCCTAATTAAATGCTGAAAGTCTGGCACTCTGATGGAAGTGAATTAGCATGAGTTTTGGAAAACAAACACTTCCCATTGGCTCTGCAGGGAGCAAACCTGAACATGGCTGCCTGGCGGTGCTTTCCTGTTTTGTGATTCACATTTAATCAGATGCGATGCTAGTGAGGGCCGTGGCTCATCTTTCAGCGGCAGAATGATGAACGAGAGCTCAGGCCGAAGGATGTGTGATGAACATGGAGGCGTTGCCAGGATAGCAGCAGGAGGTCTGCAGATCTATCAAACCAAGGTTAGAAACTTCTCCAGTCTCTCCTCAAATCTTTAAATATTCACTTTTGGTTCATTTTTATTGCCCCAAGAAACAGGAAGAACCTAAAATCAAACTCCTCTCACAGAGTTTAGAAAGATTATAAACTCACAAAAAATGATTTCCAATATTCGTAACATAGAGCGATTAATGGTGACCTTCATGTAAATTTGGTTTTAGTCTTTGAGCATTTCTGCAACATGAGGATAAGACGTGTCTTTGTTGACTTTCTCTTTCCTCGGGGAAAGAACAGCTTAAAAAAGGCAACTGGAACCAGCAACAGAGAAGAGAAACCAGCGAAATAAAATGTACTCCACTGCAGTAGAGCCCATAAACCTTTCACTGAACCAATAAGTAATGAGTAAAATATCTGGAAGAATCGCAAAAATACGAGAAAAAGCTTCAAATAGGGCAGGACGATAAATCAATTTTAACATTTAATCAAATTGTTATTTTTTGAGGATTAAATTTGTGAAAAATCTGAATTATTTTTCACCAATGGACTCATTGAGTTACTGTAGTTTAGAGGGCGGCCATCTTGTTTGACAAGCATGTTTTACAGCTTCTTTTAAGAAAATTGTTACGATGGCCCTAATGCTTCGTTGTGGAGTTGACTTGAATTCAAAGTTCAAGTAATTTATGCAGATAATGTCCTAATATCACTGGAGAACAGTCATGGTATTAGGAGACTAATAGTAATTGTAACTTTATAAGAACTTCAACACAAAAAGCAAAAATTAAAACGAGGAATGTTGTGAAGTTATATTTTGGTACAAATTTTACATATGATACTTGAAGTAATATTTTAATCCATCAGTGTCAAAATATTTACCAATAGCAGGACTTTGAAATTATTGTACCATTATTTTCTTGTAATTAAACAAAAATTTTCATAGCTTGGCTCGAGTCACAAAAGGGAGGATTAAATAAAAGACACATTTTGGAGTCTTTTTTTTAGAAAAGAAAGAAAGAAAGAAAAATCAATTAAAATCGGAAATCAAATATGGTATGAAAAAATCTGAGATTTTACTTTTAAGCCATACTGCCCTTCATTTAGCAATAAAAACACTCCAGTCCTCAGAATGAAAGGTGATGGAATAGAAATTACACTTTAACATCAACACATGTACAAAATGAAAATAAAATTAATTGTGACGCCACTCAAGTTGGAGACAAGTTTAAGTTTAAATCCAAAAACATTATTTTCAAACTGTCTCCTGATTGTGTGGTCTAAAAGTAAACAGTGACTCACTGCTTTAAAGGCTGAGGCAAATTGAAGCTGAAGCTGTGTTTATGGTGGGTGCAAGCTAAAAATAACTCATACAACTTCAACTTTGTGTGCAAATACGTCAAATTAGGCGAAATTAGGCAAAGTTTTGACCACTAGATGCTTCTAAAGTGCCTGCAACGTGACCTTTGTTATGTGTAAAATATGCATCAATAGGGTTTAGTGGCACATCATCTTGGTTATCTGCTACTTTGATACAAATTGAGAAATAAATACAGGCACAGTAGAAAGTTTTTGTTATAACAGTAATAAAAAATACATAAAAGTGCAAAAATGACACAAAACTATATCCCAAAGTATTATTATTTCACTGTTTTGACATTTCTTGTTTAAGAAAGAACATGTTTTGTATATAAATCTTGATATAACAAAACTTTTTAAGTTAGGCATCAAACAGAAAGCAAAACAAAAGTAATAGAAAACATATTATGTCTTTATTAAAAACAAAAACGCATATTAACACTAGTCTGTGTCTTTAGATGCTTGTTTAGATTCATTTTCCACATTAATGTGTTTATACTGTGTCACATTGTGTTGTAAGTCACCATGTACCGGCTTAAAACTTAAGTTACTGCATCCCTGAGCAACACTCAGTAATGAGGCTAATGAGGGACCTTTAGTTTATCCCACATTTAAAGGGCATTAAGTCATATGTGACCTTTACCTCGCTGCACAACTCAGCATGAACACACACAAATCATACACTGCACTGTTCTTGTGTTCTCCTTTCTGACTCGGAAAAGAAACGAGTCCTGACAGGTCAGTAGCGTGTCTCATAATCAGCGACCAGCACTGAGATATTCCTGCACATCTGAAGGCCATGAGGTCGTCCTGTTTTAGTCAAAAACCTGCTGGGTTCCTTCACTTCGCAACCTTTTCCTGTGATTATAATTTTCACATTTCTTCTCACTTTGTCATAAACGCGGTGGTGAGGTGGTGAGGAAGACGCCTTTTATCACCGGATTGTGATTCTCAACCCAAAGTGATAGAAGAAACACCTTCTTCTGCTCGGTGGGGAATCAGGCCTCATCAGTCCTGCTGTTTGTCCGGTGGTTTTTCTTTTCACTGATTTTATTTTATGATGATCTCTGTGGACCAAAACAATGAAAGCACTTCGTAGGACCTTAGTGTGGACATCCTATTAAATATCTATTCTATTTTAAGAAATGTTTTGTGTCTCTACAAAAGAAAGTTATAGATTTTAGAAGAGCAAAATTTAAATTTTTTCACATTTTTTCATTTCCATCTGTCTCAACTGCTTCTGAAAAGCACTTAAAAAAACCACCAAGTCATTCTTTTGGCAATGAGGTAATTTTCTTTACTGTTGATTCAAAAACATTACAAATATGTTTTATCGCCTGAAATATCTTTAGCTTTAAGGAGATGCACATAGATGCACATAAATGGTGCGTGAAATTTTGCAGAATTGCTTCAAAACCGATATATTTTTTTTTGGTGTCTGAAAAATGAGCTGTTTGAAAAACCGCCTGACTGTAAAGTCATGGAGGACATGGAGGCCAAGCATGTCCTCTGTTGAATTTTAGACTCATCCGTTCTAAGAACATTATTAATTTTACATTTTTTTGTTTGATTTCAAGCAGACAGAAACTTCTTAGTTGAATGTGAAAAATTATGCACTCACACGGTGCATTTTGTAGCGAATATAGGAAGGTTAAATTACGTAGAAGGCAGATCTGTGACCTGACAACATTCCCATCAATAACAGCAGTACAACTTTCAACTAAATAAACATTACAATAAACATTACAATAAACATTTGAGTAGTTAGATCAGATTAGCTGTTAGCTTTATTGTTTTAAGGAGTTTTATAAGTGAGTCTACTTTACTGCTGGTAAGCCACTGACTGCTCCTGTTATTACTTACAGTTTTTCCTATACTGTTGTAAAAATTGTTGATTTTTTTTATGCACAAATATACAGAAACTCGTTTTTTTTTCTACTTATCTTGCTCAGCTGTATATTTCTTCAAACTCTAACTTGAGAGTATTTTTTCTTTAGCATTAAATTATGTCTCTCATTACTTTAAAAAAAATACATAAATATATTTTACGATTGTGTGAATCTTCCTTTATGCCTGTCACTTTAATGCAGGTTCACCTCAATTTCCCCATTGAGGAACATTAATGTCTATTTTTATTCTAGTCTAAATCATTTTCGTCTCGCCTAAAACTACAAGTTCTTAATAAAAGATGAAACTTGGCCTTTTGGAGCTCTCTATGTAACATGATATATTTAAAACATGATCTTTCTTAAATAACCCTGTGACCTGAAGAACGTTTACTGAACTTTGTGGAAAGTTTGATTTAAGAAATGACAACAGTGCAGCCTAAAAGTGACAGATGTATAAATATATTTTTTATCTTCCTTTACTGTAATTGTTAGTTGAGCTTTTTATTGTGTTTTAACTCCTTTCTGCACAAACATTAAGAGAAGATAACATCTGAAATCACAAACTCTACTTTTTACTGACAAAAGATTAGAAGAGGAAAAAAACAAAACAATATGACCTTATATTAGATGTTGACTTTGTCTTCAGTCTTCTGTATTATTATTTGAACCTGTTTTATATTCACTGGACTGTAATCAACGTCCGATCATTGTGTGGAAATTTGATTTGCCACATTCTGGCGACTGAACGGTGAAAAACAACGCAAACACGGGAACGCCAGCTCAGTGAAAGTACAGCCTGAAAACATTAATGACTCATACGGCAGAGTGTGAACACCGAGCAGACAAAAGCCTTCAGGACTGTTCTGTGTTACTCTGATATGCATAATTTATTTCCTCATAATTCAGAGGGAAAATATCTACTAAAGCTGATTCCTGTCCTCCATGTTGTAAGTTTGCTCTGAAGGAATTCACTATCTGTAATTGTTAGTATTTTTAAACACGATTAAGACAAATATGTGAAATTTGGGATGGATTAATTGGAGCTGAAATAAATTAACACACGTAAAGTTGAACCCTGGGCAAAGAAATATGTAATCTCTTCCTCGGTAAATTTACTTTTGTTGCAAAAATCCTCAAAATATTTTACCAAACATCTGAATATCCTGTAAATATAAAACATACCAAACCTTAGTGTTCACGCTGATGCGGTTGTAACCACTAAAATAGGTTTTCATATCAATCACTGATTTCTTGTAGCAAACATACTTTTTCTTAAATGTAATATTACTGTTGAATTGACTTCCTGTTTTGAAGAGCCAGCAGTCTTTGCTGCGTTCACACTGCAGGCCTTAAAACACTCAATTCCCGATTCTTTTTTGTGAAATCTGATTCACTATTCAAAGTATTAGAGACTGGTTTGTGAACTGCAAGCATACGGGAAGTGTCCCGCAGTAGAGGGCGCAGTAACGTCACACATAGAGAGCGTGTTCAGCATTCAACCATCATAAAGAAGAAGAAGAAGAAACAACAGAGTTAACAGTCGGATAAGAACATCAGAAGTTGTTGTCCAACCAAAACCAGCACATTAACAGCTTAATCTTCACTATCGTCCGCCATGTTTGTTGTTTTTCTTCCCGATTGTTCGTGTCCGGGCGCAGAATAGTGCTTAACATGACTAAAAGATCAAATAATAGAGAATTTTCACACCATTTTTAGCTTTATTCCTCAGTATTGACTATTTTAAAATGTTTCCTTAATTGTTTGAAACACCTCTGTTCTTAGTTTTATAACCGCTTCTTGTTGCAGTTTGATTGACAAATCTTACATTTTAAATATTCCCCGCTATATTATGTTTGATGTCATTTGTTGTCAGATTTGCTTTTATCTCAACTTGTCATTTCCCCCTCAGTGCCACCAATAATGATGCAAAGCAGCTCCTCCTGTTCTTCTTCCTTTTAATGGATCCTAAGACCAAATCTAATTTCCCTGAATTCACTTGCTGCTTCCCAATTTAGTTAACGTTTCCTTCTGAATGGATTTGGATTGAATTAGCACCGTAATAAACAAGAAAGCGACTGATCCTGCTTTAAGAGTAAATGAAAGAAATGAGGATGTTTATCACACTAAGCATTAATCGGTTTAACTGTTAAATCCAGTGAATATTTAGGACTTTCTATTAGTCCTCCACCCAATTAATATTGATTTAAGCACCTTCAGTTATGTCAGATGGGTTTAAAAAGTTTAATTACATGTTTTAAAATGCCAAGTGAGGAAATCAGACTAAATCAGGTGGTGCCAGGATTTACTGCCGTCATTCATCCACCTTTCTCAGTTTAAACTCAGTGATAAAAAGCTGGCAATTTAACAGAAACCTTATGTGAAGAATTACTTTTTTCTCTCTTTTATGCAAAGTCTATCAATTTTGTTAGTTTTAAATTACATGTTTTAAAGGGGACCTTTCAAGTAAAATTCACGTTTTGCTGATTTTTATGCTTCCATTTGGGTCTCAACTGCTTCTAATAAGCGCTCAAAGGGGCACATAGTTCCATTTTATAACATGATAGTAACTTTAATTGTTATTAAAATGCTGTATATATCAAACATGACTTAAAATAAATTTTACTTAGCAATTATAAGACCTTGAAACTGGGCGTATGTCTCTTTAAGAAGCTTCTGCTATGTCTGGTGTTCCACTTTCAGGAAGTCAAGACAACATGGCTCCTCTATTAACCTTCTTACAATGTTTTTACCGGAGTTTCCCTGAAAAGTAGTTCCTTTAAGGAGTTCAGCAGATGCACAGTTCTACCAGGTAGTTGCTAATTGCTGCTGGCTAGTCTGAACGAGCTGAGTGGGTCGTAACCATAAAAGGTCCGTGATTATTTCCATGTTTGCCAATTATCTTTTTGATCTACACTTTGTTTTTTTCTCTACATGTGTTAATTTTTCTGTTAATGTTGTATTTCTTGTTTTAAATGTTGTTTTTTACCTCTGCTCCTTTATTTTCCAGTGAAGAACATTGAATTATGTAAGCAGCTGGACAGGGTCTGTAAAATGAATGTGTCCAATAAAAAGCCTATATTATTGATAAATTATAACTAAGTTAGAGAAAGGACCTAATGGGAATATGTTGCTTAATTGATATCCATGCAGTTGCAGCAAAAAGTTGCTGAGTTCCTCTAAATAAAACTCACCAAATGATTCCAGAGTGTTTTTCTTTTATTGGAACATTCAAAATTAAGAAAGAAATCTTTACAAAATTAATTACTGATAGCAACAGATACAACTTTAAAAGGTTTGAAGTATAGATTGAGAAGCAAATTTAAGATAAGAAAATAATAGTGCAAGAATGAGGTGGAAGGTAGAAAGCAAAGACACTGGATAGGCCTGAAGCAACTAAAGTCATACAAAGTCGCTGATTTTCTGCATCGTTACTGAGCATGCTCCTGCAGCCGGAGGTTATATCTGGACGTCATGTGCATGTTCTTGCTCGTTTGCTCTACAAACTTGACCCAAGTCCCAGTTCATGACCAGTCTGAGCTGGTTGCTTGCTGCATAAGGCGTTCAAGGTCTGAGCACCATGAACGCTTGGGACCGTGTGTTTAATGTCCTTCTGTTTTCACCTGCACCTTTTACTTCTTGCGGTAGTCGTCTGCGTAGGCTCTGTGGTCGTCCTGTTCAGGGAAGCGGTCTCCGTAGCTCCGGAGGATGTCCTGCAGGCTCGGCATACCTTGCGACTGAGGCGGGTAGGCCATATAAGGCTCTTCCTGACCGCTCTGGTAGGGCTCGGCCTCGTACTGGTCTTGTCCGTGTTGCTCAGTCTCTTCTGTTCTGCGGTCCTCCTGAATGTGGAGTTCAGGTTGGGGTTGTGCTGGTTCGTAGCGACGCAGGCGGCAGTCACGGTCGTACTCCGGGTCACAGTGAGGGTTGTCTGGTTCCAGGACGCCTCTGCGGTCGCCGTCTGTATTCTGATGGGGTTGGTAGGGATCAACGGGGTACGGAGAGTGGCGAGGAGCTCCGGACTGAGGTTGGCTGGGTCTTACTGGGAAACATTCGCGGTCGTAACCAATGTAGCAATCATAGCCCTCTTTGGTTTTACCTGGAGGTCCCAGAGAGTGACGCTCCTCCTGGGGCGGCTCCTCGTAACTCGGGTTGGAAAACGGGTACTGCTGCCTGGGTGACGGAGGACTCTGACGATTCATGGCTTCCCGGACAGCAGAGAAAGGGTCGTTAGGGTTAGACTCAGGAGCAGACATGCGTGGAGCATATGGGTCATTATTCTGTGCCTGGGACATGAACTGACGAATAATGTTGTACGGATCAGTAGACTGAGGAGCGGCTGGCGTCGGATACTGCCTGTACATTGCGTACGGATCTGTGACTCTGTTAGCATTAGCATAAGCATCTCTAAACATGGCATAAGGGTCATTCTGCTCAGCTGGAGGAGGAGCTGCACGAATAGACGCAGCATCGTCTCGTTCATCGCCTCTGTACTCCTGTGGGGGGGAAGAGAATCTGGTGGCAGTCAGAGGATTGCAGTTGTCTTCATAAAGAGGGTTGCAAGATCCAGGACCAGTGTGGGCTGAAGGGTTGGGAGCACGAGGAGCCTGTAGGGCCAGATGAGTAAAAAGTTAAAGTGACAGCAGATAAAATGTCATGAATTTGCAATATATTGACAAAAAACATACCACAAGAGAAGCAGCATGGGAACAGTAAGGGTCCTGGAGAGGATCACAGTTGGGGTACTGATGGTAGAGACCAGAAGGTGCCTTTTGAGCTAGTTTAGCTTTGCAGGCAGGGTCTTTCTTGGGGTCACAGCCCAGGTGGCTGTATGACGGTAGGGGTCCAGAAGAGGCACGATACCCATAGGCAGCTCTCAGGTGGTACTGCAGACACTCGACGTCATCAGAAGAGCAGATACGCAACAGCTCTGCCTTCTGCTCCTAAAAAAATGAGGAACAGAGACTGACACGCACACTTAACGCAAGAAAAACTATTCTTATGCTTTTACTGAATGATACAAGTTTGTTTTCTTAGAGCCAATCAAGCTAAAACTCAGCCAATTTCAGTCACCAAACAACTTCTATTTTAAAGTTTATCTAATACCCCTGAGAAAGTCGTGTTAGATACACTGACAAATTTTGTACAAATCCACCTAAGTGGGTTGAGCTAAGAAACACCAATCTAGCAACTTTGCATCAAAACTGACAAATTTAACGACTTTAATCTGAGTTTTTAGAGTTTTTTATTGCTTTGTCTGAATATAAGACAAAGCTCTATAGCTCAGCTCTGTCCTGAGCTAGAAGCAAGTGTTACTGTGAGCCCCTTCCACTTCCTGTCCTGCAGTCAATCTGACTGCCGTCCACCCTGTTGAATGCCGTCAGAGCAGAGGAGACCCTTTCCACTTTGCAAATTAAAAAATGTTGATTTGGTGGGTTAGTTACTCTGTCCAAATGACTGAAAACACATATTACCTTGGTTAGGAAGGACACTGCAGATGGAGCGTAGTAATAATGGGCCGGCTCCTTCGACTGAGCAGCAGCACGGACATATAAAGGAGCAGGGGCCTTGACTGCTGCTGTGGGGGCAACTGGGACCACCAGGGGCAGATAGGGGCTCTTACCCTGGACTAGAGCCATATACAAGCAGTGAGTATCCTTGGTTGGGTCACATGTTTTGATGGGGGCTGGTTTAGGGGGCTCTGGTTTGGATTTGGGCCGGCCGATGTAAGACGCCACGCAGTTGGGATCGTCAGTGTCGGAGCAGGACTTGTATATCTCCCCCAAGTGTCGCAGGTAGGCCTTGTAGGAACGGCGCGCCTCGGCTCGGTTCTTGTTCTGAAGATAGGCCAGATAGATTTTGTCCATTTCTTGAACCTGGAGGTGAAGGGGGTTGTTAGTGGTGAGCTGCCTCTACTAGCTTAAAGTACAGAAAAACAGTTATACGAGTCCTTTAGCAACCTTCAGAAAGGATTTACCTAGAGATTTTGTCTGAGTTTAGGTCAATATGGAAATGACGAACACAGCAAAGCAGAAAGCTGCAAATAATGCTAAAGCTTTATTTTAGACATGAATTAATTGTTTTTGCTAGCGGTAGCATTGTGCCATCTTGTTAGTGCTGTGTGCTAGCTGTTAGCTCCTTGATGACAAAATGGTATTGTTACATAAATAATTTGGCATTGCTTCTAACACTTTTGTCTTGGGGAACAATGAATCCAAATATATTCAGTGAAATTTGCAGCACTAGCATTAGCTAACTTGCTAACTATGCTAAGCCTTGTTTACGTTGACATTTTTTGGCTCAAACATGTCAGTTGCTAGATAATGGCATCTCTGCTACCTACAAAAATGGCTCCACAGGTGAGAGTGGAACGTTCTTAAAGGGGGCGGGGCCTGAAGTGTCTCATTTGCATTTAAAGAGACAGTACCAAAACGAGATGCTCTCAGCCTGTGGAGTTACAATAATGAGAAATTCATACCAAAGTATTGCAGTTCCACTTTATTTAGACAACTTAATATAAAAAAAGGAGTTAAAAGATATGTCCACTTTAAAATGACTATTGAAAATGGAAACACTCATTTAGGTGTTTTGCAACTGTAATCTACTGATACAAGTAGCTGGCAGGTGTGTAATGCAGACAGCTTTGTGTGTGTGTGTGTGTGTGTGTGTGTGTGTGTGTGTGTGTGTGTGTGTGTGTGTGTGTGTGCGTGTGTGTGTGTGTGTGTGTTAGCGCTGACTCACTGCCTGTTGGTTGCCGTTGTCTGTAAAGTACTTGTACCAGGCCCAGAAGTCGGAGTGCTGTTTGTACCAGCTGATGTTCCTGCGGTTACGGATCAGCCTCCTGTGGGAAGCTGCAGCTTCTGCCTTTTCCTGGATGTTTTCCCCCACTGAGGCCAAGACACAGGAGGTCAGGGCTAAGGATCCTTACCTTACAATACACTTAATGACCTAAAGCTGATTTTATTTACACGTTTTCAATTTCCCTAAAGCTTTTTTATCTTTTCCTCACATTACAACCACTAATCTTACTGTTACTGTTGAGATTTTAGGCATATTGTGAAGTAGAGCAAGATAAATACAAGACAAAAATTCAGCCCAAACTTACTCTGGTGCATCTAAATAAAATATAGTGCAACAAATTCCCTTCAGGAGCCACCTAATTAGTCCAGTTGTGTGTAATATATCAAGCAGACCATGGAAACAGTGAAGAAGAAGAATGGCTTCTGATCAGAGGAGACCGAGCCCTCGTCCACACATAGCCGAGTTTTTACAAAAAACAAAATCTTTGCCGCATTGTTTAAAAAAATATCGCACACACAGGATTGTTTTTCAGAAAGTTTTCATCCGCATCAACCCACAAAAAATCTCCCCTGATCGTTGTCTTAAACATGTCAAACCTATAGGGGGCAGTGTAAACCCATGTCAGCCAATCAGATTGCTTCAAAACGACCATACCTTCATGCTGGGAATTAAACACCATGTTTATGTTACTCTCCATATTGATCATAGACAATGACCAGACATCCACTAGGTAGCAGTTATATAAGTAAGAAATGCTGCCACCTGCAGGTGGGAGTTAGGATGACTTTAGTTTTTGACTATTTTTGCGGAAAATTTGCCAAAGAAATTATCACAAAACAATTGTGTTGATCTGTTGATTTTGCATGAATTTGTAAATTTTCAAAAAAAACAATATGGACCCACTGATGTAATTTAGCAGAATACAGATAAACATTGCTTTGATTTGATTGATAAAATAATCTAGATTATATCTTGCTAAAAAGTTACTTGTTAGTTAATTTTGCCTTATCTCAGGTGTTTGCACTAAGAATTAGTGATGAAAGATAAAACTGATATTTACCATCTCCTTTGGACTTTTGCAAAATTGGCCCGGCAGACAAGAAGGCTACAAACAGAAAAGCAAAGCAGATGTCATGTCACATCCAGAAGTTAGTTTGGGAAACTTTCCAGGATTTTTAATTTGCCTTTAATGCATCGATAACATGACATTAAACCTCAAACACTTAGAGGCTGGCATCATTCATGAAGTAAGCCAGAGGTAATTGGCTCAGCCTGGAGCGTTGCATCGGCAGCTCTTTGTAGATTTTATGGGGACGCCTGTAGCATCAAACCTCCCGCTGCGTGTCCAAAACGCTGTGTGTGAACCAACCCTTATTTGTTTGTGCGCACATGTGCATCGCACAGTTTGACCCCCAAACAGCGAAGGGGAACAGCAGAATCAGCTCCTGGTTCCTTTCATCTCTCCGGGGGAAAGGTGTTAATCCCTTACAGAGGGGAGGAGGAAGAGGAGGTGAAAAGAGCTTAAAAAGGTCTGGAGTTTGAGGATGACATGGCAGAGGTCCAAAGGAAACATCAAAATGTGTTTGGAGTTGAGAAGGTTTGATGGAGAAGGACAGAAAGCGACACTGTTACAAAACTGATGCGTTTTCCTGTGGAAATGTCAGGTTTTAAGTAATTAACTCTACCAAAAGAAATATGAAATTTAATTTACCGCTGAATTACATTAATAATCTGTTCAGTAGAGGTGCGCTGGATTATCGGCGCTGGTCTCCTCAATTCTGGTGGATCGGTGACCGACTGATGTTCACGTGTGAAGCCGATCTCATCTACCTCAGTAAATGTCTGAAGGTTGACCTCTGAACCACTGGGTCATGTCTGAATATTTACAGCAAACAACTATTTAAACTCAGCAACTTTCTTGCTACATTTAGCAACATTTCAGCCGAAAAAGATTTAAATCGGCTTCTTAAGGATCGGAAACGGTGCAGCCCTACTGTTTAATCCATAAAAAATTATTTTGCATAACGGATTTGGTTTGACTTTCACAATAATTGTCCATTTGAAAATACTCACATGCAGCTGCTGTAAAAACACTGTGATGTTTAAAGCACCTTGTTAATGAAATGTGCTTTACAAATAAACTTGTTTACAAAAGTTTCTGTGATTTAAACAAACTGTGATTTTACATACAGGAACAACTATTTTTTACAGTGTAAATAACCTGTAGTGATGAAGAGGAAGAGGAAGGGGTGGGAGCGCTAAGACGCCGCTGGATTGTTCTTTACAAGCTTGTAAAAAGAAAGAAAAAAGCGACTCGCACATCTGGAAGCAGCCGGGCTGTAATGCTGACAGGTCCGGATTTTTAACAGGACCGGGAATGATGAAAAGAACCTCGGTTCTGAAAGTGTTTCAAAAAGAAAAGAGGGGGGGAAAAAGCCCATCGGGTCGGGAGCAAACTGGAAACAGGTGGCGGAGGAGATGAAATGTTTATTTATGGACGTCAGAGGAGAGATGAACGAGCCGCAGCGACGACATGGAGGTCAAAGGTCTCTGCTAACAGAACCTTCAGATGAGCAGCTATAACTTATCATAAGTGTCATTTACTTAGAGGATCTAGAGGCAGTTTTATCAAAACTAAACAAAAAACAAGGCCACAGGTCCAATTATGTGGTAGAAACTCTCAGTAATAAAGAAAAGAAATCCAGGAAATAAAAGCTTTATAGCTATGAATACAGTATTTATTTTATTAATCGCATATTTTCATTTTTATTCATTTGTTACAAAGCCACAGGTGCTATGTCTGTTTTATTATTAGTTCATAATTATTATTATAAAAATTATATTTACTTGCAAATAAATACATACATATATTTACTTTTAAAAAACATAAGTATAACTTATTTGTATTTATTATTGAAATAAATCTGTATTTATTTACACATGTGGAATTATTTTTGGTTCCCTGAAAAATATTCAGGAAATAAATTAAACAATGAAACTTTTGGCAACTTTTTCCTTTTACTAGAGTGAAAGTATGTTGAAGTAGTGCTGCTCTTAAATGCTCTGCAGCTGCAGTTGCTCATTAAAGCTGAATATTGCGGCACACTGATGCTGTACTCACCAGGCAGCAGCATCACAACAAGAAGGGAAGTGATCCAAACAGCGAAGCAGCTCCTCCGTTCAGCCATGACTGGACTTCTTCCACTCCTACAAGAACCACAAAACTGAAGATTTACTTTTAAAAAAAATATTCACTTTGACTTTTTAAAGCAAATTCAACCCTAATTGCAGTTACTCTTGCAATAATTAGGTTGTTAAATGAAACATTTCTCGTCTCCAGCTGCTTCTCGTGTCACTGCATGAAGTTTTCCCAGTTTTAATACCAAGGCTTTGTCACTGTAACATCAACACCAGGTGTTTCTCCACAGAAGAAAACTTTCATCTGCGTTTGAAAGCTTGGAAATTACCCAGAACTCCTGAGGCAAACACAACCTTGGGCCTCTTACCTGGTGGTTATTCTGACTCTGCTGCGTCCGTCTGGACTGGGAAGAAGCTGAAGAGACTCTGGATGTTTGAGTGGTTTGTTTTCAACTGTGCGTTCCTTACAGACTGCCCAGAATGAACCAACTGGGAAGGTTTTTAACTGGGAACGTCGTCTCAGACACACATGGACCACCTGAGGGGGTCCAGGGGAGCCGCAGCGAGATTGGCTCGAGGTTTGGGGCCAATGAGGCGTCGAGCAGGAGCACTAATTAAAGGCAGGATGGAAGAGAGCAGGAGGGCCCGGAAAATAGATGGAGACGTGGAATAATACACTGAAAAAAGATGCTGCTTCTGTTTTATTTTAGGGCTGCAACCAATGATTAATTTAACAATCATAACGTATTCTGACAATTACTCAGTTAATCGTCACATTGTGCAAAGTTTTTATTTAACTACAGAAGCCTTTCTTTATTTGGAAATCAACTAAATGAAGTTGTAAAGTGCTGAAACCAAAACAGACTGAATGGTGAATGTTTACTGTTAGAGATTCTCAAAATATTGCAGTTGAACTGCGACAGCCGAGTGGAAAATGACAAAATACTAACAATGTGAACTAGAATGACTTTATAAATAGAATAGATAGTAAAATTGTGCCAAAAAACTCATTTGCAAGAAAAAAACTCTAATTTTGAGCTTAATCTCAGAAATTTTTGAGAAAAAACTTAGAAATTTCAGAAAACATCTTTTTAGATTAATATAAGAAATAGCATAAAAGCAAAAAAAAATTCTGAGCTTCGAACATTTTTGAAAATAAAAACTTGGAAATTTTTGAGTTTGAAAGTTTAAAATTTTTACCTTTTCAAAATATTGAGTCAAAGATTTTTGCCTTTTTAAACTCAGAAATTTCTAGATATTTTCTAGCAAATATGCAACTTTTCAAATTCAGAAATGCCCAAAAATTTTCTATAAAATTTCTGAGTTAAACTCAAAATTTTGGAGTTTTTTAGATTTTTCAAAGTCAGAAATTTCCAAGTTATTTTTAGGATATTTCTGATATTTTGGGGCAGAAATTTACTCATATTGTTGGGTTTTTTACCTAAATGGGCCCAACACGCCGTCACAGTTGACAGACAAAGACTCTTTCCTGAAAGAAATTCTCAAAAGTCAGTTGAACTGCAACCGCTGCATAAATGACAACATATTTCAAAATGTTTGTCCACAATCCCAAAGCTTTTTTAAAACACCGAAATGGCTTTGTGACTACCAACGAGCCAAAACAAGGAGAGCAAAGATGAACGGGAGGGCAGTGGTGTGGAAACACAAAAGGAAAGTAATGAAGGGAGATCAGGAGCCACATAAGCAGTTTTTAGGAACCTTGTGGCGCCGAACCACAGAGGACCTGCAGAACCAGGCACAGCTGGTCCACACATGAGGAATCTGATAATCTACAGTTTCCTCCACGGTTCAGACTTGCCAGCCTTGTAAGAAACACACACACACACACACACACACACACACACCGCTACCTGAACAGACGCATGATGCAATATCACCATATCTAGTAGACGGGAGGCGAAAATCCAGATTTGATGAGTTTTAAAGCTCAGCTGCAGATATTACTTTATGGTTTTATGAGAGAATTTTAACTTAGAGATGAATATTACTTCCATGCAGAATTAGATTTTATCCCAAATAAATCATGTTTTAAACATCATGTTATAGTAGTTTTAAGAAATGATGCATGTTTCTCATCATTTCTTTGGGTGCTTTCAGGGTTTATTCACTTTATTTTTTGATACCACAGCTTTTTCTGTGAATGCCTAATGAATGAGTTGAAAAGCTACAAAATCAGTATTAGTTCAGAGGACTTGGTTCACTATTGGACTTCATGTTTGCTAAAAAAAAAAAAGGTTTTACTTAATACAAAAACAAACATTAAATGGAAAATATTTTAAAAATCACATTTTGTCTGTTTTTGTTCGTCCATTTGGGTTTTTACTGCTTCTGAAAACAGCCTAAAAAACACAAACACTGAAAGTTTGGTAATAAATTTACATTTTTTGGTTTCAAAAGTTTGTGGAAGGTCACTTAGTAACCCCAGCCCGTTATCTAGCAGCCCAAGCTGAGCCTCCAGCACATTTGTTCAGCTTTTCTTTTCCCAACTACAACTAATTTTAATCTAATAAATCATTAATCTATCACTCTACAATTAATTTACAAGTTTTCAGAGTTTATTAACTGCTAGTTTTTTTTAAAAATGTAGTTAAGTCTTCAAAACTTTTGTTTTTCTCTAAAGCAGTTCACCTCGTGTGAAAAGATCCTGTGCCTGTAAGTGCCTGTTTCGACTTTTTTGGGGGGGAATTAAACGAACAGAAAGCAGCTTTATTTCTGTTTCACCCTTTAGATTTTCAGCAGCAGATTGTCTTTTTATCTACATCAGCTTATAGAAAAGAAAGTCCCTGAAAATTAGATTCGTTCAGACAGAAAACTTCCAATTACATCCCTAAGAAGGCAGAAATATATGTTTTAGGATTTCCTCATACTTTCCCGTCCCAAACGCCTTCAGAGTGTTTACAGGCCATGTTAACACGGATCCTTGTGTGTAATTATGTTTGGTAACAGATGGTCCTCATGGCCCACAAACCTGCAATTGGAGCAGATTGAAACGAAAACCATACTCATAATTTTCTCCAAAGCCGGAATGTAAGAGACTGAGTTTTCACAAACACCTGGTTCACTCAGTTTCCAGTGGAAACATAAAGACTTTATTTATTTTAATAGCATACTTAATCACCAATGAGTCTGTACAGATAAAAAGAGAAATTAAAGGTTGTTTTCTTCATCTGTGATCACTGCAGGTCATCGTCGTCGAACAGATCCTCAAAGTCTGAAAACAGGAAAAGGAGAGAATCACCAGGTTAGGACGAGTCCAGCTGTTTTCCTACCATCCAGCTAATTATTCTGAAAATAATAAATCTTTTTTTCCTTCTCCCACTCAAGCTGAGACGCTCACTTTAAATGAGCTAAAGCTTCCCCCTCAATAAGTGAACGAATACAGGCTGGCATTGATCCAAAGTGTTTTTGTCTTTACTTTGTTTGCACTTAAAAAAAAAAGACAATCAAAACAGCTTCTGAATCCACCCACACATTTCATATGGTTATATAACCTCAGAAAGAAACAGAGATGTTTTCCTTTGCAAGAAAAAGATAAGTAACCCTTATTACTGAGACGAAGCCTTGAATGCAGTCCTCCTAAAATGATTTTCTTTTGCTTATTATAAAACTCCTATTGGTTGTTTTTATTCATTTTTTTACAGGATTGAATTATAAACTCAATCTTCTGTTGATGATGTTGTCCAGTTTGACCTGATGTCAGCTTGACTCAGTAACAAAGTTAATGCCATTTATATTTTTACATATTAGAAACAAACTGACCAACCAATAAATCAGGTGGATTTGTAGATTCACCTGTTCACACATTTTTTTGTACTGCAAAATTATAATTTTTTAAAATTATTTTTAAATCTACATTTCTTATGATGAACATAGAGACAGATTTGCATATAGAACATAAGTCATATAAAAAAAATCCCATATAAATAAACACTTATAATTATTTAACATATTTTTAATAAAGTGGAAATAATTTTTATGTCATTTATGTTTTATTGACTGAGAATTTTTATCACAATGAGACATGAATAAACAAACTGCAACATCGATGGGAAAGAAAATAAAACTACATAATAAAATAAAAGTAAATTTTGATAATTACACCAAATCAATTCTGACATTTTGGACAGTTTTGAAAACTTTATTATTTCTTTTTTAAGCTGATGAATTTCATTTTTAATCAAATTGTTTTATTTTTACAGATGTGAAGTTTGTCAAAATGTGTTTATTTATGTATTTTGTTTCTCCAGACGTTTGTCGGTGTTGTTGGCGGTGTTGGCGGTTACCATGGCAACCGGTGACTGACAGCTCCTCCCCTCTTTCTCTGTTGCCGTCGGTAACTGCGGTGTGCATTCGGGTCAGCTCTGTGTTTTCTTCACAAGTTATATTATATTTTTGACACATTTAGCCATCTGCAATGTTTCAAGAGTAATTTTGTCACGTTTTTAACTGTTGTTAATATTATTAGTGTAAATTTTACAAATGCTATCTGCTCTGTAGTTTGTTTATTTATTTACCTTATTTAATGCAGAGGACTGATGTCAACCACCAACTTAATTTTCTCTTTTGTTAAAATAAATCCAGAGCCCCTGAATGAGTCTGTTGTGAAGTCGGCCATTTTGGACTTGAGATGAACATAGAAGAGTTTCACATTGTGACTTTCTGATATAACAAACTAAACTAAAATCTAAACCTTCCAGGGGTATGAATAATTTTGGTCCTAACTGTAGTTTTTGCAAAATGTTTAAAACTGGGTCATAATTTGTCTTTTCACATGCAGCTTCATTGACTGTTTTCGGCGCTCAGCTGACCTTCTGCAGAGACCTGGTGGTAAATGTCAAAGCGTCTCCCAACCAGACGACGGTTTGAAGTGTCGCCACTACGCTGCACATGGCAGGCAGCCCAGACGCTACAACCAAATGTTATGAAGTCATTCTGCTGCAGCCTGATCAGCAATCTGTGCAACAATGAACCTCTGTGGCTTCAGCTCATCACAGGGAGAGAAACAAACTCAGCAGCTCATTTATTCTGGATATTAATGTCACATTCAGCAGATTCAACCAGCAGGACTTAAAGCACAGGTCCAAACTCTTTAGATCAAAGGCCAAAATCACCCAGTTGAAATTTCCTCAATTAGAAAACACAAAAATATCAATGTGAATTATGTATCTTTGCCTTAGCAACAATAAAGGAAATGTAACATTATACTCTTAGCCAATAGTCATTTAACTTCTTGGGATTATTATTTTTCTTTTTTTAATCTATAAATTGATTTTAGTTTATTCCAAGTAACAAACATAAGAATTTTCTTCTACAAACTTTGATGCATTTAGCCAAATATAATGAATGTCAAAGTCTGTTTTAGAGTAAAATCTTGCCAGATGTTTGTGGAATAACTTAAGAGATTAAAATAAAAGGATAATAAAAACAGACTAAGTAAATAAAAATTATTTGTGTTGTACTTCATTTTTTCCATTTAAGACGATTAAAAACTGGCCACAGAAAATCTCATCCTGGAGAAATTACAAAAAGTGTCACAGGGTCAAACTTCTTGACCGCACAAAATCAATCCAAGACCCACAAATGGCCCCTGCCCCACACTTTGGAGACCTCTGACTTAGTTAATGCCTTTTCTGAGATAAATTTGCACCTCAGTGCTGCTTTTGAATGAATCCAGAAACTGAACTGCCAATCATCAAAGGTGTCAGAGTTCATTAGTGACATTTATAAATTGATTTTCATTTATGACGCCTGGCTTTTTGAAATTTTCTAGACTTTTTCAAGGGGTTTTCATTTAAGTGCAAAACATAGATCTTGTCTGGTTTTGGTGATCTACATTTTGTAGATCACCAAAACACTAAAAAGTGTTGCACCTTGTGATAATTTAGATGTTCTGAGGGTTTAAAAGACAAAATTAGAGAACAAACTGCATCACAAAGTCAGGTGAAGAGGTTCTGGTGGAGTTTAAGGCTGTACTGACATAAATATGTTTAGTCCACTTTAATTGTCTAGAAAGTCTGCTTCGTTTGTGGGCTTTCAGAGTTCGATTAGGTATGAACAGGTAATCAAAGTTTTCCAGAGAGTTTGGTTCATTTGACACAGTCCAGTGTAAAAGCAAACTTCTCCAGGTGAAAATGTAAATTTTGCAATTTTGGTTCCCAATCAAATCAAAACCACTGACCATCAGGTGAGAAACATCCAGGTTTAGGTCATATAACAAACTTTTATGACTCACAGCTCTGTGAGATGTTTTAGATTGAGATGTCGCGTTAAAAGTTTGAGGTTGTAACATGATAAATGTAGGAATGTTCAAAGGCTGCAGATATGGAATAAGCATTTTTACAAACTAATACCAACTAAATCTACTTTTTCAGACTTCCAAGGAAACCCAGCTATATGCTGAGGGGTTTTGAACTTGTGCTCCTTGATGAAGCAGGTGAGATTTTTATGAAAACCTCCTCTATAGAGAGAGTTTCTAAATGTGCAGGCATTTAAAGCGGCTGAGTGACTGAGGCCAGGCGTCCCACTGAGTTTGAGTCTGAAAGTACCTATAAACTCACTTTACTATGCAACAGCATCGTCTTTTTAACAATCAGCTCTTTTTCTTTCTAGGTCATGTGCTGCTGAGCCAGAATTGTTCATCTGGGAGCCAGCGCTGCAAGACAGAAAACAGATTAGTTGGGTATTTTTCTGTGCTCCACCCGCACATTAGCTGCTGTTCAGAGCGGGAAGCAATAGGACTTTTTCTAAGGTTAATGTGAAACAACAATGTGGTTCAGGGAACAAACTAGATTACAAGCTTCACATTTCCCTGGAGCTTAACATGCTGGTTTCTACCTTGGAAGGGGAATTTTTTTTTAAATACCATGAGAAAGTTTTAGTTAACCTCTTTTTCAGTCAAATTAAGATGCTAATTTAATTTCAAATTGCCTAAGAATGACTAATGTGTAACATTTCTATTCATTAACGTTAAAATTGTACTACCAAGGCACATCAAATTAAATCATTTGCTTGATAAATTTGAGCAAACATTACCTACACATCTCTACAAAACAGAAATAATGAGTCTCAGGTTTTCTTGAAACCACCTCGGATGTTTGGAAACATTTTAGGAAGAAGAACTGAAGTTCAGGTCTGAACAAACTCAGTGGATAGTGAATAATCCAGCTCTGTGTCTTACCATTAAAGAAATCTGAATGAACGGCTTTCTCGTTGGCTGCTAGGTCCATCAGCAGGCCGCTGCTGCCCCCTGCCTGTGACACACAGCATTGCATGATTGTAGATCATGCAACGGAGCAAAGCACATATTTGCAGGATGCATTGAAAAACTGATGACTAATAGAGAATGAAACTACACCAGTATTTCAGTAAACTTTTTAGGTACGAATATTGCATCTATTTATCTTTATGCTGACAAAATAAAATAAAAATATATGGTTATAAAACAGTTTGATTCAAGGGCTTGAGAATGTTGAACAAGTCCATCTAGACAGATTAGAAAACAAGCTATTTGTTGAGTTCAATAACTGAAATATAAAAGGTAAAACTCATTTCTTATGTATTAATTTTTAACAGTTTTGATACTGTTTCGCTTAAAGTACAGATTAAAATAAGTCACAAAACCATAATTTAATAGAAATAATAAATTAGGCCTTTTTTTTCTTTTTTTTAAGAAATTGTTGTAAAAAGAAAAGATAAACCTTGTAAAAATGCAAAAACCAGAAAATAAAGAAAATTATATTCACATTACTTTTTGGATCTGGATAAATAGAAGCAGTCTGGTCTGTTTTCGGTAAACATGAATGTTCACTTCTCTATCACTTTGTAGCTGAATATATTTTTAATATTTATAAAGACCGTATGCTTTAACATTTGTCTCACTGTTGACGCAAACACGGCAGAAAATAACAAAAATATCGCAGTTTCACTGTAATTAGCATTAGCACCCATATTAGCATTAGCTGTTTAGACTATAAACCGACCTCGTCCAGATCCACGTAAGGTCCCGCTCCTTCTGGAAACATCTCGTCCACTGCAGGCTTCATCTTCTTCTCTTTTCCTGCTTGTTTGTCTGAACGCTAAATTCGTTTTAAACCGCTCAGTTTGTAAGTAGCAAAACTAGCTAACTTCCGGAAAGCACAAAACAACAGTGTGCGACACTTATTTGAATCCGCTTTAAACGCTTGCCCGTCACATTAGATCCGCTATCCCAACAATGAGAAACAAACAAAAAATAATAATAATTTTACCTCATAATTATTATTTTGAGGTAAAATAATAATTACCTCAAAATAATTGGGGTTACTGCTCCATGATTAGCAGTATTGGCATCTAAATGCCAATAGATGGCATTTAGATGGCCATCTATTGGCCATCTAAATTCCAATAGATGGCATTTCAATAGAATGCCATCTATTGAAAGGCATTCAATAGATGTCAATACTTTCAGTCCGTACAGACAAATAATAACAATCCTAGTAATAATTTCTATTATTAATATTTTATAAGTAATCATAATCATAGTTTCATTACTACTACTTAGTTATTATTATTTAATTTTTGGATTTTTTGTTCTTTTTAACTTTTCATCACGTTATTGTATCATGACAATTATTTTTAAAATAATCTGGCTGTTACTGTCTTGTATGAATGTTTTTCTGTTTCTTTATATACACATTTTTCACCATATGAGATGAATGGCAAGGAGTAAGGTTGGTAATATTTGTTAATATTTAATTATCTTTTTTTTATACTTTGAAAGGCAAAAAACTTCAGTAACAAGTTTAAAAATATAGAAAAAAACTAGGGAAAGCATTATTTTAATGATGGGATCTAATTTGCTCACTTTGATTTTTATGTTTTGCTGCAAAGCTTTGCTTCTCTATATATTTGCTGCAATGTAAAATATTGCAGCAAAGCTTTGCTCTATATATTCTACCTCTTTGCTCTGAGGATAATAATCCTTTTGAAGTGCAGCTTCCTGACCCTAATTGCTCTTGTTTATGAAATTTCAACAGCAGAATAACATTTAGGGATTTCATCGATACTCCCAGCCAAGTGGCATTCTGCAGATTCCTTAGACACTTTTACCTAGAAGCAAAATGTCTTGTTTATTTTTCACACAGTACATGGATATAATATGCAGTTATACCAACAAAGCTTCACTGTTATCTATATTCATTGCTATGTTTCAAACTATTTAAGGTAGATATAATATTCCCTTATTCTTTTGCTCTTTCCATCAGAATATTTTGGTTTCGTTCTCTAAACATCCTGGCGGTCCTCTCAGTGTTCATGTCCAGCACTGGTCTCGTATCCCAGGGTGCCTCCGAGGTGCTGGTGGGCGTAGAAAGCCCGAGCCATCTCGTTGATGTGGTTGTAGGCGCCGAGGGACCTGAAGTATTCAACGTAGTTCCAGAAGTCTGAGGTGGAGTAAGGCCAGTAGGGAACAGCTGGCGGTTCGTCATATGGAACTGAATCGGACAGA
This sequence comes from Poeciliopsis prolifica, assembly GCF_027474105.1. Classification (NCBI taxonomy): domain Eukaryota; kingdom Metazoa; phylum Chordata; class Actinopteri; order Cyprinodontiformes; family Poeciliidae; genus Poeciliopsis; species Poeciliopsis prolifica. The sequence continues at coordinate 3,495,370 of NW_026562429.1, forward strand.
ACGACAGGAAACACTGACTTTAGGTATTTATGTGCAATATACTTGCAATTTTATCAAGTTTTAATGACTTAAATCAGTTTAGTAACAGACAATGTATTGATGGTGTATGAATGTGAGAAAATTAATTTTTGCACCACAAAGAAACTAAACCAAAAGGTTTTGCGGCATCACAACCTTCAGAAAGTTTCTTCCTGACCTATTTTGGACAATTAATCACCAACAATTTAATTTGAAATTATTATATAAGGTATAATTTTGTGATTGAGATGCTGTTAGGAAAACAGCAACAAAACAAACCAAACAGATAAATCAAACAAAAGCTCTACTTCTACACTCTGAATCCATTTTTAATGAAATCAGTAAAGTTCAATTAAATTTTCAATTTCAAATACATTTATTTAAATAGCAACAATCTCTGGTTCGGTTTCTTTAACCTTAAACCAATTAAACAAACACAAACAGTAAAATCAGAGAAAACCAATCAATTGTTTGATTATCAGGGGAAAACTATTGTAAATCTGAGGTTAAATGAGAAACGTGATTGTCTAAATTATGTTTTTAATTAATTATAATCTCTGTTTACAGCTTTCCTTTTTATAATTCATTAAATCACATGACTAATCCCCACTTAAAAAAAAATTTAAAATCCGGTTGCCTCTGCTGGAGGAGTCAATACAGATGATCATTGTGATTTTCTGCAGATTTGGTTCCTAAAAATCTGCAGAAATGTACATTTGAAGGTTGTAAGAAGATAAAGATGGAAATATTTAGTTTTAATGAAACTGTACCTCCTTCTGGGACGACTCTGGCCACTGTGAGGCGGGAAAAGAGACAGAAAAAAAAGAGTTAACATTCCCAAACATGCCACAGTTTTCTCTGAACAAAGAAGGGATTCAGTCCTGTAAAGCTAAAAGACGGTTCTTTTTCCAGGTTCCTCAGCAAATATTTCTCCCTTTACTGAACAAACACAGAGCCATAGACCACGCTTTCAGTTCACAACTAAAACTCTCATCTCAGTCAAAGTACTTGCATCCAACTTGATCAACAAATAAACAAAAATTCAGATACAAAACTATTTTCCTTTTCTTCCATCCAGCAAGTTATTAGTGGAGATTTTAACATTAAATGAAGAAACTCACCACAGAGATGGAAGGAAAAAATGCAGAGGAGTCCGCTGATCCATAACAGCTTCATCTTGAGCTCCTAATTCAATGGAAAAAAGTGAATTTGTTGGGAAAAAGAAGTGTTTAGCGTGGAGTGAATGCACCGATCTTTACCTGTTCAGAGTGAAGGTTTGCTGCAGTTGGTCTCCTGGTCGGCTGTGGTGTGTGGGGCGAGCAGAGGAAGAAGGAGCCCAGCACGCACGCACACACACACACACACACACACACACACACACACACACACACACACACACACACACACACACACACACACACAGACTGGCCAGAGCCATGCCAATCACATCCCACTGTAACATCGCCCAACTGCTGCCACGTCAAATATTTGAACCCCAGATAATTCTCACCAAAACCCAAGCTGTGACTTTTTCCTCAGCTCCTAACCTTCACTGTTGTCTTGATTAGCACCGATAAAAAGTAATCTGGATCATATTTTCCCTAAATGCTGTTGGATCATGATTTTTCAGAAGACAGGCGACTCTTTTTATAATCCTCATATCAAAATGTTCAGAATGTCCAACAAACATTCAGAAAACCTATTTACCACTCTTCACTTTTTGATTTTCCTAATGATGCATATGAAGAATGTCCAAAAATAAATGCCAGAGCTGTTTTTCCTGCTGTTGGATCAGTCTGTGTGGATCAGTGACGTCAAATTATTCATATTGTTGTGATTTCTGCAGTTACTTTTCTAGAAAGGTATGAGGAGGTAAAGACGGCGCCATCTTGTGGTTTTCCGTCTGAATGACTCGAAGAACGTCACCAACACACAATAATTGTTTTTGAAAAGTAACATTTGAAACGGCATATATCTAAAATATATGCGTCGTTAGCATGGGCGGTTTGATAACCATGAAGGTTATCAAAAGTTTTAGCTGGTAGCTAACCGTTATTTAGCTACGTACCTAAATAACGGTTGCTGTTACCAAACTTGCTAATTTGAGCGCTTGATAATGTCAACATTTGATAATTAACAACAAAATTGACAACATTGACAAGTATCTAAACAAAACCATATGTATGTTGTTTGAACGTGTTCATCTTTACATTTTTTTTATTGATTGTTTAGTTAGCTAGTGTTGCTAGCTTCTGCTACACAAGGCTAGCCTTTCAAGAAATTACTCAAGAGTCCAAAAGTATTTGGTAAAACAGCAACTCAAGTATCGAATAACTGATAAAAACATAAATCATTTAATATTTTTTTATCTTTATCATTTAATTTTTAAAGTCTGAAATCTCTTTAAATGTCATTAAGTAATGTGTTTTATAATAGAGTTACATAATGTCAACAAAGCTGAAGGCGTTTTCAACCCAAAGCAACACCTTGAAACCTGAAGGACAGGTGTGGCTGCTGCAATGCAGTCAAACGAGACAAAAGAGACAAAATCACTCCCACCAGTGTTTTCTCTGCTCATTCTTTTGTAACCATGAACTTAAAGTTAACAATCATAACTTTTACCAAACCAGTGTGTTCAAATGCAAACTATAATGGGCACGCATAGAGAGTAATTAATATTAACATAAAAATTGTACCCTCTGATTGATCAGGTGATATAATCAGATAACGTTATATGAAAACTTTGGTATTTTAAGGATCAAAATGAGTGTAATTTATATAAATACAAACTATACCATAACTTATAGATAACTTACTATACAAAATCACGAAAAATATTTTTTTAAAGATGAAACTTTAACAGACACACTGTAGGTATCTGTATTTGGTGAATCTTTGGTGAAAACATGTTTGTTCCTCATTCAGTGGATAGAAAATCCAGAAATAAAAGAACAGACACTTTAAAGAAACTTTACTCAAGTAAAGGTAACTGAGTAAACATGACTGGTTGGTTACAACCCGCCTCTGGTGAAGTTAGAGTTTGTTAACGATGGGAAAAAGCCGTAATGTCATCATTACGTGACAAAAATGAGTCAAAGTGTTTGTTTCCTGAGTCAGCGCTCCGTCAGGGAGGGAATGTGCGCATGACAACAATTAGCCGACTGTCTCTTTAACAAGGCAGAGAGGAGCCAGTGTTGATCCAGAGAGAATCAGACTCAGCTCCAGACCTCCACACCACTCAGGTAAGGAAACACTTCCTACATATAACCTTAACCTGGAGCACACAGGATGCACAATATTCACATCTTAACATGGTTTTTATTTTGTCTTGTTTAATTAATATAATCTGATGTAGCAGGATTAAGTCCTGCTACATCAGATTATATATTTGCACTTACTCATCATATTAAGGTAATAGTTTTTATCTTTATCATTTAACATTTATAGCCGGAAATCCCTTTAAATGTCATATAATAATATGTTTTATAATAATTGCATAATGTCAACAAAGCTGAAGGTGTTTTCAACCCAAAGCAACACCTTGAAACCTGAAGAACAGGTGTGGCTGCTGCAATGCAGTCAAACGAGACAAAAGAGACAAAATCACTCCCTGCGGAATTTTCTCTGCTCATTCTTTTGTAACCAGGAACTTAAAGTTAACAATCATAACTTTTACCAAACCAGTGTGTTCAAATGCAAGCTATGACAATAAAACCTAGACTATTCTAGACGTTTACAGGTTGGTGGCCTGTAAAGATGCACTGCAAAAACACAAAATCTAAGTATTTTTTGTTTAATTTCTAGTGCAAATGTCTTACTACACTTAAAATGAGACAAAACTAAATTAGAAGTAACTTTTCAGCAAGATATATGACTTTAAGTCAATAATGAAAAAGTAGTAGTTCTGTAGGCAGATTATTTCATTTGTAACATGGGAAAAATGTCTCATTATAAGTGAAAATAATCTGACAAATAATTTGAAGGAAGGAATTATTGACTCAATAAAGTTGCTATATTTTGCTGAAAATTTATTCACAAGTAAGTTTTATTTTATTTCAAGTGCAACACTAAGATGTTTGTACTAGTAAGTAGACCAAAATTACTCACTAAGATTTTGCGTTTTTGCAGTCTAACGTTAACTAAAAGCCAACTAATGACTGTATGAATAATTCCCACAGATTATAACTTTAAAGCTGCGGTGTGTAACTTACATAAATACATTTTTTAAAATATTTGTTAAAACTGTGACCATGCTGTGAAAGTGTGTTATGAAACAGATTATCTGTGAAAAGATCAACCTCCCCCACTTCCTCCTTGAATTACAATTATCGTCTAAAGAAATCCTGACCAAGAACAACCAATCAGAGCCAGGAGGAGGGTCTTTGTGCTGTCAGTCATCCTCATGTACTTGCTCCTAAATTTTCAAATGATGGAGAAACAACTTCCAGAAGAAACATTTATCCGCCAATATCTGCGGCTAAGCTAACTAGCCGTAGCACTCGCAACACGCAATGTTAACTGCAGCCTAACAGAGATCATGAGCTTGTCATTGACAGTGCTAAGACCCGCCTCCTGGCTCTGATTGGTTGTTGGCACTGGGAGAAGGCAGAGGAGCTCAATTTTTGTCACGGAATATCTAGTGACAGTTTTAACAAATAAGTTAAATATTATTATTTTTTATAAAAGTTTTTAATGCACATATTTAAATTTGTCTAAAAAGTCTTAAAATGATGTAATATTTCCCCCTGACAGTGAAGTTTCCAGACAGTGGATTTTGGATTTTCACTGAATTTCCATCTCTCTTCTTAATAAATCTTGATAATATTGGTGTTTGATTTAGTCTTACTTATGATAAATTTACTTAATCTCTGCGTTAGTTGCTTGTTTTATGTCACAGCAATGAAACTGTTGAAACTGCACCAAGTTTTTCCTTGGTGCAGTTATATTGTCTCATTCAGTGAAATTGGTCTCGATTGACATTTCTTGTCTTTCTGTAACACGTTGCTGCACTTTCACCCACAACAAATTTCCCATCGTCGAAGCTAATCAATGTTGTACCTCATTGATTAGCTTCTTTAAATAGGTAAAACTTTTTCATGTGTTCCTGTTTGTCTCTGCAGGAACCATGTCTGCCGTCTACCTCGTCCTCCTGCTGCTGCCTCTGGTCTCAGCTCAGACGTTTCACTGGGGTCCCTGTCCCAGTCCGGCAGTGCAGCCCGGCTTCAGCGTCCAAAAGGTAAATCCTGTACAAATATGCTGGGAGAACATATGGACACAAAGTGACCCAGTGGTTTCTGTCGCCAGTACCTGGGACGGTGGTACGAGATAGAGAGGCTTCCCAATTCCTTTGAAAAGGGGAAATGCATCGAGGCGAATTACGCCTTGAGGAAAGACGGAACCATCCGAGTCCTGAACTCACAGCTGTAGTGAGTAAAATGATTGCTTCTTCAATTGGTTTGATGTTTAGTGTGAAAACTAGAATTTTGTCCTGTTATTATTTCTCTGTCATTATTTTTGTTTGGTTTTCTATCTGATTTGGAAAAAAATTATGAAAAAAAAATACATGTACAGCACATGGCTCCAAAGGGAACAGCGTACCAAAACTTTTAATGTTGATATAACGCAATACTTACGTAATCTGCAACAGGAAATCCCGTTAAACGCAGAGAAACTTCAACCTTCTTTGAATCTGTATTAAACTCAACTCTACATCTGACTGTATTGATGTTTTTACACCTTTCTAAGTTTTATTTTTCTCTCTCTACATCTCATAGTTGGATAGTTTTAGTCATAAGTTACAGGTTTTGCACATGCTTGGATTATTGTGTGAAATAAAAGTGGTGGAAATGTGGAAGTCCTGTTCCAGAAAAGGCGGGAATTCCCACAGCAACCAGTGACTCAGCATTCTTTGGGATCAGATTTTTACTTATTTTTTATTTTTTTGCCTAACTTAGCTGTTTCTCTTCTTTTTAAATCTGCCAGTTAACAGAGAGACGTTGATGTATGTCGGATAATTTTAAACCCGAAAATGTTTAAAACCGCAGTTTAGCTTTGTTGTTGTTTGCTAATTAAATGTTTGCGACTCTGTTTTTCTATGTTCCAGTAAAGATAAAGTGAGCACAGCTGAAGGAACGGCTGTGGTTCGCGATACGAGGGAAATGGCCAAACTTGGAGTCAGCTTCTCATACTGTAAGTGTGTTTAATAAAGAGCCTGACAGCAATGAGTGAAGAGATGGATGCTAATTTGTCAGTGCTTGAGTGCAAAAATGAACAAAAGCTCATCAAAAAAATGATCTCGAATAGTGGAATCGGTTCAAGAAAAGCATTTATCCACACAAACTTGCTGTGAATTTCAACACTGAATGTTGTTTGAAACATGCCAAAACTATAGGGGGCAGTGTAGCACAAGCTAAACCCAATAAAAGGCCTTCAAAACAACCATGACTTCCTGTTAGGAATGCAATATGGCGCCAGGAGAGTTTGGCTTAAACATATAAGGTTAATAAAACACAAGACATGCCGACTGGGAATCATGTGAATCAGGAAGTGAATGTTTATCATATGTTGTTTATTTATTTGTTAAAATGATCATTATGTAGTGACTGTAAAATATAAGACAGATAATCTGTGAAAAAAACTGGTCCTGGTACTAATTGTAGAAATACACCTCAGCCAGAAACAACCAATCACAGCTTGGAGGAGGGCCTTAGCGTTGTCAATTTTTTTGACAAATGCTCACCCCTTGCTCTCTGCTATGCTACAGCATTGTTGTTCACCACAACATGGCCGGCCAGGGATGCTAAGGCTAATTATAAATGGCTCTCCACCACTGAGCTTCATTTACACAAAGTTGATCGGCAGCGCTAAGACCCGCCTCCTGGCTCTGATTGGTTGTTTCTGACAGCAACAGTCGCTCAGGGAGCTTCTTGATCTTTTCAGAGACGATCAAAAACATTGTGAGGGTAAAAATATATATTTTGGTAAATGTTACATACACGGACAGCTAACCCTTGACCTCCTGAATCAGCAAATTAACTTGCATGGCGTTTGCTCTCAGTCACTCCCTACAGCCCGTACTGGGTCCTCACCACCGACTACACCAGCCTGGCGGTGGTGTACTCCTGCACGGACATCCTGCGCCTGTTCCGAGTTGAGTACGCCTGGATCCTGTCGCGGTCGCGCTTCCTGCCGCCGGCGACGCTTCGCTACGCCAAAGAGCTGCTGGTCAAAGAAGGAATCGACATTTCCAGGATGAAGGCCACCGATCAGAACTGCAAAGACAACTAGGAGACCAGAGGCTTCTCATAATATTTTAAGATTTTCATGTTTAATTTCTAAGCACAACAAACTTTGTATATTTTGATTCTGCTTTTCTGGTAAAGGGTCACTGAATGAAGATGGATATATTAACTGAAGGGTTGTTGTGTCCTGTACTATCACACTGTCACATATTCTGTAATAAATAATGGAGAACTGGGTATTTCTGTGAATAAAATGAAGACAACAAATTGAAAACCAACACTTCCAAACTCTAGAAACTCTGTTCAAGTGCAAGAAGACAAATTAAGCAACAAAATGTACTTAAGATTTTTATTTATTTCCAGTGTTTGTTGGGACGAGGGGGCACTGAACTCATGCTCTGCTGCAGCAAACATTCGTATCATACAGGTTTAAAACCCAGTTTATACATTTTTCCCCAGTTAAAGGCGCTGGTGCCTTTTACTGCACTTTAAAAACACAAAACCATTGTTGTAAATTTGACTGAAAACTGGATTTCTGGTTTAAAACTGTCCTGTGAATAACTTTATAAAAACGACTTTTAGAAAGAAAACAAAGGAGGCACTTTTCTTTTTGAGATAAAAACAACTTGCACAAGTAAAAACAAACTTTTTTTTTGGAAATAAAAACTAATGTACCAAAGAATTACATACGATAGCGTCAGCATTTCATCATTACCGTTTCTTAGCCCACTTTTTTTGTTTTTTAGAGATAAAACTATAACCATCCTCCAGTTGTCCCAGCTAATATCTGGCCGGTGTTTATGTGCTGCGGAAAAGAAACTTCCCGCAGGACGCAGCTCAGAAAGCAGCTTGGTACTCCTCAGTACTTCAAGTACAAACAGAACAAAAACAGACAGTAACATTCGCCCAGAAAGAGATGCTAGGGCTGGGCGAAACGGCACAAAATCAGTTTATTTACATGTACCAGGTCCGATTTTAATCAATTTTGTTACCGCTTATCTAAGACTTGATTATTTTTATTTTCCCTTCTGTGAGTCTGATTTTAGAGGTCGTGTATGATTTTTTAAATCTTTAATTATAAGAAGAAAGTCCTAATATTAGCAGAATAAAGGTGCAAATTTACGTTTTAATTGTCCGTTTAAAAGACATTTTAAATTAAAATCAATTGCACGATCGTTTCAAAATCCTGCTGCTCAATAATTTTGTGCTAATGTGTTAAAAAGTGCTTTCATTTGTAAAAATTTACATCATTACTTTCTTTTTTCAATTTTAATAAAATTGCTGCTTTATTCTATTACGACTTGATTTGGACAATATTTCAACTTTGTTGTGGCACAACTTTATTCTTATAATTAAAAAAATCCTAGCTTTACCCTGACAATCATGAAGTTGATCTAAATCCAAGATGGCGGCTTTGGGCGTGCTGACGTCACTATGAAAACCTCAGGAGTGTATTGGTGGAAATTTTTTTTTAAATTTCCATTTTCCAACAATAAACTCTTCAAAAACCATGAAATGCAGAGGTCGCCCAGCCCTAGGTGATACATTCTTCATATATGAGGAAGAACTGAACCATGTGACGAAGTAAAGACTCTCGGGTCGGTTCTGTTGGAGAAAGTTCACAATTCCTTTCCGGCTCGGTTCGAGTATGGCAGAGAACTTCATCATCTTTATTAGTTTAGTAACAATCATCAGAGCTTATACACAGTATGTACATTAGATACAGAAAGTATATTTTAGTATAAAAATATTGTGCTAAAATACACACATTGACGCCTGAACACACACTCTGGTCGGGTTTTTTCTGTCTACAGGTACTGGTAAAACCGTGAGCGGGTCACTTGCGCTCCGGACAGTTTGTGCGGGTGAGCGTCTGATGTCGGCTGGGTTTTATTTGTGTCCCGCATCCCGCCACCGTTAACATGTTCCGCGGTCGCCGGCGGAGGTTTTTCGGGTTTTTCCGGTGCTTCGGGATGATCGTCCTCCGGCTCCGCTTTGGGCGCTACCTCCGCGCTCGGTTTGGATCCGCGGAGCCGTTCGTGGGTAATCCAGTCCCGGAAGGAAAGGTCCTGAGAAGAGCACCTGGGTTTGAGACGGTCCAGCGGCGAGAGGTCGGCCTTCTGGTCGACGCCGCCCTGCTCCCGCCAGTCGTTAATGACCGCCAGGTCTGCGAAGTCTCTCTGCCCGCCCATGGTGTGCCGCCGCCGGATGTTCTTCTTCTTGCTCCGAGCGTCGGGTGTCTGACTCTTTGTGGCGAACATGTCATCGGCGGATGATCGGATCCTGAACCTCAGCCGCTCGGTGATTTTCAGGTGCCAGGCTGGTTCGGGCCGCTCCGACTCGCTGCGTGAAGAAGAGCTGATGCTGCTTGACGACCGGCCTTTTTTCATCACCTCCAAGACTCGAGACAAGCGGCTGGAAGACTCTGCTCTCCCTTCCGTCCCCGCCGCGCCGTCCGCCGACGAGTCGCTGTCGGTTTTATGCCGCAGCGACCACCGTCTGGACAGAGTGTCGCACTCAATCATGCGCTGCGTGGGGAAAAGGCGGCGCGCTTCCTGTTTCTGCGCGCCGCCGATGGGTTTCTCCTGACTCTGCGTGGAGCGAGGCGTGGACTGGCCGCTGCCGCCTCCCGGCGCGAACACCGGGAACTCGCCTTCGCTGTCCGTCTCCATGGGTCGGCCCTCGCTGATGAGCTCGCTGCGCTCGTCGTCGGCCTCCTCCCCGCCCTGCAGCTCCGGACTCAGCACGCCAGACTCAGCACCGGTCAGGAAGGTGATGGAGGAGGTTGTGGAGTAGTCGGAGGTGATGGAGCTCACCTCGGCTCCGGCCGACGCCGGCAGGTCCACGAAGGCTCCACCCGTCCACTTCTTGGGCCTTGATCTGGGGACAGATGCCCCAGAGCTCATGGTGCCAAGGTCAGAGGTGTTTTCCTCCAGCTGGGACAGTGGATCCGACAGGGAAATCTTCCTTTGCGCCGCCGTTTGGTCGCTGATGATTGGCGACGGCGAGGCCCGTCGGGGAGGAGTCTTCTCTTTCTGGAATAACGAGTTTCTGTGGATGGTTCTGCCGTTCTCCTTTCTCTCCTCAGCCCTCGGTTTGTCGCCCTGCAGCGGGTGGTGGTTCGGCTTTTGCCCCGAAGGAACCTCCTTTCTGGGGAAGACCGCGTCCAGATCGTCGTCAGAGCTGCTAGGCTGCGGCTTCTCCCTTGATCTCCCTCTTTTGCGGCTGGCGGCAGCAAAGATGGAGGAGACCAGGAGGTCTCGGCTGTACTGGTCCTTCCCAGAACCCCAGGAACCCTGCAGCGAAAAACGGAGACCGGGAAGAGAAGAGGACAAGAATACAAAAATGAAAAAAGTTAAACTTTGAAAAGACAAAGAGAAAAAAATCCCTCATTCCTTAAATCAGTACTCCACCTGCTCCAGAGACGCACCGATCAGAGAGAGAAAGAGGAACATTAGCAGCATCGTAGCAGGAAGCACATCATTTCTGTCGCCATGCAGCTTTACAGCAGATAAAGCAGAAGCTGCACAAGCACCGCCATGAAGCTGAGCAGGAGCAGCGAAACCAAACAGCAGCGCCTCCCTTTAAACTCCACTGATGACTCAAATCCAGCTCACTGTAGCTTTTAATAAGGCAGGAATACAGCCACATGCTTTAATATTATTTTATCAAATCAGTTTTTATCTCTATTCTGCTAAATTATGTCAACGACGTCCTTCTACTTTTACTATTTCACGCAAAATCAACAGTGAGTGAGTATATGGCAAATTTTCTGCAAGATGTTCAAAAACATTGAATTAAAGTGATAACTCCCACCTGCAGGTGGCAGCATTTCCTCCTTCTACTGCACTGCTGCCTCATCCTCACTCGAAGTTAATCAATATACCGAGTCTGAGACTTATATTTACAAACGTAAACATAAATATTGCTAAATTTCCTGGAAATATTTTTAAAACGGCACCAAAATTTTGTTATTTAAATAAATAATTACAAAAAACAATTATTTTAGTGTGTAATAGACAAGAAATGTCTGTTACACAACCTGTCAGAGAAAAAAATACTAATTTAATAACAAAAAGTCATCTGATTTAAAGACGTTTAACGTATAAAATAAGAGCCAAACTTGATTAAAAATACACAGAACAATAAATTAGTTTAAGCTGTAAATAATATTTTCTAAATTTAGGCTTTTAATCCAATGTTAGATTTCACCTCATTGTAAATCTGTGCAGTTTAAAAATCAAGGATTTATACAGAAATCAAGCACTTTCCAAACCTTGAAAACTCCTGAATGAAAAGCATTTTCAAGGATTTCAAGCACTCGTACGAATCCCGTTTCTTCCACTACGAATATAGATCACAATATCGTCTGCAAACATTATGATACTCTAACAGGAAGTCCAGCTTCTGCTCCACCGTCTTCCTGTCTATCATGAATAAAGAGGAGCGTGAAGATAGTGACACCTCCCGCACACCTCACCACTGTCTCACTGCACCACTCAGAAATCTGAAGCGACGTTTCTTGGATTTAAGAAGTTGAAAATGGAAATAAATGCATTTGCACATTTCAAAAGGAGGAGAAATATGCAATAAATAAATTAGGATTGTTTAATAAAAAGCAGTGTTATGCTTCTGTAGATATTATTGCATTAACTGGGTCAGGAGCAGTGGATCTCTTATGTAATAATGTATACTGTATACAGAAACTTTCTCGTTATTCACTGAAAACCTGAAACTTGATGCTTTTTATTCTGATCAGATCAGGATTTTTTAAAAGCAGAGCCAGCAGTTCCAGTTTGTGAAACCTTGAAAGCGATTTCCATGCCATTTTCTTCCTGTAATCCTAAACTACCAGCGACCTGGACACACTCACCTTTGATTTAGCTGAGTCACTAGTTGGTGAATCTGTGGGGGAAGAAATAAGAGCAAAATTAGATGATTTTACACGAGACTGAATAACACAAAAGAGGAGGTGCAACACTGGGATATGAATTAAGAAGAAATAAAATGTTATGCTGATGAGTGAGAGCATGAAAACTGATGAGGTGAGAGGATTAGACGAGACCGATGAGCAGACAAGAGGCCATGCAAGCAGACAAACAGGTGAGCTCCATGTTACACCTGGATGGGAAACGACACACACTAATCCTGACCCTAACGATGATGAGAAACATTAGAAGTGAGCAGCAGCAGATAATGTGCCATGCAGAGGATGATGACAGTTAGAGGAAAAGACACTGATCTTTTTTGCTGAACTTTAATAATAATTAACCCAGAAGCCAGTTTGTCGTGTTGGTGTAGAAAAATTAAACAGCAGATGGTTTCTAATAAGTCATATTAAAGGTGACCTGTTATGCTACCTGGAACAGGTCAGGATCAGTTTGTATATCAAACCTTTTCATTAAATTGTTTTGCTCAAAATCTGCGTTAGATTTTGATTTTAATCTGGTCAATTCTGCTTTAGCTGTTTTAGGGCGTCTTGTCACTTTAAATTCAAATAAGCTGCTGACCACACCCCCCAACTCAACCTTTGCACTCGCACAGGAAAATGGCTGCAAACAGATGTGCAGTTATACAATTTTACATCTTTGAAAAGCAGAAGTGGAGCCTCGCGCACAACCAACAAGAATGCAGAAAGTGGTTTCTGAATAGTAAGTCAACTGGTCTTTTCCACCAGCCGTCATACAGTGCTTCCATCGGTAGAACTTGCTGACCAAACGTGCTGGAGCTCTGCTAGGGTTGCTAGGTAACAGGGATAAGTTCCACTTGGGTTGCTAGGTAACGGCGCAATGCGGCTCAGCAATCAGGAGGTTTTTGAAATGGCAAACTTTCTAGACACCAAAAGATATTAATTTGCTGTGTTTTTCAAAAGCTTGGGCTGTTTATAGAAACAGTAAAAACCCTAATCCAAGTACAAAAAGTACATAATTTGACAAAATAGGTAACCTTTATGCATATTTGGTGTTTTAAGTATTAAAATAGGCAATTATAAGTGTCTCAGAGTTCAACTATTTTATCGTATGGTAGTAGACTTACACATCTATCAGATATGATGTGCAACAGACTAACTAGTTGTGAATATAAGTTGTGCTATTGTGAAATTATGGAGAATACAATTTTTATGTTTGTTTACACACATTTGCCAGTAAAACTTTACAGGATGTAATGTTTGAACAGTAACTGACCTGCTAACGGAGCAGGCGATTCAGTGCGACAGTTTTGAGGTGAGATGAAACGAGACAAATACGACAAAGATGGCGACTGAAATAAAAGAAAAAGTGACAGGGGGGTCACAGAGGGGCTAGCTATATGAGAAGAGAGGACGCTACATGAGAGAGATGAGTGTGGGTGAGGGAACCTATGGTCAGTGATTACCTCATAATAATCATTTCCAGCTTTAAAATTTGTGTTTCGTAGCCGAGCCCCCCTCCGCTCCCCTTACATACAGTACAGATGAGGGTAAATATGTGCAGGTAGGAACCATACCATGCTATCTCTCCTGCAGGCCAGCTTGTAAAACAGTGAGGAGAGACAGCGGAGAGCCTTCAGACAGCAGCACCGGCCTGCGTTACGTAAACTCTGACAGAAAACCTGCAACACTGGGGACTGTACCGTGTCGCCGCGCTGCTTCCCCCCCAGGTTTCTGTTGCTTTATCTCTTTTATTAAAGCTTCATCTTTCTGGGGTTTAAAACACCTGCGGGTTCCTGCAGACTAGGCAGCTACAGTGCCGGCAACAATCCTCCTTCTTCCTACAGTTCCAGCTGTTCATTACAGAGTCCATCAGAGACATCACGGCGTGATAGACTCCGCCCACTTGGCCTGTGTCAAGATCAGTATGTGTGAATGCTGGGAAAGCCGTTAGGACACCCGACAGAGCCTCACTAGAGACAGAGGGATCAGAGGTCGCCTTTTACTGTAAAAACATCTGCACTGATGTGGAAAGAACATGCCGAGTTAGTGCAACAGTAGGCAGGGGGATCAGGGGAGGGGAGCACAGCCCAGGTCAACATCACATCATTTATCATTTACTTTACCAACAACATCAGCGCCCTACAGGAAGTTTCTACACACCTTGAACTCCGTCGCATGTTGCGTTTTATAGAGATTTTATGTGGAAGATCAACAAAAAGTAGCACATTGATCAACCATTTTAATTTTCAAGATGGCTAGGAACTTGAACTAGTTGGACAATATGACTGAAAATATCAAAACAGAAGCGTTTCATATCATTCGCTACCAATAGCTATTGATTATTCTTTTGTTTTAAATATCTGAAATGCTGACATTTATTTTTAGGCAGTTATGAGACAGAGTGGCAAAACCCAAAACTGCTGCTGCGCAAGTTACTCAACTGGTCGTTGCTAGGTAACCGAAGAGTGAGTGAGTTGCTAGGTAACCGAAGAGTGAGTGAGTTGCTGGGTAACCGAAGAGTGAGTGAGTTGCTAGGTAACTGAAGAGTGAGTGAGTTGGTTGATTCCAGATCGTTTTGTCGTACCACTTTTGCTTGTTTGTGGCACAAAATTTGGACTCAGGTCCCAGATTTAGAAATCTAATACACAAATAAAAAACAAAACAAATAATAAAGAAATTTATTGTTTATAAATATATTTTTAAAAAAGTGTGTTTGTAAATAATTTATGAGATAAAGCGTGGTTTGGGTAGGCTAGCTGTGAGAGCTAAAGTTTGTCCTCTGCCTACATATCCCACACTGCTGTGCGGTTCTGGATTGTAATACAGTGAAATTATTGAATATTCTATCAGGCGTACTTCTTGTTTCAACATGGCCGCTCCTCGCATAAACAGTAATAAGATGTCATGGCAAAATGTTTATTTTATAAGACACAATTGTAAAAATGTATCTAAAATCAATGTTACATGTGGCGTCTGGAAATCTAAACTGAAAGAAATTAAATGTTTATGGGCGTCTCCATGTTGAAATTATGACTTAATAAGTGGAACAATGAATCAAAACCAAAACATTAAAAAAAATCAACATCTCTAGAAAATAAAATCAAAGTTACAACTGAATGTATTCTATAGTAACTGTGAAGAATTATGTTGATGTGATAAAAAACATTTAATATTGTTTTTCTCTACTTTAGCCCTAAGAACTACTTTGTGTTTCTCTATCACATAAAATCCCAGTAATACTGATAAAAAAGTTCAAGGAGTATAAATAATTTTGCAAAGTGTATCAAGAAAATCTAGCAAAACAGGAAACAGCAATTTGTTTGCATCCGTTTTAGAGATGCAGCTAAATTGCAGAAGCCAAAGAAGCAAAGGGAGAAGCTCAGGGAGAAGCTGCGCCGTCATCGATATTGATTTAATCAGAAACGCTTTGGGCAGGGACAGAGGACGGCTCGCCCGCGGCGGAGGACACGCGTTACCTGAGACGTCGCCCTGCGACGTGCCGGTGCGGCCGATGTTGGTGAGCAGGTGGTCGATGTTGGGGACGGGCTGAGACTCGATGGCGCTCTCTTCGTGGGAAACAGTCTGAAAGAGCAGAGCGAAGTTTGACTGCAGTTATCCAGATGGAAATGAAATGACAAACACGTTTATAAAACAGCTGAACCAATGGCTTCCGTTAAATCTCCACTAAAAACCCACATGTTTAGAGTTCTATTTGAAATGTAATCAATTACAAATTTAATGACGGCACTTGAGTTAATGTAATGTTTTGATTATTATCTTATTACACAAAAACAAAGTCATGCAATGTAGAATCAATAAAGACTTAATAAAAAGATAATAAAGTCACAATGATACGAGAACAAAGTAGTCATTTTATAATACATGAAAAATAATCCAAAATTTAAATGAGGAATGTTGAGCATCTTATGGAGTTGTACTCTTGTATCAGTTTAACAAATAAAAACTTAATGTTTTAACTAAATGTTTCTCATTGAACTTCATTAACTCACCACTGGTTCTCCGTTCCCTTCGTCGGTGAAAAACCAGTCGTACTGAAAGGAAACAAGACGTTATAAAAGCTGAACTTCCCATTTTTAATGTTTGAAAGGACGAAGGCTGAGAGGCTCACGTTCTGAATGAGAGTCTCCACTATTTTGTACTGGTCGGGCATGTGGGTCACCATGTGGGTCATGTTGTCGTCGGTGGTGCGCACCAGAGTGGGGCCGAACACGATGGCCAGGTTCCTCGGCTCCATCTGACAGGAAACGGGAACCGGAGGCGCGTTTTAGAGTTTGAACTAATTCCAAAGCTAAATTAATAGAGCAGAAAGGTTATGAGGTGATAACCTTGTTTTTCTCGGAGTTCTCAGCTACAGTTTTCAGATGAGCGGAGAGGAACTTCAGCGTCTCGTAGTGATGATCCGGAAGCTCATGAAGCTGCAGCAAATATACAAATATGAAATACTTTCTAGATTCCCAAAGGATGGATGGATTGTTAGTTGGATGAAACCTGACCCAGTTTGATCGGTTCTGATCAGTTCTGACCAGAACCACCCGGCCACGTTTACATCCCAACAGAAACTTGAAAACCTTGTTCTTGCATTTTGAGGTGAATTTCTTCAGTTTTACTCACCAGTCTCTTGAGCACCTTCAGTCTCTCCACTGGATCTTCTATCCTGTTGGCTTCGATAAAATCTGCGTACCGATCTGCAGGGAGAACAGTGTCTGTTAAAGCTGCAGTTCACCGCTTTGGCCACCAGGTGGGGCACAGAACCAGCTCACCGTTAGTGAACAGGGGCTCAGGAAGCTTTCGAAAGAAGGACTTCAATAAGCTGCTGATCACATTGAGGTCCCTCCATTTCTGCAAGAGAAACGATCCAAAATATTGATTTCTTTATCCTGAAGTTCAATAAATGGCAGGTGTTACTCTAACCTAACGAGGACGGAGCCCTGCAGGCGATTCGGATCGATGAAGGACACTTACATCATCCTGGATATCGATGTCGCCCATGCCCTTGTTATTGAGCTCCTCCTGCATGTTGGAGATGGCAGCATTATTCCCGGGGACCCTGTAGATGCCCGTGTACTCCAGCCCTCTCTCCTCTACCAGCTTACAGCAAACCTCCACGATCAGAGGCACAAACTGGAGGACAGAGAGATATGATGGGGTTTAATGAACAAAGATACAGCAAAGAAAAGACAAATGACTGTTACATTCTCACTGTCAGGTCCAAAAATGGATTGATGGAATGTTAGTTAGTTAGTTGGACGGACGTATTTATTGGGCCGTGTTCTAAAGAGCATTTGGACCCGACCGTGGACAATCAGCCTCACCTTGTTGGTCTGAGCTGGAGGACAGTCATCCAGTCTGACTCCAAATGTGACTCCAGGAGACGGTTTCTTCTCAAAGGGTTTCCTCATCAGCCCAGGGATGCCTTTCCTCCACGTCCCCTTGTCTTTGGGAGGGCTGGTGTCATCTGCACACAGTGGGTAACATCAGCACATACCGAACCCTGACGCTTTTTAGTCTGGCTAAATAGAAACTGTGACTTAAAGGGGAAGTTTCCCACCTTTGTGGCTGCCCTTCCTCTCCTGCTCGGGTTTGGGTGAGTGCGGACTCGTTGCTTTGGTCTCTCCTTTGCCTCCCAGCAGCGTCTGTCTGATGCTGAGCGACTGGCGCGACGCCCTGGGCGACGGCTCGGTCTTACTGCCTGTCGGGCTGCAGGAACCAATCAAATAAATGATAAACTGAGATTTCAGATCAGACTGAAAGGCTCTAACCACTGAAGACGTCTGTTGTCTCCTGACCTCATCAAGGTGTTGTACTCCTTGATCCTCCGACTGATGAGGTCATGGCTGGTGAAAGCCGCGTTCTAAAAGAAAGAGAAGAAGAAAATAACATGCAACCATTTAGTGCTTCAAATGACAATTATTTTAGTAATCAGTTATTATTATCCAATTTCTTATGCCAGAATCAGTTTCTTTTTCTTGTTTTCTTTTCTAAGAATTACAAATGACAGAAAATATGGCTTTTATTTTAATAATCCCTTTTATGAGTTTTACAAATTAGGGCCAGGCTGTGAGAATGTTTAATTACGAGAATGAATAAAGATGCAATTTTCTTATCTTAAAATTAAGAGATAAAGGTAGTTTTAATGAGAAAATATCTTGAATAGCTAATTTTTTTAAGTTTCTGTATTAGAGTTCTTATAAAATTACTACTTCATTCTCCAAATGTTATGTTATTCTGATAATTTAAACATTTTATGCCTGCATTGCTTTATGTGACATCATCACTTTATTTTTGTAAATAAATAAATACAAATAAAAATATAAGAATAAATAAAAATCTCAGCCTGACTCATCTTTTGTCGTAAAGTTGACCAGAATCCGTCAAGTTCATTTAATTTTAATTTTCATTGGAATTCAAAGTCTAAATAGAAACAAAAAAAAATAAATCCAGATTTTTCAAAAACTAAACCTTCAAATTAAAAATCAATTGACTGAATTAAGTTCCTTCATAAGTGCATTCATTGTATCACTTTAACATTTTTAGACGCAGATAACCGCGCCATGCAAACGTGACATCAAGGCCAAACATGCAAACAATGATGATATGAGCAAAGGATGAAGATGAACCTCCTCATCCAGGTTGCTGCTCTCCTGTATGACTCGGATCCAGGCCAGCATGTCCTCCCGGTCCTCCGCCTGGAACAGGTACTCGCAGTCCGACGTGGTCAGCCTCAAGACGTTTTTGCGCTTCGTGTCGCTGTAGGAGATGTCGATCAGACAGGCCTTGATGCTGATCTGCAGCGGCTCCTCTATGGTCTGGCAGCTGGCGTGAGCCTGGCCCTCCTTCTTGTCTTTGTACAGGCAGAGGTAGTGGCCTCTCAACACGGCGTACATCTGTTTCCACTGCCGGTTTCCTCCTCCGACACGCTGCAGAGGGAAAACATTGACTTTGTAGCATACCCAAAACAACCGGCTGTTACTGACAACATAACTACAGTAGGTCAGGTGTGTGTTTCCTGCAGGTTTCATCAACTCAGATTAAAGACTGTTCAAGACCTTAAAAGTCTTGACTTAAAAACTTTAGGACCTTAAAAAGTCTCAAGATTTTTTAAGGTCTTAAAAAGTCTTAATTTGTCAATTTTTAGAACCGCTATGACCTGCATCATGACAAATGTATAAGGGCTACAACTAACAGCCCTTATACATTTGTCAACAACTTCTTTGTTTTAGTAATCTGTCAACTATTCTGATGATTAATCAATTAATCGGATTCTACAGTTTTTTCCCTTAACCACATAAGTCTTTTTTAGACATTATTAGGTATTTAAAAAGCAAATAATAAATAATTCAATTTTCAATTTTTTACTAATAAATAAACTTTTTATTACCTAAAATTCAACAACATAATACTCTTAGTAAATCTGAACGGGGTGGAACTAAAATTGCCACTTAAGGAGTTTTAGCTACAACATATTTACAAAAGTGTTTTAATCTTAAATACACAATGTATACATTTTTGTACAATTTTGTTTAGTTACTAATCTGAAAATCTTATTTTCTTTCAGTAAATGATCTTTTTTGAGTCTAAATACTCCAGTTAAAGTTTAATCAATTAAATTAGGTGATTACTTCAATAATCAAAATTTGCACTTACACCTCATAGTTAGCTAGCAAGAGCATGTTAGCAGATAGCTACCTGTAGCCATACCTGCCTTGACTCACAGAATAAATATGTCTGCAGGTGACTCAAACTTTTGCCTGTCAGAAAAGTCCCATGAGAAACAAATCCAAACTAATTTAAGATCAGTGATTGATGTATTTAAAGTCATATAACTAAAAAAAAAAAAAAAATTTACAATGACAGCAGGGCCTGTGTTTTATTATGCAGGGAGAATACACACCTTTCCCTTATCTGCATGAAGCTGCTTCAGATGTAGCAAACCCTCCTTGGTGGCATCACAGAAGACGTCTGATGAGGAATCTCGTCTGGACCCAGAATCTTCTGATGACCTGTCTACAGCCTGAAATATAAAAGAACACAATAAACTTTCAATAAATAAAATACTAACAAACATATGCAAAATCTGACCAAGTTATGAAACATTTTATGGAACAAAAACGATAACATATAAATTTTCCTATCAATTATCTACCTGGTGTTGACTATATAGCTGTCTGTGTTTTCCATAATATATTCACAATCCAGTAGGAAAACATTAATCTTGTGGGTGTGAACTAAAGGGCTGATAAACTACAGAGGAAGACATGCGGATAAGCGGGTCATGTAAGGACAGCCAGGACTCTCTCACAACGGACAACTTACCTTCCTCAAACTTTTCAGTCCAGGAAGCAGAGACCTCCTGAGTGCAAGAGACAAAACATGAAATTTTAGGAGACTTGAAAGAGCTGCTGCATTTTCAGTGGTTTGGAGTTCTGTTTGTTGAAGCTGTGTTGGTGGTTCAGACAAACATCGACGTTTCTCTGGAGTGCAAGTGAAGCCTGAGCAAACAAACACTAAAATCCAGAGAGTTTGATTATATTTAAGGAGGCCAAAAAGGCTTGGTTACTGTTGCTGCAGGGACTTAAGAGCCGAACACTCACAACAAATGAAAACAAGACATTAGTTGTTTTCATTTTACAACAGGACGTCACTTAAAATGGATGAATTTCAATTAGATCAAAGTTTATCTTCAACTTTGATTTTGTGACTAAAGACATTTAAATCAAAGAAAATACCTTTTTATTAATCTATCATAAAGTTTAGAAATGGGGTTTAATTTTACGTAACCCACCCTCTGCTTTCCTCATGGTAGTTATCGATGCCTTCATCGTACGATTTGGACCGTTCAGATTTGGTACCAGAGTCTGACCCGATAACTGAGAGATGAAGAGAATCTATAGGAGAAATGGACACAAATGTGTTAAACATTCATTTGGAACAAGATATTTAAATTAGAGATGCAAGTTATCGATTATTGAGTTGATCAATAACTTATCTATCGACTGGTTCTTAAAAACACAACATTTATTTTCTATCAAGAGGGAGAATTGTCTAACACAGGGGTGTCAAACTCAAATACACAGTGGGCCAAAACTTTAAATTGAACAAAGTCGTGGGCCAAGGTTGAACAAATGAATCTTTTAATATGGACCCAAACAAGTTCTAATATAACAATAAATATTGAAGAAGCAAAGCTTATCTAACTTAAAAGTGCAGGTGTGCAAAATTGAGTTGCTAATAATAATAAAACATATTATTATATTAAATAAATTATTTTTAATATATGAAATAAAATATTAAATAAATAAAATTTAAATAAAATGTAATTCCTCCTTTCTGGTGTAAATGTCTAATATTAATTTGAAATTTACTCGCGGGCCAAATATAATTACACTGCGGGCCAAATTTGGCCCGCGGGCCAGAGTTTGACACCTATGGTCTAACATAAGGGTTTAAATTCTTCGTAATATGCTGAATTTAAATAAATATAGCATGACTTTGTCAGCCGAACTAAAAATGATTGAATAAACAGACTTGTGGTCTCGATTACATTATTAAACTTAAGAAATTTGATGAAATATCACAAAACAGGAATAAAATGTCTGTGGTATGAATGCTAAAACTTCGCTCATTAATTCACGACCGTATCCTCGCCTTTTTGTTGACAAATTGACGTTGCTCCGTCATGTAGAGATATTAATGTGAACCTTAAGGAGCTTATCAAGTGTTGATATTTTAAAACAGAACCGCATGAAGTGAATTTTGAACCCCATTACGGTCTCTGTTCGGACCGCTGCTCTCTCTCGTTCCGTTGAGCTCCGCCATCTTTGTTTCTGTCTGTTCTAAGAATGAACAACGGCTCAGGTTAAGGAGGACCTGCGGCGCCCTCTGCTGGATGGCGGTCAAACTACAACAACAGGTCGAAGCGAACGTTTGTGGTTGATCGATTGGAACTAATTTTAAATTAAAACCAATTGATTGATAATCATAAGTAGATGAGCTTTTTCTTTCTTAATTTAAATGAATCAGTTTACGTTACCTTGATCGTGTGACAGATGGCGTCGAATGAGAGGAGAGGAAGACGTGGGGCTGGGTGGGATGGTGGTGATGAGGGGAGTTGAGATCACCCCGGATGCGGGAATGTGCGTGCTGTCCTGGTCGATGCTCGGGCTGGACGGTTCGTCTGAGGACACAAATCAGGGCCCAGAAGTTGAGAGAAAAGAGGTGAATTTCCCTCGTAAATCAGAAATCAGAACCAGAATCACGGGTTTGTAGCAGAAACAACATGAGGCAGTCAAACAGACAGATGAATGTTTTGTGTATGAAAATAGAGGCTGGAAATGTGACTGAAGGATTAAAGAATGTTCTGGTTTAGTCAGTGGTTTCGATCCATAATCAAGATCTGGGATGGAAACTGAATTTACAAGTTTTAATGTTTTGCTTTGGGTTTTTATTGGACTGGGAGCCAAAAACATCTGCAAATGTTAAACCTCAGCCCAAAACATTGTTTCTTTGTGTCACCAGACAGTTATTTATTGATAAAATGTGTGTTGCTTTAATTATACATGAGTAATACGATTAATCAGCTGTTGAAGCGTGTAGTACACAGCTTTAGCTACATACAACTCGCAAAGATTCAATTACTATTTTCTCCTGAACTCAACGACCCTCAAAATATAAAATAACCCACTGAATCAAAAATAACTTGCTAAAAATAAGTAATAAACAAACAAACAGGTATATAAAAATATTATTAAAAGGTAATGTAAAATAAAAAATATATTGGTTAATATTAATATTTAATAACATTTAGGAATTAAAAATAAAAGCTTTAAAAACTAGCAAAATGGTAAATATGTTGATTAATTTAGCCCTAACATTCACCATTTTGGGATCAGTCTAAATATAAAAGCTTTAAAAAGTTGCAAGAATATAAATATATAGTTATAATTAACTTATATATAATAGTTAAATATAGATATAAGTAATTACTAAAGAATAAATACATATTTGTTAATTTACAATAACATTTGCCATTGAAAATCATATTAACAATTAAGGTTTTGCAATTCAAAATAAATTGTCAAACTTAACACACATATAAATAAATAAAGATAAGTTCAAGAAACAGTTGATCAAACTAAAAGCAAATGTTTGATTTAAATTAATAATAACTTTCTGTTTTCTCACTCCAATAATTAACCACTTCAAACATTTCTTCTCTTCCTCACTTTTTGATATCTGAACTGATGTTGATCTTGAGTTTATTTAAAATGGCCGTTTTCTCTTTTTCCCCTCTCCGTGTTTTTGTCTAGATTATTTTTCTCAAACTCTTTGAACAATTCTCCTGTGTGGGATTCGATAATAAACTTGTAACTGACCTGACTGAAAAAATAAAGTTTATGTTCTCACTGTGGAAGAACAAAGATTTATATTTTTATTAAAGTCTCTTTTGTTCCTCTTCAAACTTTCTGCAATCCAGGAGTTTAAATACCAGCACAAAGCTGAACTTTCACCTGATGCCTCAACTTGAATAAAAACATTAACAGACGGCAATAAAACGCTGCGATAAGAGCCAGCACGGCTAAAACAAAACGAAGCAGTCAGCGTGACGTTTCTGCCCGATAAGCTGCCAGACGGCTTCGCTTTTACATGAGCAGCCTGTCGGCGTTAAATCACCCTGTCATAAAGGCCGATAGGAGCCGTCAGCAGGATGGCACGCCCGAAAAGCAAAGGAGGAAACAACCACAGATGACAAATATGTCAGGAATGAGTCATTTCTGGGTCAGAGCTGCTGGGCGATCACAGAGATCAAATATCAATAACTTTACGGCAAATTAAGGCGCAAAACATGCCACTAAATATTCTGAGGATTTTTTTTTTTCTGATTTCTTGGTTCCCCTGGCTGTAGAGTAAATATGAAACCAAAGCAGGAAAACACCACAAAGTGGAGCCAATAACGAGCCAGGATGATAAAAGGACTCCAAGGAGCTCTTTGTTGTGTTTGGCAGCAAACTCTGACTTTATAAGAAGACTTTTTGTTATGCTGGGAGGAAAGGTTTTTTTAATTTCTCCACTTTGACAAGCAAATCTAGACGGGAGACAAAAGAATGTCTCCAGTTTTCTTATCTAGATTTAAGCAAATTTCTCAGTAAATATGTAAAACAGCCATCAGACGAGGATTAAAGCTAAATTTAAAATTTTCTCCAAAATTTAGTGGCATTTTCTATTAAATTTAATTAAATACAGTTACAAATACTTTATTTATCCCAAAAGAAAATTAACTTATATCTGAGTGTTCAAAAAGTCCCTGTGGATGGATGTATGGACAGATGGATGGATGGATGAGAGAAGGATGGATGAATGGATGGAAAAATGATGGATGATGGATGGACAGATGGACGGATGAATGCCTGCACCTGAACATCCAATCAGAAGAACTGGTTACTGATGAGTCGTATCAATCTGATTAGCTCAGCATTGACAGATCAGCGTCTCTAACAGAAAGTACCTGTTAGAGAACTTCCTGTTCTGCTAACAGGAAGTTCCTGTTAGAGTCGGACATGTTGCTGCTGCCTCACCTATGAAGGGGATGGAGTCCAGGGAGTCATTCAGGTTGCTGGAGCCGGATTTGTGCCTCGTGTCTCCCAGCCTCCTGAGCAGCGTCTCATTGGACGCCCAGCATATCGCTGCGTCCGCTGATCCCGCCTTCAATAGCGGCGGCGACTTTACTTCTCGCTGCCTGTCGATGACGTAGGACGGAGGCCGGGCGCGGGCAACTCCGGAGGTCTTGTCTCTTCGTAGGACAACAACTGTGGCATCCGGTCCTTCGACGCCCTCTGAGAGACCGCCGTTAGTCCGCTCTGGCGTCTCCTTGACGACTGGTTTTTGGGCTACGGCGGCAGTTGAGGATATTGTGAGGACTTCGCTCTTCATCGGCCTGAGCGTGGGCAGTCTGGAGGCGGCGCCGGAGCAGGACGATGACCTGGAAGCTAATCCCGACTCAGACCGGTTCTCTGTCTTCAGGCTGTCGGCTCGGCCACGGAGCTGCAGGTTCAGCGGGGAGAAGCCCAGGTGGTTCCCCACAGCGTTGGCTCTTTGGTCTCGGAGAGGCTCTGTGGTTTTAATGGCGGACGAGGCGGGGGAAAGGTCGCAGAGGGAGTTTTTGACGGGCAGGCGCGAAGGCCTCATTATGAGGCCGTCCACTCTGACCGCTAGTGCAGAATCTGTTGTACCTTTCGCAACATCAGGCGAGTTCGACAGCCGTTGCTCCGGCTTTGGAGGAGGTAAACTCCTCCTGCTTGTTTCCTGTTTGTCCTCCATTTTGTGATTGATGTGGTCGCAGGACCTGGCTCGGGGTTTTGCGACCCGGGCGGCGCCGGGGAACGGTAAAGCATCCTGAGAGGCGCTCCGAGGCCAGTGGCGGGAAGTTCTGTCTGGCGGGCCGCCCAGCCGCTCATGGGAGGCGCTGCGGAGCGGCAGCGGTGCGGTCGGGTCCGCCGGCCCGCGCTCATTGGAGGCGCTCCTCTGTCGGACCTGGGAGGCGGCGGCGCTGGCGGCCTTCGGGGCGTAGGCAGAGTTGGCAGCAGCTCGCAGGCTGTCCAGGCGCTCCTGGATGGTGCGGCAGCCGTACGTGTGCAGCCGCTTGGCGTCGATGTAGTCCTTGTAGGTGGTGTAGGTCCGCCAGTCGATGTTCTGGTGGGGTGAGGTGGTCGGCGACGGGGAGCAGTGGTTGGCGGTGGGAGAGGTGGCGGTGGAGAACGTGTCCGTCGACATGGCGGCGAGCGGCGCTCGTACCAGCGGCGAGAACGGCTCTGGGTACGGCGGACATCCTGTGGCGAGAGGTCTGGGTCGGTCTGCTGGGGAGCGGTACCGGTTCTCCTCGGTCCGGTGGCTGGGTCCGGCCCGAGCCAACCGGGACCCCCGGTCCACTGGATCGGCCGGAGTCCTGGTGCCATCGTTGCTGACGGAAGGGATCTCGGGCCGGCTGCTGTTGTCCGTGGGGACCGGTCGCCTGGCGGGCCCCGGGTCGGGCGGCGGCGCCATCGCCGCCTTCAGCTCGATCCGAGGGTAGCATATGGGAGGCGGCTCCGGGATGTTCTGGGCATTTCCGCTGTACGCCTCATTTCCTTTGAGGTATGCATCCTGGGAATACGCCTGCAAGAGATCAGACGACAACATTTACAGAGCCCTGGAATAAAAACACCTAAATCCTCTGAACTTTTTCACATTTTCTCACTGTAGAAGAAAAAAACTTTAGAGTACAAAGAAATAACCAAAAACTGTGAAGAAAGGAAGCAGTTAATCTGAAAAAAGTGTGATGTGCATCTGTCTTATTTCCCCTTATATCCATTAGAGGTGACCTCTTATGCTTCCTGGAACAGCTGAGGATGTGTTTGTGGTCTGTACAAAACATTTCTGTTAAATTTTTTGCACAAAATGATTCTTACATAATGAGATTTTAATCTCCTTTCTGAATAAAAACTTTATGACATCGTACCACTTTAAATCGAAATAAGTGTTTACACTCACGCACAAAAATGGCTGCAAACACATGCACAATTATACCATGGTACATCTTTGAAAAGCAAAAGAGGAGCTTCCTGCACAACCACCAACGACAATAAAAACACAACACAAAATTATTACAAGTATTTTTGTCAAGTTTCTGTTGCAAATATCTTAGTACACTTGAAACAAGACAAAACTAACTTTTCAACAAGATAATAAGCCAGATTATTTTACCTACATGGAAAAAATCTCTTATGTAAAATGACAATCTGCCAGTGGAACAAAATTAAGAAATTATTTTCTTAAAACAAGGTCTTATATCTTGCTAAAATGCTATTTGTAAGTTAGCTGAATTAAAGTGTACTGAGGCACCTAAAACTAGACCAAAAATACTTTGTAAAATTTTGAGTTTTTGAAGTGCAAAGACAGCCATATATAGAACATATAATGAAATGGCCTAGTTAAAGTCTACAACTAAACACTAAATTGAGAATCAGGGCAAGTAGATGCAGAAAGCTGATGGAGTTTTATACAACTGTCTAAAGATGCTGGAAAGTGGCTTTAGAAAGTATTTATTGTGGGGTTAAATATAAGTGCACACCACACCTTTCAGATTTTTTCTTTTAACACCTTAAGTCCTTTCACTTCCTCTTACCAATTATGCAAAACTGTAACACAAAATCTCAATAAAATAAAGAGAGAAAACATCGAAAATGTGAACCAGGTTCAAACGGTCCTGTAAAAAATGATCTGGAGTTAATCTGAAACCGTCGCCATTCCTCTTTAAATTCCTGGATACATTTCCTGCTTTCTCCATCTCCATGTGCCTCGCTGCTCGTTTCTACAGATTCAGCTCGTTTCTAAAAATACCTCCTCTGTGGTCTTTGTGAGAGCTGATGAGATTATCAGGGGAGGACAATCAATGCCTGACTGACAGCTGGATGAAGGCAGAAAAGCAGCTAATAGTTTTAACGGTTTTCACCCAAAATGATGGGATTAAATGGAAAAAAATCCTGCAGATATACCCACCTTCTGTACCGGAGAGCCCGGCCTGAAGCACAAGAAGCGAGCCCATCCGAGTTTCCGTTTTTTGTTTTTCCCAAACAGCGCGACTTCTGTTAGCATCTTTGATTTAACCTTAACTAAACCGCTAATTAAATCTCATAAATAAAACCTTCTGAGTGGGAAAAGGGAAAAACCTCCCATTTGTATCCAATGCTGACATACTGTATCTCCTCATCCTTTCAGCGCAGACGCTGATGAGAAAATGAAAGGCAGAGAGAGTAACTGGACTTTAATCAACGACGCCGGCTCTACCTGTGGTGTCAGGTTACAGCTCCCTCTGGATCCTAACTCCTCCAGTTAAACACAAACCAATGTCCTGATTGTGGAAAGTACAGGGAGGGAATGTTTGTGGTCTGCTGAAGGATAATGTCAGCGCAATGAAAGAAAAACCAAGCGTGACCAACAAAGCTTCAACCAGAAACACAGATACTGGTGGAAAACACTGGTTTCTACTGGTTCCACTTCCAGCAAGAGGTGGAGGAGGGGGGAGAGGTGTTAGCTTGGCAGAGTTTCCCTTCTTACCAGAGCAGTGATATCCCTGGAAAACTGCAGTTCGCAGGTTAGGTAAGCAGGGAAAGAGAGAAAGAAAGGATTAGGAAAAGGTCGACAGGTAAGTACACTGCAAAAACTCAAAGTATTACCAAATATTTTTAGTTTAGCTTCTATTGTAATTTCTCAAAAATAGAATAAGACAAAAATAACTTACAAGTAGCTTTTAGCAACAATAGACACTTGATTAAAGTAAATAATTCCTTAATATTGATGAAAAAGTGCTTAACATTTCACAAATAACAAAAAATGTTTTATTATCAATAAAATAATCAATGGAACTAGCACTATTTAAAAATATCAATATCGAGGATATATTTACTTAAACAAGTAAATACATCTTTCTAAAGCGTCACTTGTAAGTTAATTTCATCTTACTTTAAGTGTGCTAAAATATTTGCACTAGAAACTAAACTAAAAATACGTCTTGGTTAGATTTTGTGTTTTTTTTTTAGTGTATGAAGACATGAGAAACAATGTTACAGATATAGAGGTGAGAAATTAGACTCTGGCTGATTGAGAATGATTCCAGTTTACAATTTGTAATAATTATTTATTTTTTAAAATAAAAAAAAACTTATTTAAAGATAAAAAATATTTATTTCTTAATAAAAAATTCTAAAAATATATTTAAAGTAAATCATTTTCTTTATTTAAAAAAATTATATTTACATAAATATTTCAAAAAACATTTTTGAAATATTTTCAATTGAAATCATCCACATTTGAATAAAAAAAGCAGATTTTACAAACTCAAATTTGAAACGTTTTAAGACCATTAGTGATGAAATTAAGACACGAATCCCTTTGGAAATGCACAAATTTTGGCCAACCAAATGGCAGATGCAGAAAAGCTAGCAAGCTAGCTGTTAAGAACATGCTAGCAGCTACTTAGCGGTAGCCTCAACAGTCTCCAGTCAGTGTGGCAGAAAAACAAAATATGTAGAATATACGAGATTAAATCATTTACTTCTTCAACTTTCAAAAAAAAATTTAAGACACTTCAAGTCCTTTTTTTTTTTTACGAGAAATTAATTTAAGACTTTTTAAGGATGTGTGGACATCCTGGTTTGGGTTAAATAAAATATGTCTGAATTTATTTCAGCTGGTTTTAGAGCAGCAGTTTCCTCCTAATTTTGTGAATCAGTTGCCTACAAGTTTGCATCCTTGAACCGGAAAGCAAAATTCAATTTTCAAGAGCCAAATGTGCTAAAACAGAATAAAAATGCGTGATTTTGGTGACCTGATTAATTGTGCTAAAGATGCACCATGACGTCTCCCTTCATCTGTTCCCCATAAACCAACGCCGCCTCTTCTCTCACGCAGAGTTGCTATGTTTCCTCTGTTGTCGTCTTACTCAGGGCTTTCTGCCTCCCCAGGCTTTTCCATCTCACTGGCGTTTATCGCACGTTCTGCACGGCGGCGCACTTTGCTGGATGTTTGTTTGCTGTAAACTGGAGTCAGCTGACTGCAGCTGCACTCCCTACTGACTGGGCTCAGCGTCTCTCGGGAAATAATTCAAAATATCCACTCATGGTTTGTTCACTAGTCTGTGTTGGTCTGTCAGAAAAAATCCCAGTAAAGAAAACAGTAGCATTGGCACTGGAAAAAACAAACAAATAAAATCTTACAAAATACTTTTGGTTAAGTTTCAAGTGGAAATATCTTTATCGTCTGTGTGGCCCTGGACCCAGACTGGATTACGACACGGTTCTGATCGGTAGAACGGCGTGAAGCATGAAGTCTCGATCGGCTCCTGGTTTCACTGCGATACGACTGCTTTCTGACGACTTCCACACCTTTAATCTCCCCCAGCTGGTCGTGATCCATGCTAACACGCTTTCTCTGTAAGCTCACTGAATCACTGCAGGGTTTAAATTTAAGACTTTTAAGAACTTTTTAATGCCAGTTTGGATAAAATTTAAGATAAAAACTTTAAATGTAGGTGACAGAAGTAAGCCAGTGGCAGAAATGAACATTGTCCATCCAATTTATCTATAACAGATGCAAAATAAGCTAGTTAGCTGCAAAAAGTATATTAGCATCTTAGCAATGAAAACATTTGAGTGCAACTCAAACTTTTGCCTGATAGAAAAATTCCACAAAATAACAAAGGACTGAAAATTCCTGCCACAGCAAAATGTTAAATCTGTGATCAAGGCATGTAAGGCCAACTTACATAATAAAAAAAGGAAACAAAACAAAAACAAAACTTGCTTATTTGAAGCCTCCATCTGTGATGTTTGCTGTGTGAGACCTCAGGTGCTTCACTGAGGAAAACACAGCAAACCGCTTAATCTCATCTCTGCTTGTTGCTCCAGTAAATGGGAGCTGAATCATTACTGATGGATTGTCGCTTAAACAGTTTTTATTTTAAAATATTTATTAAATCTGGACTAATGAGGTGAATTTGTAGTAATAACAGAACAAATGCATACCAGTTGCAAAATGTCTTCATCTTTTGGCATCACGCAGAGCTCCAACGAGGCATCGCTGATGGATCAGAGGAAACGGATACAAAAATTACAAAAAAACTCAAGTTTAAATCTCCAGTCTGCTGATTTTATATCCAACAAAAAGCTTTAAAGGTGTCAGCAGAGGATAAGCGAGACGGTTGGTGATGCAAATGTATGTGTTGAGATTTTCTTTACAATAAAAATATGCATTTATCAATCAGTTGTTGATGGATTGCTGAACATCTGTTTTTTTTTACATTTTACTGCCAGTTTGCCATTTTGTTCCTCCTTCCTCTTTGTAAAGAGGATTTTTTTGTGAGAAAAGTGTTTTTTTAAACTGCCTGTGTTGCAAAACACAACAGAAAGCTTGTGTTTTATGTAGGGCTGAAACGATTAATCAGATTAATCAATTAGTGAAATAATCGTCAACTAATTTAGCCATGGATTAATCGTTAACTTGAGTATTCAGACTCAGAGGCCATTTACTGGAAAAAAGAACGTATTCAGAGCAGTAATTAAGCCAAAACTGTACAAAAAATATATACATTTTACAGTTAAGATAAAAATATACATTTTCTTAATTAGAAAAACTATTGAATTATTTGTTTAATTATCTAATTAATTACTTATTTCTAATGTCTAAAAAGGCTTAAGTGGTTTAATAAAAAATCTGCAAAATGCATAATTTTTTAATTGACTAATCAGTTAATCGATTACTAAAATAACTGTTATTTTACTTTAAGACTTAAGTCACTTTTAATAGCCACTTTTTGTATTAAATGTCTAAACTTAAAAAAAAATACTTAAGTGGTTAATAAAAAAATTTGTAAAACCCATTTTTATTTGATTAATTGATTAATCATCTCAATAATTGACAGATTAATCAGTGACTAAAATAATTGTTAGTTCATTTAAAACCTTAAGCTACTTATAAAAATCAAGCCATAAAAAAGGCTTATGTAGTTAATTTAAAAAAATCTTTTCATTTTTATTTGATTAATCGATTAATCATGAGAATAATCAACAGATTAATCATACTTTCAAGATATTTGGGGATTTTTTTGGCTTGTAAAAATGATGAAACGTTAAAATCAAGGCTCCGCCTGGTGGCAGTCCTACCTGTTCTGGATCAGGGCTATGACCTGGGAGTAAGTTTTCCCAATGATGCTTTCTCCGTTCACTTTCACAAGCCGATCCCCTGGAAGGAATTAAGGGAATAATTGAGATAACCTGCTACTGAAAAACACTTCACATAATTACTGAGCAGAGAGACCATGCAGCACAAACATATATTACTTCTGCTCAGATCTAAAGGGAACAATGTGTTTATTTGACAGTAAGTTCAGGGTTTCTGAAGATGGCCATCTCCAACAGGAAGCGAGGCGAGGTGAGTTTGGGGGATAAACCGGATAAATGTGGGAAAACACTCCCTTCTCCCAGAAGAGGAGACAGATAAAAGCAGACAGCTACGAAGGCTTGTCCAGAACACTTAGTGTAACATTTCCTGTAAGAAGCGTGCTGACCTGGCAACCCAGCACTCCTAACATCACCTTCGCTTTAAACTTTACGCTGCTGATTCATTGTCTCAACACTTCAAGTATTTTTATCCTCGCTGCTTATAATTAGAACTGATTCATGTATAAATAAGATGAGAAAAAAGGTAAGAATGCAGGAGAAAAGAATGTTAGACTTTGTTCAGCCATCTGTTATTTTCTACCTCCTTTTTGTTTTGCTTGGCAATTTCCAATCATGACAAATGATGCTGTGTACCTGTGCAGAGTCCAGCTCCGTGGGCGGGGCCTCCCTCCTTCACCTGCTTGACGAAAATGGTGTCCATTGGCTCCAGGCGGTTCCTCTGTCTCCCTGGCGATGACAAGAGAGAGAAAAGGCATGAAGATGATTGGTCAGAGCGAGGAGACACAGGTAGGCCTCACTGCCTCACTTTTTCTGACTTGCTGTTTGACTCATGGAAGAACAGGCAGACAACTGAAGCTTTTCAATCATAAAATATAAAAATAAGCTCCAATTGACAGGATTTGTAAGTGTTTTAATTACAGCCAAAACGATTAATCATATTTTTCATGATTAATCGATTTGTGAAATAATAGTTTTTAATTGATTAAAAAATTTTAAAAGGCTACTTGCTGAAAAAACATCACATGAAGAGCAGTAAATAAGTCAAAACTGTGGTAATTACGCCAGTGACGTGGACTCAGGGGAGGTAGGTGGAGCCGAGCCTCACCAGCTATGATCCTCACCAAACGTCACTGAAATATGCATAGACTTTGCATCCATGATAAAAATATTTTGCTTGTAGCAACGCTTCACCTAAAACTTTTCAAGTGGCACAGCTTGAGCTTCAACTGGTTCAAATTCACTGAAGGAATGAATGCAATGTTATTTTAAAATGTTCATTTTCTTATTTTTTGAAAAATGGATCAAATTATTTGTTTATTTGCATTTTTTAATGTAATGTTTTGTTTTTTTTTAAAAAAAGGTTTCAGTAGTTATGTGAAAAATCAGTAGAATGTGCACATTTCAAAACTGATTTATCAATTAACCCTCAGATTAATAAACAACTATTTTTGACGATTAAACAATTAATTGTCAAAATAATCGTTTACTGAAATAATCATTAATTGCAGTCTCAGTTTTAATGAAGTTATAAAAAGTCAAATATGTAAGGACATTTTGAAGCAGAGTCACTAGTTTTTCAATTTAACAGTTTGAAACAGTAATGGATAAAAAAAACCTGTGAGAAGTTGTATATACTGTCCTACTTAAGTAAAATCAATCAACAGATGCCCTTCGTCGCTGTTTATTCACTGTGTTTTCTGTGTAACTGCACAGCTCTGCCGCCCTCTTGTGGGCTGGCATGATACGGCAGCAGACGAACGTAACGTTTAGAATGTCTGCATCTAATAAAACAACTCAACCACTTTAGAAACAACTAAAGGAAGAGCATCTGGTACCAGATTTGACTGCAGACAATATAAAATAACAGTTTCGATTTTGCAAGGTGAATTTATTTCTAGCTAACGTACTAAGCAAAAACATACATTCATTTTAAGATGAATCCTTAACTCCCAGACTGACGCAGATTTTCTCAGAAACAGCATGACATTTTATGATCTACTCTTTCTGATTGCAACCCGCCATGCTGCAGTGGAGCGCATGCTGCAGTGGAGCGCATGCTGCATGCTGTACGTGCATCTTGCCTACAAACACACTCCTCCCCTCACGTCTCTCTCCAACCTCACCGAACTCTTCAGCACAAATTGGATTCTGCAAGTTTCCACGCCTGGAGCTGGATGAGCGGGATTACATGTGGAAATCTCAAGCTTTGGACATTTTTAATGCTCCAAAGTGTCTTAGTAAAAGCATAAACTGCAGCTGGTTTTAATTAAAAACGCAAACGGCGACTTCAGCTGCTCCAAATAGCAGAATTACATTTTGATTAAAAAGTTCAAAGCAGTTGCAATTGTTTAAACACTGGTGTTTTCAGAAGGAGGTATTTGTTACAAAAAATGAGTCTGATAATGATGCTTTCAAGTGGCATTTGTAAACCTTTTAATCCATAATAATCTGGTTATAAAGTACAAATTCCACTGACAGATTATTTAATTTACAACATGCTGTAATCTGGGATATTATGCTGTGAAATTTCATCTCTGCTTCACAGATATTGAACTGATAGCACGTCATGAATCTGTCCACAGCAATCTTCAGTCAGAGGCCTCTACAGATTTGTTGTAAGACTGACTGTTGCTGGAGCTCTTTCCTGCCCACAGCATCAACAACAACAACAACAACGCTTTAAAATACATGGATGAGAATATTTCTGTAATTTTTGAGGATGAATAAAGTATTTATATATAAATATGTAAATAAAAATAAAAATATTTGTAGCACCAAAACCCAACTGCTTCTATCTCTAGTTAAACAGGATATCACAGCTTTTATGACGCAAGATAATTAATTATTCAATATTTTACAGCAGAAGAAAAGCATTCCTAATTTATAAAATTATTATTTTTCTTCACCCGAGTGAAACAGGAGATTCAGATTTTATAGTTTGCTTTGATTTGAGATTGTAAGACGTGAAACTCGGGCAGAAAGAGAACCGGTTTGAAGAACTAGGTCACTGCATATCATCAGAGCCAACACTTTAATCATTTATTACACTGACATCGACTCGCTGGGCAATGATGTTTGAACAAAACATTAAAAATAACCGTTTCAATGTAAAAGTGATTTTGATCTAGTGTTAGAAATGTAGCAGCAAAAACCCACCAGTTATTTTTATTTACAGGCGTTTGAATCTTTCTCCAAGCCGTCCACCGGGGGGCGCTCAGAGCTGCACTGCTCCTCTTTCCTTCCATCCATCCCAAAAGAACTGATGTCACCTGATTTAATTAAATAAATCTAAAATTCTGCTAGCTTAATGTTTCCTCTGATCTTGTCGCTCATAAACATTCAGGAGGTTAAAATAACTAATGGTTCCCAAACTGGGAACAAACCAAGAGACAATGAAGTCAGGAATCAGGTTTTCAATTTGGAAACTTTAAAATGATGGATGATCAGCCAACGGTTGGATGAACAGTTGGATGGATGTATGGAAGGCTGACAGCCTGACTCTAACTGGTCTCCTGTCTGCAGGTAGCAGCTCCCAGTTAGCGCTGGTCTCTGGTTTGGCAGCTGGCCCCGCCGCCCAGCTGGGCCCGGCTGTGTGGGCCGGCCGGCCGGCCGCTCCCATGTTGTTCTGGGTTAGATAATATTATTCTACAGAGATCTGGGTCTGCTGCCAAATCCCTGCATTAACCTCGGCGTAAAAACACAGCCCGCTTCCACATTAGCATTAGCGCTCTCACGTTTACAAGCATCGGCAACCACATGCAGATGTACGAATGTAGACGACATGCCGCACATGTGCTCGGGCCTTCCAGCCCAGGGAGAAGGCCTTTGTTTATGTTTAGATGATTATCTGCAGCAGGTCGGATCCACAGGAGAAACCTGATGACAGGAAGCGTAAAATTCTGGCAACGAACGCGCCGTCTTTAGTGTGGGAAGGTCAAAGCACAAGTACACTTTACATGAAATTAAAGCGAAATTCCCTCAAAAACCACTGAACCGTTACCATCAAACATGGTCAAACGCCTCTAATAGCTGAACACTGTAAACCGGGGGTGTTCAAAGTGAGGTGTGTGGGCCATTTGTGGGCCATTGCAGTGATTTTGTGCAGCCCCGCGACCACAATTCACTAACAAATCAAATAAATTAGGACAAAAATATGACTTTTAAATTAAAATCTACGTACAAAAATCTTACATGCAACACAAGGTGATCATCTTTTCTTGTTTTACTCCTGTGTCATGGTAACTAGGACTTGGTCTACTCATTGATTCATACTCTAAAAAACACATTGGCGCACCCAAAACTGTCTTTAATTCCTACATTACAACTTATCTGGATACAGAAAATGTTTTGACGTGAAGACGGACCAAGAGTTTGTCTTTATTGCAGACAGACAAAATATTTTTTCTGTTTTTCTTAATGAAGCCCAAAATAAGAAACAAACTGCTTACATTTCACTTAACAAGGAAAACATGCAAAAATTATTTGAAGTCGGGATTTAAAAAATATTGAATTACTTTATTTGTTTAATAAAAATATGTCATGTTTAGTTTATTGTTGATTAGGTGACAACAACAAAAAACACATTTTGGTAACGTTAGTTTTTAAAAATGTCATTTCTCAGTTGACAAATTTGGCCCAGGTGACAAAAATTTTAGGAAAATGTCTAGTAAATTCAGAAACAAACTCATGCTGTTTTCACGTTTGGCACCATTGGGACCAAAGTTGCGACATTTGTTACATTTTCAACTGGCGCAGTTCCCTTTCTAACTGTACTGGGTCAAATGAACCAAAACTTTCGAAAAACATGTTCCCCTCCTCACCTGTGGTGGCGCTGCACCAAGAACCAGTTAAGTCAATGACACAGAAACCTCTGAAGAAGACATTGACACATCTTCCTTCACAAAACATAAACAAAGTGTAGCAGCGCCAGATTTTAGCAGTTGTGGTATCAGACTATGAAGCATTTCTCCTGCTAACACGTTTGTTTTGGTTGTATTTACCCAGAATGCCCAGCGTTGTAGTCCACTTCCTGCTTTTGGGGCGGTCTCTGGCCTGCATATAACAAAACAGATCTTCTAGCCAACAAATTAGAGTTTGATTAAACCCAAATTCTGCCAAGGAATCAAACCTGGTTGTAAAATCGTTACCCAAACTTCTTGTAACTGTGTGTCTGACTTTAAAAATTTGTGTTCAAACCTCAAACTGACTACGCTGCTACATCTGTCCTCACACACACTCCCTTCAAAACACAGTAAAACACATACATGCCTGATGTTTTCCCACCAGAACAGGAAGGTGGGAGAGTTCTTTCCATCACTTTTTTCAGATGAATTACACATACCAAAACCCACTTGGGTGGAAGAAATTAACATCACACTGATACATGCAGCTAAAATATGTCCAATGATTTGTTTTCTCTTTGCTAAATGAGGCAAACAACAAAACAAGGGAGATTAGGTTCAAGCAGGGGAAGCTCCAACATCTGGAGCTTGTTGGTTTAATTTCAGCCTCAAATGCCAAATCTATTTCCAGGAAAACTGAAAATAAGCTAAACATTCCCTGGAAAAGATTATCCAACTGTACCTAGCAAAACTAGAGAGCCAATAAAAGGAAAAAAGAATGCAAAGGACTGAATGTGCAAAACGTAAATTAATTTTCAAAACTGTTAGGAACAATTGAGTGCCAGCTTCTTGGTATGTTCTGATATTTAATTTACAATGTGACAGAATGAGTGATAAATACAAAAACTAGGATCAGATTATCATTAAATGACTAAACTAATAGAAAGAAGCTTTGATTTCAGGTTTTTGAGTGAAAAAAATGGTTTTCACCAAACCTGACCTTAAAATCCAAGATGGCTGATGTCTAACTATTATAACACTTACAGCAGTTTGTGTCTTATTATGTTGCACTAATTGCATCTGCTATATTCAATAAAATTAGAATTAATTCACATAAAAAATGATTTTACTTCATACTGAAAAGCAGCAAGTGAAACTTCTTACCATATTTTCTGATTCTAATTCCCAAAATCTCTTGTCAACTCCTAAATGTCTACTTTTAAAAATTTTAGAACATAATAAAATTCAATTCCTACAGGAATTAAAAAAAACTGTTTAGAACTGACTGAAGTCACCAAAGATGTACCAAGTGATAGTTTTTGTTTATCTTTATGCCTGTACTCCACTAAATAGATGTTTTCTCTCTGGGTACTTGGCTTCCTCCCACACTCCAAAATCATAACTGTTAAGATAAGTGATCAATGTATATCGGAGCTGCAACTAATTGTTATTTTGGTTATCGATTAATCAATTATTGTGATGATTAATCGGATAAAAAAAAAATCAGCACATTCTACAAATTTGTCATTTTACCACTAAATATTATTTCATTCTAAAAATTAAATAAGATTTAGTAAGCTGAGGAGTTCTGGGGAGAATATATTTACAGACAAATTATTTTTATTTGCCTCATATGCAAAATGTGATTTTTTTTTTACTTAATTATTGCTCTAAATATATTGTTCTTGCAGCAAATAGCCTTTTTTTAAATTGGTTAATCACTTGCTAACTTAGCTGACAATTATTTCAATAATCAATTAATCACAATGTATTTGATTAATTGTTTCAGCCCTTCTCTACATTTCCACTCAGGATGATTGTGTAGAGTCTCTGTTCACATCCAGAAAGCACAAACAGACAAATACTGGTATGAAGAAACTGGATAACAAGGGAAGAGGAGAAAAGCGAGGCATGTTTGAAAAGGCTCACTGGAGAAAACAGGAATCCTGTTTGCTTGCGCTGCCTCGCATTCCCTCCGCAGACTTTATGGGAACAAATTGAAATCCAAGCAAAAACGAAAAGGAGAGAAAAGTGAGGAAATAAAGTTGGGAAGAGACTCATGTTGAAAGAAAAGCAAATATTTTAACAGATGGGGAATTTTTTTGTGTGTTGCTCCTCTTGCTGTGCGGTTTAACAAGCATTGCAGAAAAGAAAAAAAGAAATTTGGGATTTTACCCTTCAACAGCTTGTTAAAACACACAGTGGGACTGGATCAGTCAGAGGGAGAACGACAGAAATTTAGATTTAGAATAGCAGCCTCTTGGTATGTACACAACTGCTGTGAAAGCAAATAAACTCAGAAACTCCAGCTTGGTTTTCATAGATTTTAAAGAACTGAAGCTTGTTTGTGCGTTTTGTTCTTTCTGGAGGATTGAAGAGCGTCCAGCGGCAACACCATGCAGTCAGCCGACCCCCACCTGCTGCGCTGACCTGAACGCTAAAACCACCAGGCACATGGCTCGTATTATCCGTCCGCGTTTCGGTGCGACTTCACATAGCTTGTCGCTGACGTTATGAATGTTTTGGACCGATTGCAGCCGCAGTCGTCACATAGCAACCACAACAACGTGCATATCAACAAGAGAAACCACAGAAATCAAAGACATGACGACGTTCCTCACTGTGGATTAAATATCGAAGGTTAAAATGACTAAAATGGCTTGTGTTCTGCTGCAGGAGGGACTGGTGCACCTGGTAGGACAGGCAAGGAAACACGGACAATCTCAACGCATCAGCCAGTAAGTTCCAGCTTGGACACTAATGGGACAAACAAGTCAGGCAAATGCAACACAGACGCAATACTTAGGGGGAATGGGTCAAAATTCCAGCAAAATATTGTTAAAAGTTTGTGGAAGGAAAAGCAACCGGAAAAGGTTTGGTCTTATTGACAGTCTTTTAGACTCGGTTCAATTTGGGACCAAAATTGCAACATTTGTTACACTTTCAGCTGCTGTGGTTCACTTTCCTACTGCACTGTGTCAAACTAACAAAACCTTTTGAAAAAGTTGTTCCCCTCCTCGCCTGTGGGGGCGCTGCACCAAGAACCACAGAAGGAAGCAACATGAGAATCCCAGAAAAAGACAATGATCTCAAATTCCTTCTTCACAAAATGTAAACAAAGGCACAACGTCAGATTTTAGGTGTTGTAGGTTTCTCTTTGTCGTTGCTTGAAGACCACAAGTCATTTTTCATTTAAAGCTTTACATGCGCATTTGTTTTGGCTGTTTTTACCCAGAATGCCCTGCATTTTAGACCAGCTCCTGCTTTTTTAAGTCATCTCTGGTCCATTTGGCATTCACATGTTCATTCAAACTGCATCAGAGTTCACTTTACTGAAACTAATACCGAGATTTGGAGGCGGACCAGAGTTCACCTTTGTGGTTAGATTGCGCATTCACACCTTCCCAAACAAACCGGACTTTCTACAAACTGGTGTTGGATTAAAGCGGACTAAACACAGCTGGTGGGAATAAACCCTTAAAGTTAAACCATGTAAGTAAATATCAGGTTGCAACATATGAAATGTTTATCTACTTATCTATTGACTTTTTCCAGGAATTCCCGACATTCCTGACCTTAGTTTCTGAAACCCTGTGGCGGTACCGACCTGTCAGCAGGTTGAAAACAACCCAAATATCTCCCAGGACGCTCAGAAACGTTCCCGTCCATGGAGAAATCACACGATGAGAGGGAAGGGAGAACATGGAGGAGTTAATTTTGTTGGTGAGGGGTGAGAGGAGGAATGTGACACCACAGACTCACAAGGGAGGATGAGGGACACTTACAGGAATCTCTCTGATTCCCGTTGGAGAACATTGAGGTCAGATTTATGTCAGATGCTCCACTGACCCTCCTTTCACTTCCAGGGACTTTTTTTTTTTTTTTTTTACACTTTCATTGCCTACTGGTGACTCAACAACTGCTGAAACAGCCGACTTCCTCCCCCAGTCGGGGCGCTGGGAGCTTTCCAAGACAAACAAAAAGCTAAAGATGGATTATCTTCCTCTCTGTGCAGCTATTTCCAAGAAATAACCGATGTTTGCTTTTATTTTGAAACACTTCAAGAAACCCAGATAAGCAACTCAGAAAGGGGGAACATTCAAAGTTTCTGCAGACGACCGCAGGCGCACATGGAGGCAAGGTTTGCGGCTGTGTGTGGACATGTGGATGTGACTGATGTGGCTGTTTGAAGGTTTCTGATGAAGAGCAGCAGAGCGGTCCTGCTGGGCCGCAGACGTGAGCCGCATACTGAACGCTGGAAAGACGAGCCGGATGCTCCGAGGAATGCCGAGGCCGCGCCAGGATCAGAGTACTGGCTGCCAGAGAGCAAAGACCGCGAACTGCAACGCTACCTCACAGATACTATATGCACTAAGAAAAATATGACTTTCATTTCAGAATTCTCACTTTTTTCCTCAGATCTTAAACTCTTTTCTCAAAATGATGAGATTATTTCTCTCAAAATTTCAACTTTTGGCTTACTTTCTCAGAATTCCAACTTTTTTAAAATAAAAAATTCAACTTTTTTCTCTGAATTCACACTTTTTTTCTAGAAGTCCGATTTTTTCCTGAAATTTTCTTTCCTCAGAATTTTGACTTTTTTTGTGGAATTTTAACTATTTTCTCAGAATTTTAGCTTTTTTTCCACTGGAATTAAGATTTTTTTTTCTCAAAACTTTTTTTCTTCAGAATTTAAACTTTTTTTTCTCAAAATTCAGACATGTTTTAAAGTATCAGAATGATTTAAATTGTTTATACAGTCAGGTGATCTAGCAAGTAAAACTGGGAAAGACCAAAGTGCAGGTTTACAAATCCTATAACAAGAAATAAACATTTATGTGATTATTTTCATATACTGACATACACCTAAGAATGTTTGATTATTTATTAGGATTTTAGAAAGATTGACAAAAAATTTGTATTCATTTAAATTTTGTCATAATTTCTAGTTTACAATCATAATTCTGGGAAAAAAGTAATATTTCTGATAAAGTGAAAATTCTGAGAAAAATTCAGAATTATGAGTTTATGATTACATTTTTTTTTTGGTGGCCATAATGTTCTTCCGTACGTGTGAGGCAGCTACAGCTGTCGTGTGGCTTTTAACACAGAAAACAACCATTACCGCCTTTTTAAATCAGTGGAATTGAAATAAAGCTGCAACCAAAACAGCTTTCTATGGATCAGTTTCTGCTCATAAGTGAGGCAATACATCAGAGCAACAATAATCATTTAATTCCCATTTATTGGAGCAACAAGCAGAGATGAGATTAGCTGTTTTCCTCAGTGACGCACCTGAGGTCTCACCCAGCAAACATCACAGATGGAGGCAGAAAATAGACACGTTTTTGTTCTGGACTCACCTCTGCTGCCGTTCTCGTCATCCTGCAAAACAAACAGAGAGAAAAAAATCCTGTCAGACGGTTGATTGAAACTGTTGGTCATTAATTTATGGAAATTACTTTGTGACTTCACACAAATTCCCAGTAATTCAGAAGGTGCTTTGATGGAAGTTAAGTACGATACATCAGAGTCGACGTTGGTATCGGCCAATGTTTGGAATGAGATTGTGTTTTTTGGCGTTTTGGTTTCAAACATTTCCAAACATTCAACTGACAATCTAACAATTAATTGGATTTTAAAAAATTGGCGCATTCTAAAAATGTTTCCTTAAACCAATTTTACCACGCCTATTTCATACAACATTTTAAATATATATAAATAAAATACAAATAAAATAATATAAGTAAATAATAAAAGTGCTGATATCAGTTTGTGAAAAGTTTAGTTCCCTTCCTAATTGACTTAGCATTAATGCAATGCAAGGTAACAACTGAACAGCAAAAGGAGCTTAAACAGATTTTATCTACATAATGGTGAAAATGTTGCCATTGGAAGAGTTCTAGGTGGAAAATATTTATAGACAAAGTAGATTTTTGACATATAAAATGCAAAATGATTGTATATTTCGTACAATTTTGTCTTAATTACTGCGTCGAGTGCATTGTTTTTTGATCAATTGGCGTTGTTTCAGTGTCAGTTAATGATTAATCAATTAATAAGTAAGATGACGATTATATAAATAATCACAGTTAATCTGATTATCCATTTAATGAGGGAGGAAAACAAAACAACATGTTGGGGTAGTTTAGGATTAAAAGGCCAAATCTTGGCATGTTTTTTGCTTTCCTTCCAGTCGACACGTAAAGCCTTAATTTCCCTCTCAGTCGCATTTCAAGGCTGAACCTCTTTAGGCAAACCCCAGCATCCTTAAGGAAGGATTAAAACACCAGCTCCTGATCCAGGACCTTCAAATTAATTAGAATCCACCAGTTTGTTTACTCTCCACTAATCAACTGATCCTGGGAAAGATGTCCTGGTTTGACGTGACCAAGCTGGAGACGATTCTCTGGTTCTGTGTGAAAATCCCCCATTGATGCTCCCAGAACAACAGACTTACTTCACTGTCGGCTTCAGGAGGATCACAAAGAAACAAAAATGTCCCAC
This sequence comes from Poeciliopsis prolifica, assembly GCF_027474105.1. Taxonomy (NCBI): domain Eukaryota; kingdom Metazoa; phylum Chordata; class Actinopteri; order Cyprinodontiformes; family Poeciliidae; genus Poeciliopsis; species Poeciliopsis prolifica. Next base: position 3,538,619 of record NW_026562429.1, read on the forward strand.
CGTGGACTAAAATATTCAAGAAAACCTCTGGGAGAAACCGTCCAGTGTTTCTCTGATTACACAAACGTCTGAACATCCGACCAGCTTCTCATTTAGCATGCAGAACCACAGCCAACAGCTATAAACAAAAGGCGCTAGGCTAACTTTGTCGGAAGAGGAGGTTAACCAAATACACTGCAGAGGAAAGTAAACCCAACTGATCCTGAATTATCACTCACAAAAAATAATACGAGGCCGACTTTGATAAGAAAGACGACCCACAACACATTTAGCATTTTCCAAAAACCCCTTTAGCCGCAGTTAGCCTGGATGAACGGCAGAGAGCGGATTAAAATGGCTCCCAGCCAAAACGGAGCAGCCAACATCTTCAGCGATGGAGGTCAGAAAACAGCGTTTGGTACTTTCCTTTAAGGCTTGGATTCACAACTTGGATGTGTAAAGATTCTTCACAAAAATTAATACTAAAGGCTAAGTTATACTGAGGAGTGGAATACAAAGACTAGAGCAGCTTTAGCCAACTTCAGTGAATTTGATTTAGTCTTAGTTCAGAAGAATCAGACGAACAATAAGATTCAAAGTATCAGATGAAAAAGAATCGGATTAAAAATATCAGAAGAGTCAAACAAAGAAAAGGTAGAAGAAACAAAAGAATCAGAATAATCAAATAAAAAGAATCAGATCATAAAGAAACAGAAGAATTAGACAAAAATCAAAGAAGAATCAGATGGTAGAAAAGTCAGATCAACCAGACAAAGAAAAAGAATCATATAAAAAAGAATCAAAGAAGAATGCAGATTCTTTTTCTGATGTCCTCTGAATTTTATTTTGGGGTATTAGAGAGAAAGGCATCTAAAAATTATTTGAAAATTATGTCATTTTCACAATTATCTCCTCTTAACAGATCATCCCTGAGGTGAACCATGGTAGTGCTATGATGCTTTTCTGCAGCAATGTATTCAAAGTGGTCCAGTCAAAGTCTTTAGATGAATCAGAGATTATTTTTGTGTCTAGCTGTGCTAAATTGATGTAAACATCTCAAAGGGGCTGAATACAAAAAGCACACCACACTTTTAAGATTGCTTATTAAAAGAACATATATGTAAATATTCACACTAACAATCTGTTAGTTTATCACATGAAACCCAAATGAAATGCATGGAGGTCTGACTCTATTCAGATGTTAAAAGGAAAAACTCCGCTATGGCAATTCAGGGTGAGAAAATAAAAACACTTCCATGTGACAGGAAACCAAACGGCTGCACACAGCTGGGAAAAGTTTCACTTTCAGGAAGAACAGAAACTTTTCTGTTTGTAAAGTTTAAACACATCTGAGAATTGATTTCTTAATTTCTGGAGATAAAAGACACATTTCTATTAAATCAGGTCCCATCAGGTGCTGCTCTGAACCGTTACTGGTTTTCATCTGCAAATCTAATATTTGACTCGTTTGTTATGATTTCAGGAATATTTTTGCGGTTTTAAAGTCTGAATGATATTCCTTGAAAACAACCGTCTGATTTGAGTGGCAGATCAAATACCTCCTCAGTCTTTTGAAGGGGGTAAACAAACAACATCAGGCCGTAAAACTCGCCGTTACCTTCAGGGAGTTGTGGACGGCGGACTCTGGCGGGTAAACGATGAAGTGGCGCAGCGTGAAGCCGAAGCCCTGCGACGTTCGGCGCAGGCGCAGCATCTTCGGCCCCGGCCAGGAGAACGGCTCCTCCTCGGCCCCGGGAGTAACGGTGGCCGACGTCTCGCTCTGATCCCGCCCATCCTTCTGCTTTGCCTGGAAACACAGAAATAAACAGGATAAAGTGTTAGAATTGATCTACGGGCGAAATAAAACATGTCTGTTACATTTTGCACAAAATCCTTTCAGAACGAGCGCTCTGTCACTTTAAATCCAATTAAAATGCTGCTGGAAACAGATGCTCAATTGTACAACTGTGCATCTTTGAAAAGCAGAAGTGGAGCATCCTGCACAACCAAAAAGAATGCACCAAGTAGTTTCTAGATGATAAGTCGACAACAAAACTCTTGCCTTTTCTGGCAGCCATTGTACAAACGTGAAGGAAAATGATCCAACATGCTAGAACTCAGCTTGTGTTGCTGGGTAACTGACTGGTAGGAAGGAAAGAAGGAGGGAAGAAAAGAAGGTAGGAAGAACAAAAGGAAGGAAGGGAGGGAAGACAGATCTTTGTCTTTTCCAACAGCCACTGAAAAAGAAGTTTGTTCTTTTTCTCCAGAAGACACAAAGTAATCTCTGAGTTGCATTTGGTAAGAAGATCACTGTGTCTGTTTCCTTTTCCTTAAAGAAAACATTTATCCTCTTTGTTTTAGAAAAGACGTTAGTGGAAGATGTTTTCACTGTGAATCATCTGAATTCAATTAAATTCAGAAATTATTTATCTACTCCAAAGGGGAATTAAATGTTGTACCTCATAACTTCCAGGTATCTTCCAAAAGAACGTTCTCTAACACTGAATCGGTCAAACTTTTTAACATAAATGCGTAAATAGTTGAACTGAAATCACTTGGTGCCAAAAATATAAAAAACTAGGACCATAAGCAACAAAAAAAAATGCAACTTGTTTTTTAAATGCTGATCTTCATGTAAGGAGCAATGTAATTTCAAAAGTTTAAGTTATTGTAGACGTGAAACATAAAAGGTTCTTTCATTAAAAGAGAAGCAAAGAACCTGAAATATTTATGAGGATCCATTATGTTCAACTCTTTTTCTTACCTAACTGTAATCTATTATCCACAACAACAGGTTATTGTTTCTTGATTTAAAAATGTTTCGTTTGATTAACGGTCAGCAGATGGATTTGTGTATTTTTATTTAACGTGAAAGCAGAGAAAGGTGATTTAAAAATGATGAGCATTTTGCTGGATTAAATATTTCCCATTTATGATTTTAATTTTCATCAGATCATCTTTGAATTTTTCAAAAAAAAGGGCCCATCAGTTGCATATTTAATGCGCCAGGCTTCCTTCGCTCCTGAGTCGTGGCTCTGGAACGAGCAAAAACAAAAACAATAATTCCAGAACCTCATTGGTGACAAAAATATAAACCTGAATAAAAAAGCAGAATCCTGTTATGCAGCAGCTCCTCTCTCTCACACAGTGTGACGTCGCCTCCACTTCTTCCACTCACAGCAGCAAAACAATTATGACTCATTATATTCTTATCTTACTGGTATTAATTAAAATAGAAATTTGACTTTCTAATTATTCTAATTAAGAACTTATGAAAAGCTGAAGAGTTACTATTTCACATTAAAGGGATACTTTCGCCTTTACTTCATTGCTAGAGCTTATAAACAACCTAATGAAAATAATGAAATACACACTCAACACTTGGATAAGTTCTGTTTTTCCTGAGTTTCTGTAAAATAGTTTGTTTTGAAGCTGCGAAACGTCGAGTAAAGAAGGGGGAAACGTCGCCGTCTGACCTGCACTCATATGGCTTCAGTTATTGCTCAATTTTCTGCGTGTTTTCATGATGACAGACTTATCTTCTACATTCCTACTGTAGCGGACAAAAGGAGGAAAAAACAGCTCGCCTCAGGCTCGGCTGCAGGTCTCTTGCGTAAGAACTGCCTACATAACAAAACACGTGCAGAAAGTTTGGACCGAGTCGGTCCTGCATAGCAGCTACAGCTGAGCTGACTTCCCTCCTTCACAGAGGGAAATTTTATATGTTTTAAATTAAACTTTTACATGCACAGTGGAGGAACAACGCTACATAAAAATGCAGAATTTTTAAAATTTAGCATTTTTATTTTCCGTTTTGTTGCAGATATGTTGATATATTTGAGCTCTTTCTACTTAAAATGGACGATAAAAGTCTTCAGCTTGGTGATTTGGTTCCATATTATTTGTTGTTCTGTTTATTATTTTGTAATATCTAAAATTTCTTCCAGTTCTAGTTTTAAAAGTTCAGTGATTTTTGATCCTTTTATGAAGATGGTCTCAAAATAACAATCTTATTGTTAATTGCAATAATTTCTGGAGGGAAGGAAATTATTACAAATTATTGTCCAGAAAAGTTTGTTATAATGTAATAAATTAGCTTGGTGATAAATTGTCCCAGAAGTTATTGCGATAAATGATAATATTGTTCATTGAGACCATTTTCAAGTAATATAATGATAATGGCATAATAATAAAGAGCAATAAACCTCTAATTAATATTTACCAATGGAACTAAATATTCAAAACAAAAAACAAAACAACAGAAACAACAAATAAAATGAATTGAAAACAAATACAAAAATTAAAATAAAGAGGCTGGTTAAGACCAATAAACCAGACTGAAGACTTTTTTTTAATTTTTAAAGAGAAAGAAAAAAGAAAAATGCTAAATCATGCAATTAATTGATTTAATGCTTATTGCAGCTGCTTCTTTAAGCTTTAATTTCCAATATTCTCACCAGGTTCTTCAAACATGGCAACAAAAAGCAGAGAAAAATGCATGTTGGGTTCTCTGTATTCTCCTTCTCAACACGTCAGCAGGAGATTTTCTGTTGCTTTCAGTCGCTAAAACTGAACATGAGCCGCGTCACATCCATCATCAGCGCTGGCTGTGCGTTAGCCACTAATGCTAACGCCGCCGCCGCTCTGCATGTCAGGCAGCGGCTGATGAAGAGGGAGGAAGAGGTTCGGTCTTCGGTCCCAGAGGAGGCGAGCCGGAGGAGAGAAACTCCTCTGGTTAAAATTTAAAGAGAGTTTGGATTAAATACATCACTTACCGCTACAAAAACACTAAATTATTCATTTATCCCCCATTAACTTTTTCACTTTTTACTGGGAGTTTATGGGATAAATGAGAGGAAAGTTGCAATAATTTTACCAGTTTCTAGCTCAGATTCAGTAAATATAAATTTGAGAGTCTTTGTGACTTTGACTGGACCAAACTTCAGGAGCTTCATCTATCTTTCCAGTAACTTGACCAGTATAGCCCAAGTATATGAGCTGGAAGAATCTCCTGCAGCAGGAGGAAGGAAGGACAGGAGAAAGGAAAGATGAAAGAATGAATGGAAGGAAGGAAGCGAGTAAGTCAGGGAGGAAGGAAGGGAGGGAGGGAAGGAAGAGAGAACAGGAGAAAGGAAGGAGAAAATGAAGGAAGAAAAGAAGGAAGGAGCGAAGGAAGCAAAGGAGTTGAATTACTTAATTACAAGTTAATTAGTTCAACAGCCGATTAATCACGATTAATCATTTCAGCTGTAATTTCAAACCTCGTTTAATTTGCCTTTCAGGAAATTTTCCCCTGAATGGAAGCAGAAGGTGTCACTCTGAGCCCTGCAGACGGGCCAACCACAACAAACGAAACTTGACCCAAACACACACAAACACACTCGCGTTACAGAAGATCTTGGTCAGTGAAACGGGACGACCCAGCTGCCGGAGCGCAGGATGACGCACATGAAATTCCTCAGGCAGCACAACAAAGACGCTTTCCCCTAAACGGGTTCTCCGAGGATGCTCTCCTTACCCGACATCGGATGCGGCTCTTCCAGGATGCGCCACGGTTCGGGCCGGAGACGCCCAGCTCCACGTCGCCCCAGTAGGCGCGGGCCAGCAGCTGGAACCAGAGGCAGTACGGCTCCGACAGGCAGCCGTCCGCGCCGGCCAGCCGAGCCCAGGGGCAAGAGGAGGAGGAGGAGAAGGAGCAGCAGCCTCCGGCGCTCTTCTCCGCATCCCGCAGCCCGCTCCTCTGAGCCAGCATGGCATCGCCGGGTCGGACGCCTGATCTGGACTCAGTTCCCAGAAAGCGGGCCGCTCCCCTGGACGACCCACAGACTCATGATGTTCCCACTGAGTCGGGAGGAGAGCGCACTGCAGAGTCCGGGCCAACCCACCCACTCAACACGCAACTCTCCCTCAAGTATTCACACACACACACACACACACACACACACACACACACACACACACACACACACACACACACACACACACACACACACACACACACACACACACACACACACACACTCCTCCTCTTCCTCCTGCAGACGGGCTGTAAAAGTTTCAGCCGCACGTGCCGAGGGCGATCCATTAATCATGAGAACAGCAACATTTTAAAAGTTTCAGATCAGAAAGGAAATTAATTTTTCTGAGAGAAACTGGATCAAATTCAGGCGACGCAGCTGTGAGTCCAAAGGACTTCAGTCCAACATGAATGGTGGAACCAAGACGGAGACATGATGGAGACATCCATCCCTCTGGTTCCCACCAATCACTCAGATTAAACTCCAGTTACTGATCAAACTGCACCTGGAGGGAGATTTCACTGGCTGGTTTCCTCCAACAGGAAACACAAACACCCGTCTGACTGAAGGAAATCTGCCATCTGAGACGGCAACATCAGGATCGCAGTCGTGGAATGTTCTCTCTCCGCGTTCGGCTGCCAGCATCTTGTTACCACATTCCCTCAGCTTGATTTAGCCTGCGCTATCCTGCACGGAAAACACAGCCGGAGTAGAAACAGAAACAACGCAAAGCCGCCGAGTCGCTGGTCAGGAGTTGAAGTTATATACGCTGGTCAGGAGTAAAAGTTATAGACGCTGGTCAGGAGTTGAAGTTATAGACGCTGGTCAGGAGTTACAGTTATAGACGCTGGTCAGGAGATGAAGTTATAGACGCTGGTCAGGAGTTGCAGTTATAGATGCTGGTCAGGAGTAAAAGTTATAGTCGCTGGTCAGGAGTTGAAGTTATAGACGCTGGTCAGGAGTTGAAGTTATAGACGCTGGTCAGGAGTTGAAGTTATAGACGCTGGTCAGGAGTAAAAGTTATAGTCGCTGGTCAGGAGTTGAAGTTATAGACACTGGTCAGGAGATGAAGTTATAGACGCTGGTCAGGAGTTGAAGTTATAGACGCTGGTCAGGAGATGAAGTTATAGACGCTGGTCAGGAGTAAAAGTTATAGTCGCTGGTCAGGGGTTGAAGTTATAGACGCTGGTCAGGAGTAAAAGTTATAGACGCTGGTCAGGAGATGAAGTTATAGACGCTGGTCAGGAGATGAAGTTATAGACGCTGGTCAGGAGATGAAGTTATAGACGCTGGTCAGGAGATAAAGTTATAAACGCTGGTCAGGAGTTGAAGTTATAGACGCTGGTCAGGAGTAAAAGTTATAGTCGCTGGTCAGGAGTTGAAGTTATAGACGCTGGTCAGGAGTAAAAGTTATAGACGCTGGTCAGGAGATGAAGTTATAGACGCTGGTCAGGAGTAAAAGTTATAGACGCTGGTCAGGAGAAGTTATAGACGCTGGTCAGGAGTAAAAGTTATAGACGCTGGTCAGGAGATGAAGTTATAGACGCTGGTCAGGAGATGAAGTTATAGACGCTGGTCAGGAGATGAAGTTATAGACGCTGGTCAGGAGATAAAGTTATAAACGCTGGTCAGGAGTTGAAGTTATAGACGCTGGTCAGGAGTAAAAGTTATAGTCGCTGGTCAGGAGTTGAAGTTATAGACGCTGGTCAGGAGTAAAAGTTATAGACGCTGGTCAGGAGATGAAGTTATAGACGCTGGTCAGGAGTAAAAGTTATAGACGCTGGTCAGGAGATGAAGTTATAGACGTTGGTCAGGAGTTACAGTTATAGACCCTGGTCAGGATTTGAAGTTATAGACGCTGGTCAGGAGTTACAGTTATAGACGCTGGTCAGGAGTAAAGTTATAGACGCTGGTCAGGAGATGAAGTTATAGACGCTGGTCAGGAGATGAAGTTATAGACGCTGGTCAGGAGATGAAGTTATAGATGCTGGTCAGGAGTTGAAGTTATAGACGCTGGTCAGGAGTTGAAGTTATAGACGCTGGTCAGGAGTAAAAGTTATAGTCGCTGGTCAGGATTTGAAGATATAGACGCTGGTCAGGAGATGAAGTTATAGACGCTGGTCAGGAGTTACAGTTATAGATGCTGGTCAGGAGTTACAGTTATAGACGCTGGTCAGGAGTTACAGTTATGGACGCTGGTCAGGAGTTGAAGTTATAGACGTTGGTCAGGAGTTGAAGTTATAGACGTTGGTCAGGAGTTGAAGAAGGATGGTAGGAATAGAAAACATGTACAGTTGTAGATGTAGATGTTGGTGGGGAAAGTCGCCTGGTATCCTGAATCACAGAAAAACAAGACGGGCCACCCAGGAATGTTGTGCCTCTGTCATGGCAACAAACAGGACCACAGCGATGTGTCCACAGACGGGGGTTCTGCGTGGGCACTTGTTTGTGTCGCGGTTTCGGTGTGGGACTCAGAGGAACGGCTTCGCTACTGACTTTCTCTTCCTGAGACCATCAGATGCGTTATAAATCACAGAACATTGCTTTTTAAATGATATTTATATTGACTGAGAGATAGAAAAAACCTCGGCCTCACTCAGATATTTATTTTCTTGATCTTATATTTTCTTTTTCAAAATGGCTGTCATGATCATCATGGTGAATATTTGTATTTGCTAAAATGGGCAGGAGGTATTAGCAAGGATGACTGGATGAACCGATCAATCGACGGATGGATGGTTTTCTCCTCCATCTGTCAATCAAAACCAATAACTAGATTCGATCTGGAGGTAGAATCTATTCCTCTCCTCTCTGCGTGCCTCGGCCATGAGCTTCATCTCGGCCTCGTCTTCCTCCTCGTCTTGAGACGCGTCCAACCCAAACAAAGATCATGACGCAACGACTCCAGATGAGTCATGGCCGCCACATATTTACGATCCGGTGCATCGCTTCTCCTCCACCGGTGAGAAACAGCAAAAGTCAAAACCCAAAAGTCAAGACCATCTGTGTGGAGCGCCGCGGAGGGGAACAACAGAAATCAAACTTTCAGAGGGGGTTTTCCATGACTCTACAGCAGGGTTATAATAGTTTAGGGGTTTTCTTTGTGGCTTAGTTTTGTCTAATTCAGTTAGTTTTTAAAGTTATTAGTTAAAAATAAAAATATTAACACTTTTCAACCATTTCCACTCAAACAGCACTGTCGTCATCTTGTAAAACATTCAAAAAGAAATAAAAAATTAATGCCGCTAAATTCTAAAAATATGTCTTCTCAAACATGATGTGAAATATTTATGTTTGTAGGAAGTGCTTCTGTCGAAAACACCGACAGACGAATCGGACGTGAAGGAAATCAGAAAGTCGATCAATCAATCACCAAAAGAAGTTATCAACTCTTTAAAGAATGTTTCTCCACAGAAAATTTTAAAAACTTTTTCAGCACCAGAGATAAAAAACTACGCAAATGAACAAAAAAAAAAGACATTTTCCATTATTATATAGAATAGTGTTATGAATAATGTCTTATGATAGACATGGTATCCTGAATCACAGAAAAACAAGAAAAATAGCAAGGAAAAATAAACTAAAATATATTTTTCTTTTACTTTGAAATGTCTCACAAACATAGGGCAGACTTAATTTCATTAAAGTTTCAAATATAAGCCAATTTTTATTTCAAATAAACAAATCAATAAGAAATTGAGCTACTAGGATTAATAAATATCATTACATACAACTGTGGAAAACATTAAAGACCACCTAAAATTATAATTTCTCTGATTTTACTCTTTATAGGTATATGTTTGAGTAAAAAGACCATCGTTCTTTTAATCCATGAACTACTGACATGTTTCTGAAACTCCAAGCAAAACTTTGATATTTATTTGGTCAAAATAACAAACGATGCAGAGCTTTCAGACCTCAAATAATGCAAAGAGAACAAGTTCATATTCATTTAGAAACAACAATACTAATGTTTTAACTCAGGAAGAGTCCAGAAATTCGTATTTGCTGGAAAAACCAGCAGGTTTTCAATGGGTTCAGTGCAATGGCCTCACACAGACGTTGACATCAACGTTGCCTGCCGTTGCGTTGCAGCTCAGTGGATTGCAGTGATGTGGTTTGGGAAAGATCAGAGTGAGTTGAGCAGCCTGAACTGAAGTGTAGACGTCCCTTCCTTCCCCTGCCGTTGGGCGTGTCACTGAACTCCCACCAACCCTCCATGCTGCTCTTCATCAGACCTCTGGTTTAACCCGCAGAGCCTCTGTCAGACGTTGTGACATCATGCTGCATCTCTGAGCTCAATGACTGAGAAACCACTTCACAGCTGTGATGTGGCCAACAACGAAGTCGCACGTTGGCCAAGAAAAACCCAACGAGTTTGTTTCCATCTCTGTGGGGAAAAGATTCAGGATCCTGTCAGCTGGGTTTGTCAGCTGCTGCGAGGATGAAGCAGGAAGAGATGGAGGAAGCGATCGGGGCGAGACGAGAGTCAAAGACGACGTGGACGTTGCTACAGATTTTTGACGACAACAATAAAAGCAACTCCTGACTGTCACGTTTGGTCTACATCAACCTGAATAAACAAATGAACATGTGAGTGTCTTCCTGATTGGTGACATAACCACTTTAACTCAAAGAAGTCACAATTTTCCTTTAAAGTGGATATAAAACCAATTAATCGCATGATTAATTAAAATAAGCTCAATAATTTCCACTTGCATAATTTATTGTTTTTTTTTTCTTTCAACCACAAACTGGATGGTAAAAGTCTTCAGTTTTGGCGTTTTGGTCTCAACTGGGACAATTTTGCTAACAGAAACTTCATGACTCATTTTATTTGTTGCTTCTTTTGTTTTGTGTATTTATTTTGGATATTTAAAATGTCTTCCAGTTCATTAGAAATTAAAGCTCATCGAAATTTGAGAATGTGTTCTTGCATTATTTTGAAGTTATCATTTATCGCAATAACTTCTGGGGCAGATAAAAACAGTGGTATCTGTGATACCTGTTCAGGTAAAGTCTGGGTAAAGAAGAGTTAAAAAGGAATCAGATTACTCCCAAGAGAAAACTTTAGGAAGCTTTCAAAGTTAACAAATGTTGCTAGGGAGATTCTTGTGAGCCAAAACATTAAGATGTTAAATATTTTAAGATTGATATTCCGTTTAGCACAATGAACGCTGGTTGAGAAATAAATGTCAAACACTCTGAGACATTTTAGACGATGGAAATTTGCTCTAGTTCAGGAAGATGTTAGCTTGACTTGTGCATGAAAACTCATCACTGAGTTTGCAAACTTAGATTTTAAGGTACACCACTGATTAAACTCGAGTCATCCTAACGTCCCAACTTTAAAATGCATCTATAATGCTTCTTTGAACAGCTTAAGATATGTTGTAAACATTTATTTTAATATAATATCCTTCTTAGATAAGGAGATTTTAGTCTGCTCAGTTCTGACTATTTTAAAGTGTTTTAGAGCCTGTTGTCACTTTAAAACCAAATAAGCTGCTGCTAGCCACGCCGCCCAACTCAACGTTTACATTCACATGTGAAAATGGTTGCAAACAGTTGCACAATTATGCAACCGTAGATCTTTGAGAAGCAGAAGTGGAGCCTCCTGCACAACCAACAACAATGCAGCAAGTGGTTTCCGGGTGGTAAGTGAACAACAAAATACGTCTTTTCCAGCAGCCATTGTACAGCGGTAAAACAAGCTGACCGAATTTGATGGCGATCAGCTTGGGTTGCTCAGTAACGGCGTTGAAAGTGACTTAATCTGCAGGGTTTTGAATTGGCTCGCTCTCAAGACACTAAAAGCCACTAACTTATTACAAAAAGAAAAGGAAAAAAAGCAGCTGGGTGTTTTTTAAAGTGGTTGGGTTGTTTTTAGAAGCAGTAGAGACGCAAATAGAAGCACAAAAACATAATAGGTACCTTTAAATGTTCTCAGAAGGATAAATAAAGGTCTGAGACCTTTTTTAAGCTAGAAACTGCACTTAATTATGGGTTGAAGTAAGACTCCTCAGGAGGAGAAGGGTAAGATTTCCCAGCACTTCTCAGAGTTCAAGTGAGTTCATCTGATGCAGAGACAGACGGGCTTGTAGCGGGTGGGGCAGGTGTGGCCGAAGAGTAATGTCCTGTATTAACAGAGGAGGGAAGATGAGCTCTAACGTCACTCGGCTGAGAGAACCTCAGGAGCTGAAAGCTGCAGTTATCTGCTCAGTTTTGCTGCTTCCATTCAAACTTCTCAACAGGATCAAAGCATTCCTGAAGAACCGACTGTTTACTCAAACAGCTGACATCTCTTTACAGCTTTCCTTACACTGTCCAACAGAACCACGTTATGTAACCCGGAACATGGGTCAGATGAGCAGAAGAAAAAGACATTTAGATCTCCACCTCTCTTCCCCGCAGCGTGAACCAACTCGGCCAAATTTCACAGGAATGTTTTCCTCCTGTGTTTGTCCAGGGGGAAGCGTTGGGGCTGACGAATCGTTGCTCTGTGGGTCCGTCTGTCTGTATTTTGTTAATCTGGAGTAAATGAGTCCAAGTTGAGTGATGACTAAATGGTTACAGGAACTGCCTAACAATAAAACCCAAAGCTGGTACTACTGCTATCTGGATGCAACTTATTTCAAAGCGGTTCTACATTCAATTATTATTTACCCCCATTGTTTACGTCCAGATGATGCATGCATGCAACAGAAAAGTTGGATTCAATGTGACAAAAAGGCACTTTGAACACCAACCGGTACGCATGTGACATAAATGGCACAAGTCACATTTCTTTGGGGAGATAAATAGATTGGAATTGGCCCATTTAGACAGCAGTGAAGAAGTTGGACGTGTCACATACGGGCAAAAACAAAATTTAGATTTGGGTCAGGCTGCATCAGACACTGAAGACAAAAGGCTTGACAAGACGTAGAACAAACTCGACCACACAAATTTTGTTCAAACCAAATTTTGCATAAAATGACAATGTCTGGTTTTATTTGTCTTTCCTGGATGGTAATCAATAAATGTCATTTGAAGTAGATCCTGTCCAACACTCTGACTCAGGATATTGCCTTGAAAGATGTCTGACCTCATGTGTGAAACTGTAAATGAAAAGGTGAAGGGATGGTTTGTGGTTCTGCAAGCCCAGACTGAGGACCAGATGATTTCACCGGCAAACTGTTTATGTCCTGTGGGAAAAGAAGCGGGCGAGGCTGTGAGCGAAAACACCTGACTAATCACTAAATCTGCTTTGAAACCGATACCAACTGAGATCTGAGTAACTGGTTATGATTAGACTAAAACTGATGCAAAACAAATAAACTATGAAAAGAATGTGAAATGGAATGAGATTTTACTTGCCAATCATTAAATAGACCAAAAATCTTTCACTTTTAACGAAAAGGCTTAAGCATTAGGGTTAAAGATGAAGCTAGGATTCAAATTTGCAGATGAGGTTCTTGGTGAGTTTAGGAGCCAGTCGATGGTGATGCAGACATCAAGTGGCAGCCATGAAAGCGTGCTTCTATTGGTGTAACCTCTTTAATCCTTCTAGGAGATGCAGGATCATCTGCTAAACTAAGCAGTCCTAATGACAGCAGAGATCCAACATTGTGTCAGGAATAGCAGCAGGAGTCGGTCTGCAGTGCTGCTCTGCTGCGTAATGCTTTCAGCGCAGCAAATCAGCTACACAGCTGAAGTAAGAAGTACCAAAATATACTATATCTATTGATAAAATCTTTAAAAAGAGTCAGGATCCTTCATTCCAATTAATAAAGACTAGTAGCATGATCTAAAGCCAACCGCCTGATAATTGGCATTCCAGAAATTCCTATTAAACTATTTTAACTGATTCAAGGCTGAAACGAATAATCGTGATTAATCAATTACTGAAATAATCAACAAATTTAGCAATCAATTACTTATTAACTGGCTATTTATTGAGAAATAAAACAAAACATTCTGAGTAGTAGTTAAGCTAAAACTACACAAAAATATTTTTAATTTCAGATAAAAACATCTGTCAATAAATATTTTTTAGGTAAAAATCGGTAAGTGACGGTTTTAGCTTCACCTGGTTCAAATTTACAAAAGGATTGTTTATTTTCTTAATTTAAAAAGCTGTTTCTAGAAATGTTTCGAATATTGTATAAAGAAGGTTTCAGTGGTAAATGGAAAATCTGTAGAATTTGCCATTTTTTATACAATTAATCGATTAATCATCAGAATACATGACAGATTAATCGATTATTAAAATAATGGTTAAACTGATGTTTCTTTTTTGAAAGATTTTGTGGCGCTGAAAGCATGTTTCAGACAGGAAAAGGTAGCAAAGGTAAGAAGTTGAACCTACCACATCACCATTACCCTACAAGCTGACCCAAGCATTTTTAACAATTTATACTTCATTTGTATGAATAAAAGTATAATTTAAATTTGTAGAGAATGATTTATGTTAAAAAAATCTTCAAAATGACTTTTTAGTAAATTATGAAATGCAAGTCTCCATAACAACTGGCAGACCTCACTAACACGTCACAACCATCACAAACATGGTAGAAGTTTAAAGTCTGAGTCTTTAAACAAGATAACAGTCAAACCCATAGGTTTAAATCGACACAAAAATCGTTAACCACACACATAATCAACCATTTCAGTCCCTTAGGTCTAACTCCTTATAAATTAATTAAAAAAAACCTGTGGGTTGAATTAGACCCTGCAATGTGAGACATCGATAATAGAGAGAAAGAAGCGGTGAGATGAAAAACAGGAAACAGTTTCCAGGTAACAACAGTAAGCAAAACAGTCAGAGTAAGACAGAACAGCCAGGAAATCAATACAGCAAACTGTAATTATGTTCAGACAAAGACCAGCAAGAGACTGAAGCTCAACAACTGAAGGGATGAATTTACTAAACAACATTTACCTGCAATAAAATACTTTGGTTTTTTTAAATTAATCAATTCTATTTATGAAGCAACCTTCATACTGAAAGCAGTCACTATAATATTACACTTAATTTCAACTAGTAGTTTTTGCACTAACTTCTCGTGCTTCATCTAAGGATTGTTTAGATCAATTAATTGGATTGGCAGATTCTGCAGATGTTCATGTATGCTATTTCTGTACAATCAGAGAAATACATTAAAAGACACAAATCAACAATCATTGATCATTTGTAGCAAATGTTGCATCTCCAGCTAAAACAATATTTCTAACATCTACATGTGAAAAGCTCTTTCTGCTTGCCTTAACATCAGTACCGAGTGGCTAATCCATTGATTAGTTTGGGGATAAACCAATTAATAATTGGATAGTAAAAGATGTTCAACAGAATTGTTTTTACAGAACTGGACCCAGGTGAATGTAAAACTATGGCGAGAACAGATTTACAGCAAATTACATTTTTTTGAGTCTGGCTACTCCAGTTAACGACTAACCAGTTAGTAAATAAGTTGACAATAATATCAGTAATCGATTAATTATTTAATTCGCGCTACGCCATCTGGTCAACAATTCAACAGGACTGAACGATACGGCTGAAAAACGTGTCACGATATAAGCATTTTGTACCAGTCGATAATAATTATTGATTAATTTTTGTTTTAAATCTCCAAAGTGCTGCCAAAGCGGTGGCACTTTCACCTTTCTTGTTTTATCCACAGTTTCTACAGTTTCTTCACGTCGTTGTTTTTTGTTTTTAAGCAGTCAAACTGCTGCGCCTGTTACGCAACACGTTTTCGCGAGGTAACCACAGAGTGAGTAAGATAGTTGATGCCACCAGCCTAGCTTAGCTGGTCGTCAGAGGTTGAACAGCTTAAGGTTTCCTCTGCCTACATCTCCCAGAATGCTGTATGGTTCTGGATCAGAAGCTATTGAACTTATTGAATATGCCATCAAACGTATTATCTATTGATACCGATCACGAGTCTATTGCAATACATATTATTGATTTATTGCTCAGTCCTACTGTTCAACTATAAGCTGAACTTAACCGTCGTAAACCATAAAGTCCATCTTCGTCTTCAGACTGAACAAAATCCCAATGATGGAGACTGTTTTCTAGTTAAAGTCTGTTAAAAGTCTCTGAGTGCAGAAGGGCCGGGCTGGTGCAGCGCTGTCCAACACCGGCCTCTAAGGAGGGTGACGCAATACAAGGCGGGAGGGGATGCTGAGAGGAGAAGAGGCACAGATATGTTGACTATTACAAACTCCGGCCCCCTCCACCTCCGCCGTGTCCACTGCAGCCCCACCCAGCGCTGAGGCCCATCTGGAGCGCCTCGTGACCCGGCTGATTAAAAGCAGTCGGTGAGATACGCCTACAGGAATGCAGAAGCCGCAGAAAGGGCCCTGAGTAAGTGTGTCTAACTCTCTGGCTGTGCACGCCGACTCTGTTTACTCACATATATGTGGGCGTGCAACCACTGGTGCATTTAGATCGTATGTGGGTACAGAGTCACATGACCACCAGCGCCAATCGGCATCCTGAGTGGTTTTGTACTTTCCAGAAAGACATTGTCTGTCCTGTTTGAGTCTATTTTGAAAGTTTAACCACTAAACACAAAAGAAAGCATCACAACAGTGATTACATATGTAATTAGAAACTATGGGAACAAAATGAAGGGATGAATGGAAAACACTGAAAACAGGACAATACTGCTTCAGTCAGCAGAGTTTATAATGATGGATGGATGGATGGATGGATAGACGGATGGATGGACGGAAAACCATCAGAAATCACGGAGGAATGTTGATCGTGGCTCCGACTCATCTATGAAAGAATCGGAACCGTTTCCAGCCTCAGCAGCTTCCAGTCACTTAAGTTTATTTTAAAATATTAAATACTAAAGGTCACTTTGAGTATATCCTGATAATTTTACAAGAGAACGACTATAAATAGATATGGAACAAAAAGTAAAAAGGCACAGAAAAAACTGAAAGGAAGGAGACAAGGACAGAAGGAAACGAGTTTCTAAACTCCTATATTTCGCAGGTTCTTCCTTTTCCCAAAGCTCCATCTGTTTCTAATTCCAACTTACCTACCGACTTCCCTGGCTGCGTAGCAAATTTCTGGTTAAACACAAACCAGGCAAATCAGTGCATGACTAAAGAGCCCACGATGGATCTTTACTGCTTCCCTCCATCCAGCGGCTCCTCCACGCGGTTAATGCCAGACCTAACATGTGTTTAACTATGTAATTGAATAATGAAGAGATGAGAGACAAGGATGGAAACCACACGATGGAGGCATGCACCGAAACACTGTCAGAAGAGCACAATGCGGTGAGGCCGGTATGGTTTGGTTTTAAAGTCGTTTTTTTACGAGTTGCACGGCGGTAAAACTGTCAGCGACACTTTCGTTATCTTTCACAACTAAATCCTGACTTCCATGCCTCCGTCTAGCAAACTGGTTAGGAGTTCTTATGTCAGAAAATGGTATCCTTGATTCAGGCATTATTTCTTGTAACTTGTTTGGACACTGGCAGCTCGGGAAACTGGACCGTACAGTTTCATATGTACAGTTGATGGTTTTTGGTCCGTATTAAACGGAAGAATTCGAAAGTGCATCATAAATTGACATAAAGACACAGTGGACTATGGAACCTGCAAAACAATGACTGGTTCTCACATTGGTGCAGATCTTCAACTCTACATCCTGATTTATTAAAAAACAAAAAGCAGATCTTCAACTCTACATCCTGGTTTATTAAAAAAAAAACCAGACAAGGAAGGAAGGAAGGAAGGAAGGGAAGGAAGGAAGGAAGGAAGGAAGGAAGGAAGGAAGGAAAGAAGGAAGGAAGGAAGGAAGGAAGGAAGAAAGGAAGGAAGGAAGGAAGGAAGGAAGGAAGGAAGGAAGGAAGGAAGGAAGGAAGGAAGGAAGGAAGGAAGGAAGGAAGGAAGGAAGGAAGGAAGGAAGGAAGGAAGGAAGGAAGGAAGGAAGGAAGGAAGGGAAGGAAGGAAGGGAAGGAAGGAAGGAAGGAAGGAAGGAAGGAAGGAAGGAAGGATGGATGGATGGATGGATGGATGGATGGATGGATGGATGGAAAGCCAGATGTTTGTTTGGACAGACGTATGAATGAACAGATGGAGAGATGACAGATGGATGGACATATGGATGGATGAACAGATGGATGATGGATGGACAGATATATGGATGACGATTAGGACGTCAGGTTTTCCTCAGCTGAAGATGAATCTCTTGTCCAATCAGCTGGTGGAAACAGTAAATCCTTCTTTACGCTGTTGAGACATTTTCCTTCCTCCCAGTTCATAGGGCCGCAGTTTGAAGGAAAAGCAGCCAAAACAGCCGCAGTCCTGACAATAATCCCAGAAAACTGAACCCTTTTAATGAAAAATAACATTGCAAAACCAAATTCCACTGAAAATGTGCACAAAGAAATCATCTGGCGAATGGGTCAGAACTCAACAATCCAGGCCAGGACAGCCCCACCCCGGCCCAGCTGGAAGAAATAATGGACTCACTCCTCTTCCCTCCCCATCTCTCTGCACTTCACATCTCACAACATCACATCTCTATCCCCGGACTTTTTCTAATTTACTCTGCTTTAATTTCCTCTGATGGTTTAGTAATCATTAGCTGGCAGCGCAGCAGCGAGGGTGTGGCGGCTGTGTTCTCCGTCTCCACAGTAAACAGCCAGTCAGCTTGTGAGCCACTCGCTCTGGCATGCAGAGGGGGCCCTTTTAAAAAATTAAAACCAAAAGAAAAACACATGGATGCCATTTGTGAAAACTGGTTGTAAAACAACACGTAAACACAGAAATGTAAAGTTCTGCAGGCAAATAACCTTTTGAGCCGAGTGTTTTCACCTCTGGCTCGTTTTAGCTGCCATTCCTCACCAGTAGCTGCGTTTCCATTACAAGTGTACTCAAAATTTTGTCTAAGAAACACAATTTCACAATTGTGATATTTCCTGTAAATAAGAAACTTAATTGTAATCATGTGGAAAAGTTTGTTCACGACACGATAAGTCATTAAAAAATAATTCATCTTCATTGTTTCCACCAATTATAACATTCTGTTGTTGATCATGATTCGTGACACAAAAAGTTGCCATTGCAACTAACTTATTCAACTTATTCGTTCATAAAATAAGTAGTTAAAAAACATGTTGCATCATTATCCTCCAAACACATCTTGTCTTCTTTGCTGTTTCCGTCAGAAGTAACATCCTGTTGCTGATCACACGACTCCTGTGATGCGAAAAAAAGGTTTTGCGAAATGCACTAATTTCGACTTAGCTGAAAAACTACATAGCTTCATCATAGTGCAAAAACTTTATCCAAAAACATGAGTTTTGCCGAAATTGCCGTGTTTCTATGAACTTCATTGTCAGTCTCTTTTAACTTCAATTCATTACCGCCAGGAGTGTGTCCATTGCAAATGTGTCAATACTCTGCTAATGTCAGAAAACACAATTTTTCAATTTCAGCGTTTCCTCTAAATAAGACACACATTAAAAATCACGTGTGAATAAGTTTGTTCAAGCAATAAGTCATAAAAAAAAAACACACCATTGTCCTCCAACCACTTCCTGTCGTCTTCTTTGTCGTTTTCACCAGTAGTAGCATGAGCCCATGACTAACATACTAAAAACTACTAACAAAAAACAGACTAAAAACACGGTTTTGTCACTAGGACAAGGCTAAAAATAAGATAAAATAGAAACAATATTAAAACTATGCTGAATCAAATTTTAGACGCAGAAACAAAACTAGTTTTATACTGCTAATATTTCCCAAAATACATATGCTCGTTCTTCCTTTTTATGTGTTCACACTTCCTGTTTCTCCTTTTAGAAACATTTCATATGAAAGCTACAAGAAGAGGAGGACAAGGTGCCGCTCGCTGGTTTTACTGACTGACATGAGGACAGGTCAAGCGGTTTGTCCTCTGGAAGCAGCAGGATGCGAGAGGATAGAGCGGCTGACCGACACACACCAATGGTGTATAGATTGCCTGTCAGGACTCTGCAGAGGGATTATTCAACCCTCCAATCCTTGCCATGCTCTCACGGTCATGCATGATGTAACCGCTCCTTTCTGCTTGAAACCTAGGAGCAGAACAGAGAGGGCTGCTGAGGAAGAGATGAAGATAGCGTGGGATGAAGGGAAATAACAAGCCAATATAAGTTTTATTAGTACTGTCAAGGAGGGGATAAGTCGATCAGGGAAAAAATACAGAGAAATCCCTGCAAACACAGCGCCACCCCTGATGTTCCCACAAGCTCTGTCTGCAATGCAGCAAAGAGAGCTGCATCTTTTCCAACCTTATTTTGTCAAGTGGGCTCAGCTGCATTTACTATCATCCCGTCACCAACGCGCCATCATTCCTCTGCTTTACCAAGGTTACAACTCCACGGATGAGTCTGCTCCTTGGTTCGCTAAGACCGAGCACCTGAAAACCTGAAGAGATAAAAGCGGCGATGGCCGCAGTGTTTACTGCGGCGGCGTCGTGCACATATGTCGCCAGGATTAAGTGGCTCTGTGTGGAGGGGGAGGGGTATTGTTGTGAATCAGCATTCTGTTCACGCGTCTTTTCACTACAACCGCTCACCCACAATACAGCGCTGCAGCAGAGATGATGCAGCAGCTACATTCAGCACTCTGGGTTTAAAACATGACCTGTTTGTTACGCTTTGACTTTTCTAAAAAAAAAAAAAAAAAAAAAGGAATGCCTCACAAGGCTTGTCACAATAATAAAGTTTATTGGGCGATAAATTGTCAAAAAGTTATTGCGATTAATGATAATATTGTAGTTTTGAGATAATTTTCACATAATATAACGATAATGTCACAATGTAAGAACACAGTCTCAAAAATAAAGTTTAAATTCTCATGAAATGTATTCCACTGGCACTGGAATACATTTACATATCTAAAATAAACAACCAGAAACGACAAATAAAATTAATAATTTTAAAAAAAGGGCTAGTTGCAACAAAGCAACAAACTGAAAATTTTTATCATATAATATTTTTAAAAAAAGAAAAAACAATAAAATGCAAATGGAAAATAGAGCCCATTTTAATTTATCATGTGTTTAGTTGAGTTATTGCTCATTGCGACAGGACTACAATAAAGCAAGTACAAAGTAATGCATAATTGTGAAATCTAAAGAATTTGGCGTACATTTATGTAATTTTATTCACAATAGGTAAATAAAATCCAGGACAAAAAAAGTTTCAGATGTCAGGACGTTTCCACACCTGAGAGTCTGGTAGATTCGTTTTAATTTGGGATGAAACATCGCAACATCTGGCGCAATTCGCTTTCACACTGCATTGTGCCAAATGAGCCAAACTCTTCAAAAACCTGCTTACCCTCAACACTCTATAATATCCAGTTTCATCACTGGAAACTATTGGGATGCAGATTTATTTTTAAAACTATTTGAAATTTTCTGCTGAACTTGTCACCTCTGCATGCCAAATGCTTGAGGTTGAAAGTGAAGCTAATAATCTGATTGCTTTCTCTAATTTGAGCATTTTAGGATTAAAATTTTAACTGAGTAAAAAAATTAAAACCATGTATCCTGTTTCTCTCAAATCCCTGGGTCTGACATTTAGAGCCTTAATATAATAATAATAATAATCAATCAGTTAGTGCACTTAACCTAGACTTTGTGTGCAAACATTAACCTGTCTCAGCAGGATGCATCACTCTGGTTTAATGCTTCACTGCAGCAAAACAACTGATTCTACATTTATTGCACAAACCAGAATGCACCTCAGAAAGAATCATTTACAAACTCAACAAAATCAAATTTTCTCTTTTGGCTGGAAGTTTTGTCTGTCTCTTTAATACCAAGATCTTCTTATCACTTTCATGATAAGAAGGTTTTGGTTAATGGGTAAGACACTTTACAGTCTGGTAGTTTCTTAATATGCGTGTCTGCAACCAGGTGAAACACAAGGCACCAGAATTGTAATATTTTTTTTCCCTCGTTTTGAGATTACACTCATAGTATTACGAGCAAAAAGGAATAAGACAATAAACCTTATTTAAATAAAAACATCCCAAAAAGCGTCGGTTTGATAGAACCGTCGCGTGTCGGGTGGACAGAACCGTTGGGTGTCCATCATTTTCTCCTCCCTGCTGGGTGTGTTTCCTCTCCTGTGGCAGGTCCAACCCCCACATGCCAGATCTCAAAGCGAACGTCCCAAACAAAGGAACGGACCTACACATGGCGCTCCGCCCAGACATCACCTCAGCCGACCCCCAGGAGACGGAGGGCAGGTGGGCCAATCAGAGTCCCTCCAATAATTGGTTTTCTCATCTATGAATTATTAATCCATGTCACTGTTTGAGGTTTGGGCCGCCTAACTCGCCCCCAGAGCCATCTTATGTGTGTCCTTCACAAGGAAAATAACAATAAGCGTTTAAATTAAATAACGCTTCCATCATTTTTCAGTTTAGCTTTTGACAGATTCTTTGTATTTTAGACAGGTTAGTTTGTATTCCAGTTAAAAGGGAACATCACCAATTTCAAATATATGCAAAATTATGCAAAGCCTCGCTGGTCCTCCTAGTTGCAGAATAAATGTTTATTTAAACGTCAAAAAAAAATAATAAAATAATATCAAGGCAGCTGATTTTCATGTAAATCAGGTAAACTAAATATTTACTTATCAATTTTTCTGATGATTAATCAACTAATCAAATAAAAAAATAGGCATATTCTGTTGATTTTTGACTATTTTCAGTAGCAGAAGAGGGTATTTTCTACCAGGTGAAGCTAAACTTCCACTTAAGGAGTTTTTGGTCGAACATATTTTACAGAAGGTTTTTTTTTATTGTAAAATGCATACTTTTTTACAGTTTAGGCTTAATTACTGCTCTGATTGTGTGATTTCTTTAGCAAATGGCCTTTTTAGAGTCTGTGCACTCCTGCTGACAATTAATAATTACTAAATTATTTAACAATTATCTCAATAATCGATTAATCACAATTATTACAATTAATCAATTCAGGCCTCAACTAAAATCTGTATATATCAGAGCTTTGCAACATACTGGGACTGGAAATTGATGGATTCATTTTAAAATAAACCCAATTTCATTTTTCTGTCAAGTTCAGAATTATGGATATTCTTGTCAGCCTGCCAGTTATTGGTGGCAGAGCACTTGGATCCACAGCTTCTCTCTCTCAGTCTCACACCAGGTGTTGGCCTGTAAATATTTCATGAGGCCTCTGTGCCGTGCTGCTGGCGCACAGAGGCTGTTTTCAGCGGCGTTCTGGAAACAGAGCCCCATCAGTTCAGCTTGCGACGCAAACAATTTTCAGCGCGGCTAAAATTAAATTAGGGGAAGGGACGGCGGCAAGACCTCTTTACTCCTCACATCGGACATTCCAGGGCGAAATTAAAAAGTGGAGAGACGGGAGGAAAAATTCATGAAACAATGAGCTGTCTGTGCGAGAGTGCAGGGGGAAAGCCAGAGGCATGTCAGATACGACACGCTTGTAAGGATGCCAATCTGACTTCTGTGCACACAGACACAAACCATCAGAAAAGATAACACGATCAAGAGCACTTTATGACAAACAGAAACCCATATCAGTGTCTCTACATGCTAATACACTTACATCATTCTGTGAACTCAGCCGCTTTGATTCGGACATCTCCTGCATCAATCAACTGTCCTAAAAAGTAGGATGGACAACTACTCTAGTGTTCAGCTGAGTTTCTATTTATGTTTGACATGCTAATTTTCTCTCCTGGAGCTAAAAGTAAAGCTGCAAAAATGAGTTTTTATTTAGATTTTTGTTCTCCAAATTCTGCATGTTCCATTGCAAAAATAATTCTTTAATATCTGCTTTTGAAGTCTTGCTTTCTCTCGCTTTCTCGCAGCCTGAACTGCTACATCCTTGCTTTGAAACTACAGCTTGTAAACCATAAACTTCATATCAAATCCCAGCTAATCAACCAACTAATATCACATTATTGACCTCAAAGCGAGCAGAAAGTCACATGTCAGGCTGGTCTCAACCAGCCCTTTTTGAAGGACAATTATGTTTTCACAGATTCAATATCCATGTTTCTATTGTAAGCAACAAATCAATCACATGATAAATTAAAAAAGTTTAATAATTTCCATTTGTGTGATTTTTTTTTTTTTTGCTGTTTTCTACCAAAAGCTGGATGACAGAAGTTTGGTGCTTTGGTCTCAACTAATCATCTTTTTGAAGGTCGATTTTGTTTACAGAGATTTCATAATCCATTTTATTTGTTGTTTTGCTTATTCATCTTGAATATATAAAATATCTTCCAGTTCTGGTGTTCATTAGAAATTCATCTTTGAGAGGACAAACTGGTACTGCCATTATATTACGTTTATAGCAATAACGTCTGGGACAATTCATCATCCAGAAAGATTTCTGGCTGCATTAAAAGTTGCACAACATTTTAGATAACATTAATACACCTAAATATTAATTACTTTATAACAGCAGTGAGGGTGTAAAGTCAAAGTATTTTTAGTAAAAGGTCATCATGGGGTGAGAATCTCAGATTGGTTGGAAGTTGACAGAGTTTAACAGGGTTAGTCTTGCAGGTTGCCATTAGAAACTTGCTTCTACTGCTCCTTATATTAGCTCCTTGCAAATGAAGTAATTTACATTCCCTCCTCTGGTTTCCGTGTTTAGAAATGTTCACGATACTGGACTGTTTCCTCTGAGTTAACTTTTACCCGTTGTGGAGTTAAAACCCCACTGGTAATACTTTATGGAAGTTTGAAAAAATTCTAATGAAACCACCTGAAACTGCATGAGGCACTCCCAGTGGACACACAGGGACACCCGGAGGTCAGCATGCCGAGCAAGCCATGGTCTCCTGTTCCACACTTCTCAATGAAGGCTGGCTAATAATAGCCCAAATGTCAGGGATCCTTTCCTGGAGAACTCCAGCCTCTCAAAAAAAGAGGCCAGGACATTGTGAACTCATGTAGCTCCCATCAAATTTATTATTTTCCTGTCATACATCTGCATATTTCTGAAAGTGACTGACTCAAACTGGGTCACACTTCCTCTATATCTGGACCACTCCCAGCAGTCAGTTGTGAAGAGAGCATGTTCACCTGCGACAGAGATCAACCAGGCAACTCAAACGTTTTTACCCAAAACATTATACTTTTTGTCAGTTTCATTGGAGTTTAAACTGGAACATAACTTAGAACAACAAGAAGTTTTTTTTGCTCCCTCTTTCCAAAACCTGACCTGTAGTTCTGTGTTTTTCTAGGTCTATGGTCTCTCAGGGACTGCTGTCTTGCATGTTTTTGATGAGTCTGGACTCCAGCACAGCTGATTCATATGACTGCATCACCTACTTTGCATTCTTTCAATTGCCAGTTAATCACCTGTTTATTTAACCAAGGTGTACAGCAGCAGGGAAACACCTAAAACATGGCACCACTGTTCCAGATTATTAAACCCTAAACTTGGGACTTTTCTATTTTGGTGTAACAATACGTAAAAATCATGTTGGTACATTTGAGTGTTTATACGCTTGGTTCGATTGGGGACCAAAGTTGCAACATGTTACATTTTCAGCCGCTGTAGGTTGCTTTCACATTGTACTGTGTAAAATGAAATTTAAACATCTGTTCCCCTCCTCGCCTTCTGGGGGCGCTGCACCAAGAACTACTGAAGGAAACCTCACAAAAACCCTCTGAAAAAGACGATAAGCTTCCATTTTCAGAGAAGGTAAACAAAAATGGAGTAGCGTCAGATGACAAGCCATTTCTAAAGCTAGCGCCAGACTCTCGTGTTTGATTTGGTTGTCGTTACCCAGAATTCCTTGCGCTGTAGTCCACTTTCTGCTTTTGGAGTGGTCTCCAGTCCGCTTGCATTCACATATGCATTCGAACCACAACAGAGTTCACTTTAACCCGACTAAGACCAAAGTTCGTAAGCGTGCCAGGTCCCCGATTCTCACCCAATGGCCGCTGGAAATTCCCCCATGTAACCCTTTAAAGATTAGGTGAGCATTGATGTTTGGACAGATACAAAACTGAGACAATTTAAAGAAAAAAAAACCCTGGACAGGCACATCTTTTTCTCTTTTTCATTCTTGTCATACAAACTGATAGTAGGGCTGCAACTGCTGATTATTTTAGCAATTGATTAATCGATTAATGATTTAATCTAACAAAAAATTGGGACATTCTACATATTTTTCATCAAATACGTTAAAAGATGCAAATAAAGAAATACTTCCTTTTTTAAATAAAAAAATAACATTTTATTTTCTAAAACACAATAACACAGCATTTCATCAGCAAATCTGAACCAAGTGAAGCTAAAACTTCCACTTAAAACGTATTTACAAACGTATTTATCTTCAATACAAAATGCTTTTTTTTATCAGTTTTTGGCTTAATTACTGGTCTGAACATGTTTTTTTTCCCCAGGAAATGGCCTTTTTTTGAGTCTGAATATTATTGTCATTGATTGCTTAATTAGATAATAATTATTTCAATAATTGTGATAAATCACAATGAATCTGATTAATCACAATTAACCGCGATTAATCTGATAAATTGTGATCAATTAGATTAATCGACACCTTAAAATATACTAACATTCAACTCCTAGTCCTTTTCAGATTGCGAAGGAAGCCTGTTTGTGCAGCTCTGATTTTGTTGCTTTGTGCATCGTACAGATCTTCATCTTAGAGCCGCCTCTTCTTACAAAAGACGAGGAACGGCGACCCAGATCTACAAATGTAAGCAAAATCTAAAACGTTTCAACCGGAAATAGCAACAAACAACCAAACAAAGAGAAAAAACATACAAAAAAAACAAAAACTCCGAACAAACCTGACCTGATTGCTCCAGGCGCAGTACAGATCACAGATCAGGGTCCAGTTGTTTCTAATCATGCAGTCCAGAACTTTAAGATGTGACATTTGCTCTGAAAAGTCACAAGCTGCTCGGACACCTGCCCCGTCAGCCGTCCGCGTTGGCCCCCGCTGCTCCCGGAGGCTCCCTGCAGGCAGCGATGCTCCTCCGAACGGGACAGGAGGGAATACAGCCGAACACACACCTCCGCTCCCATCTGTGAGCCCAACGGGTAACCCGTCAGCTGTGGCCGACGGCCCAGCCACGCTTCATTAGCCGTGTGTTAATGACTCCGGCTGCTCTAGCCTGAGATAATCCTCTGATTTCAAAAGATAAAGAAAAACAGCTTTGTGGAAAAAAGGGGGGATTAATCTGCAAAAACCTGCAAGAGAGGCCAGATTTAGGCAGCAGGATCCAAACTGCAGAACGGCGAAGACGAAGAATGAGCGAAAACAGAGCAAGTTGCACTTTTTTCTGTCCTCTCCATACTGATGAGGCTCCCTCTCTCCGCTCAGCTCGTCGTGCCGCCCTGTGCTCGTCTCCGCAGCGGCACAATGAGATTCAGATCCATCCAGAAAACCATCAATTAGGCCGCAATGCAGGACTCCTAAAAGCTCCTCTCATGGTCCCAAACACAGCTCAAACAGCAGAGTTTGTCAAATCAAACTTGTCCCAAGCAAAGAAGGTTGTGCTGCCTCCAACTTTGAATCTGACTGCTGTTGCTGCACTTTCATCAGCAGTGCAGGATGCTTTTTTTCTTTTTTTGCATTAGTCTGCAAAAAAAAATACAGCAGGAGTCGAGGCTGCTGCTGCAGCCCCCGCTGCCGCAGAGCACAGACTCCCGTAAAACTTACAAAAACAAGCAAGATGAATCCACGTTTTTACCAGAGTAACTCAATCCAGTTCAAAAATACTTTAAGGGAAATTGAATGTTGTCGTAACTCATATCATCCGACTGATCTCCAGTAGCAGTCAATCTTACAACAAACCTAACAAGGCCTCTGATTGAAGGCTGTTGCTGTACAAATGCCAAAACGTGCAGCTCAATTTCTGGACAGAAATAATCCAATAAATGTGCCCTGGATGGCATTATCAGTTGTTGGAAAGCTCCGCTAATCCACCTCATTTGCTTTTGCTGCTCCTGTTTAAATCTCTACCTGGCCATATGGTTAGAAACCCGGGCAGAGACACATTGGAGTGTCGGACATGATTCTTGCCCATTAGGTTCAACGTAATTAGCTGAAATGTGAGACCTTTAAAACACTTATGACTGGATATTTCAATGGTTCAAACACCAAACATACTTTAATTTGCACAGTGGAAACAGTTCCAGCACTATAAAAGAAGCTATCATTCACAGTCTTCCATATTGTCACTCTTTGGATTCGGCCAATTGGACCAAGAAAAATAAATGGTCCTCCTTTTATTGGTTGCTTTGCAAATACTAGGAAATAGTGTCTCAACCAGCTCTGAACCGAAATTCTCTAAGATGAATTTTATTTGAAATATTTCAGATAAACTCTGGGAACAGGCAAAATTTCCGTTAATTATTTGACGTCATCGTTCTCAGAGACATATGTGAAGATGTGAACCAAGTAAATTGGAAACCAAATCAGTACCATGTTAATTTGGGATTATAAAACCCTATATTTGAGCTTAAACTAAAAAAAAAATGTAATAATCAAACCCTGTATGCTTACTGGCTTTGTTTTTCCATAATCTCAGGGTTTATAATGCCAAAGAGGAAATCCAATCAACACTGAGACCAACAAACCATTTTCATCTTTAATGAATCAAACTTTCACCTTGAATTACTATCATGTTGTAACGTTTCTCTGCTTCAGGGACTCTGTGAGCTGTAATCTGTGCTTTGGAGCGCTGCGCTCTGACTATGTGAGCAACACAAGATCCATAAATCAGAATTGATTGGATTATATTTACTTCACTGTGGGGGAAGGGGACGCGTTTCACTTTCTGCTGGACAATTCCTGGTTGATGATGAAACAATGGAGGGATGCTTCCTGATGCATTATGTCATAGTAGTTTCCTAAATGGATGTCAAAGATCAATGAAGACCTCGTAATGTTTTCATTTTTGTTTACTATTGCACTAAATAAATTGATTAGACATGAAAGAAACAAATTAAAGAACTGTTTTAACTAGTACAACCCTTAAAATGTAGCAAAAGGTCAATGCTTTGCATGCTAAAATGCCAGATACTGCATAAAATACCCTGAGCGCTGTGAGAAAATCTGGGTACATGACTCCATTTAATGATATCTACCAAATGTAGGTGTGTCAGAAACATTTTTTGTTGGATTGGAGACACTAATCTGCTAACTATCTATAGAAACATAATGCTAAACGGCATATCAGAACTAAAATTAATGGAAACAGTGAGGTTTTCAGAAAACAACATACAGTTAAATTAAGTTATACTCGAGGTCAGAGCCTTTTTACATTGGTAAACTGGAATCCAACCCGCGACCACCACCACGAGGATTATGGCCTCCATATATGAGTCTCGCCACGCCCCTGCACTACCGCAACACCCAGTAATTACAATTTTTTAAATAAAAACTGACTAAAATTGGTATATGTCAGATTCTACAACTAATTATTAATCAATTATTAAATTAGTTGATTATTTGAATAATCAATTTATTAAAATTTGTCTTGCTTCATTACGATTAATCTGATTAATCTTTTCAGCCTTAATCTGCAAACAAAGTCAAATGGGACAGCATTTCCAAAGCAATGAAACAGCAATCCCTGAAATTTAGCTACAAAGGGGCAAATTGAGCCAGACTCAATAAAACACCAAACTGACGAAACCTGCTTGTTTGAGGAAGGGGAATGACCCGATCCACGGCAGCTGGTTCTGTTCTGTGACTTCTCCACCATCCATTAATGAAAATCCTCCTCGGTCTGACCACAATTGCTCCTTTCCACAGAAGATACTTTCAGGAAATGCGATTTCCTGCCAAGCGAGAAACCCAGACTTCCACAACTGAAGGCCAAGATACGTTCCCGATAACGCCGTGTTACGTAACTCTGCCTGAAAACCCCAGACTGTTATTTCACACGAAGCTGCACTTGTTGTAAAGGGGATCATTTGTGCTAAATGACCTTTCAGGTGTCTATCCTCTTACTATCTGCCTGCTACTACACAGAGAATTGCATAATCTGTGGCTTATGAAGCCTGCAGGGAGTGGAGTGAGAGAGGAGGGAGGGGACTGTGAATACTGCCCAAGAGAAACGTGCAAAGCAAACAAATTCAATGATGAGCAGCGAAACCTTAACGTCGTAAATGGACCCAGATGATTGGCATGTTTTGACAGATCATCACATTTAGATCTGAATTCCTGCCTGCATCCTTCTCTTGAACACAGACAGAAGGACGGAGGCATCCAGGCAGCAGAAGCTGTGACATCGAGTCAAATGGCAACAAAGGGATACGAGTCGACAGAAAGGGGGGCATTTTTCCGGTTGTTGCATTCTCTGCACAAATCACAAATCTGACAATCACTCTTCTATGCTTCTGACTGGAGAATTCAGCGACGGAAACTTAATGAATTTTATTCTGATTTAACAACCCAGAACAGACAAAAGTACTGCATAACTGTAAAAAGGAAAGAACAGCTTCCATTCCAGGAAATAATAAGATTAGCCACCATAACTACGCAGATGATACACTGCTCTACATCAAGACGTCACCAGGCGATTCTGAACCCAACCAAGAAATAAAACTGAAGTTATTATATTTGTACTTAAAAAGGAACAATCCAGTCAACATACAGCTTCAGTTATTACAGCTGGAAACTATAGATCAAGCCTGAAATCTGACCTGAACATTTAGAGTCACATTAAGACCTGAAGAACATTTCCAAGATTAAAGGACTAATGTCTCAGCAAGATCTAGAGAAAATCATCCATGCATTTATCTTTAGTTGCATTGATTATTGCACCAGTGTCTTTACAGGTCTGCCTAGAAAAAAAAACTGCAGCTGATCCAGAACACTGTTGCTGGTGTTCTGACTAAAACCAGGAAGGTAGAGCACATCATCCCAGTTCTAACGGCCCCTGTCTGGCTCCCTGTAGCTCAGAAATACTGTTGTTTACAAATCACAGAGTGGTTGAGCACCACAGGAAGATCTGCCTTTGTTGCATCAACCTTCCAGACCTATCAGGTCTTCTGGTTCTGGTGTAGAAGAACCAGAACCAAACATGGAGAAGCAGCATTCGGCTTCTATGCACCAAAAATCAGCAACAAACGTTCAGAAAACTGTAAAACAGTTGAAACACTAAATTCCTTCCAAACTAAACTAAAACGTTGCTTTCGATTATTGATAAATGGAACATTGACCAACGAGTATTGGTGATCATCACTGATGGTTTCTCGGTTGGTGACTGTACATTTTATTTTGAGTTGTAATGATGTAAAGCCTGTGATGGACTGGCGACCTGTCTAGGATTTACCCCGCCTTTCGCCTGTAGACAGCTAGGCACCAGCGCTCCTCCCAACACCAACGGGACAAGGCTGTAGGGAAATGGATGGATGGATGATGTAAAGCATTTTGAACTGCCTAGTTGCTGAAATGTCCTATACAAGTAACCATTGAATCCTGCTTGCACCCAGATGATTCAGTTCGACGTTTACAGCTACGGCAGCTCTGGTCTAAATCTGGTGACTCTTACAAGGCGCTCCATTTTAATCCGACACAACAGCCACTCTGTGTTCGCGTGCTAAGACTACACCCAAGTCACGTCCTGTTCAGCGTCTGGTTTGGTTAACATAAGAGAGCCCTGATGCGCTGACCAAATGCAAATTTGTTTCTCAGATTCATGCAAATGAAAATCCTTCTCTGCTCTGAATGATGAGCTGCTACAGCTCTGAATGGTAATAAATGAGCTAATAATCCTCCTTTTGCCAGAAAAACTCCTGCAGTGACTAAAAGGAACAGTGAAAGTATTAAAAATAAACACACACACACACGTCTCAGTTTGACACATAGAAGTGGAAAAAGCTCCAATGGAAAAAAGAAAACATGGGACAAGCTAACCACAGTCCTGCTCTCTGTCTCCTAAGGTGATGACCAACGTTCACATTTCCGCTTCGTGTTGCACCATTCAGGGGGAAAAGAGAGAGCAATGCCAGAGTGCCGACTCCATTTTTCCCTTAACGTTCATCTTTCTAAGGGCTAAATATAGGAGCAGTGAAGACACAGGGGAATAGAGGACGGGTGAAAGGCAAGCATGTGGATCGAGAGGAAAAGGAAAGAAGAGCAGGGGGACGACACGGCCGAGAACATGACTCTGAGGGCTGCCATTGGCCTCATCCCCAACGACAGGAATGACTGAGGAATGCAGTCAAAACGATTCAGTGATTTATTACACATGGATTCACCATCCATAGCAGCATTTTACTGTAGCGATGGATGGATGGATGGATGGATGGATGGATGGATGGATGGATGGATGGATGGATGGATGGATGGATGGATGGATGGATGGATGGATGGATGGATGGATGGATGGATGGATGATGGATGGATGGGATGGATGGATGGATGGATGGATGGGATGGATGGATGGATGGATGGATGGATGGATGGATGGATGGATGGATGGATGGATGGATGGATGGATGGATAGATAGTTGGATGGATAGATAGTTGGATGGATGGATGGATGGATGATGATGGATGGATGGATAGTTGGATGGATGGATGAATCAAACATCTCATTTCTTCCAGTATAAAATGGTAAAAATGCAGACAGAGCGAAAATGTAAATGAGATCATAACAAATTGCTCTTACTATGAAATATTTATCAGTCGAGACCTTTCCCCTGAGACATAACCAGCTGAGAGTGTCAGCTGGTTGGACCGACCCGGTTGGTTTAACCATGACAGCGAGGACAGGATTGTGAGCGACGCACAGGGTGTTTTCCTCTTAATGATCAGAGCAGCTGGGTCTAAATTACCCCCATGCTGCTGCCATGCTTTGGCTCTGACAGGCGGGATGTGTCTGAGTCTGCTACAGGGGCTGTTGTGGAGGAGAGACACCCTGATTATCAAGTCAAGACGATGCAGATGAGGGCCCTCAGCTCTCATCATAGCCTGGAGGGACGGTGGTTAGAGCTGTAAATCTCGGGTTTGTCTTCCTCATTCTGGGCACTCAGCCATAAAATATTCACTAAGTTGGTTCTTATCATCTGTATGTTCCAGAAACCATAAAACACAGGCATGATACCAATAGGAAAAAATATCTCTTTGGCATTGCTTTGCTATACTTTTGACACTGTACCATACATAATTAGATTTTTTTTTACACATGTTGAAAAATTCTTCTGTATGACTCACATCAGCATGCTTAAAGCTTGAAGTGAAGCTATTTTGATTGATTCATCTAATTTGAGCACCTTGAGAAAATGTAGTTCATTCCTTAAACTTAGCAACCAGAAACAAGAGTCAAACATGGAGAACCAACATTTAGTTTTGTATTTTATACTTAGATACCCAGATCAACTGGAATATTTTAAAGTGTGCTTGTTTGTCTTTCTCTTGGTTTTGTTGTTTTGTTTATATTTCCTTCAAATTGATGTAAAGCTTTGTTGTTGAAAATGTCCAAAATAAATAAAATTACATTACAATTACCCACAATTCATAATGTAACACAATGATTTAGAGAAGTATGTGTTTAGTTTATACCAATTTTGAAATAAATGTAGTTAGTTATTAGTATTTGCTTTTAGCCTGTGTTGAAAGAGTTCACTGTTCACTTCAAACCAGTAAGATCCTACTCTGAATTTTAGTTTTAAATTCATTGTGTAAATGCTTCAAAATTCTAGGAATACTTTATAGACAAAAGTAAGAACTTGTCTGTCAAAAAAAACATCTTTGATCAGCTGGTAGAGAGTCCTTTGTGGACAAGGGAAATCGAGTTTTGAAGCTGACTGATGTGCGTCGGATGTTTCTGCCTAACAGCTGGGAGTTTGAGAGGATGTGGTGGTTTTAGTTTTCCGCAGAGGCAGAGCAGAGTGTTGCTGTGGGAAGTATTTATTAGATTGCAGAGATGGATGCAAGGGGAAAGATTCCATGCTAGCTAATAGCTACAAAACCACGCCTTGGTTAATGAGATTTCTCCAAAACGGCGCCACTAAAACACTTTCAACAACGTTCTGGTCACTTCCATCAGACAATCACACATCACAACCAATCTCACGAAAATCACTGAGCTCCTGGATTTCGTTTTATTTGTTTGCAGTTTGTAACTTTTTGTCTATCAGGATGCTGATAGATTTAAGTCATCAATCCTCAGCTAGTTCTGACACAGTAAGAGGATTACAGGCACACACTGTTGCCATTTTCTGATGATGGATTAATCCAAAACATGCTGCCGCTGCAGAGCTGGCTCGTAGTGATGATTATAATGATGTAACCGCTGGAGGAAGGAAAAAAAAAACGGATGAGTTTGACAATGTGCCACTTTTTCAGAGTTTGGCACGCAGACCAACAAAGAGCCCAGTAACATCAGCAGCCCTGCAAGTATAAAACTCTCATTGTGCACTTAACCAGTTGTCAGAGGAAAGAGAGGGACAAAATGAACCCAATCACCCCCAAACACTGGCAGATGTGCTGCAACGCTTAGCTCACTCTCCCGGCGCTCGCTCCGACACTTCTCAGGCATGTCACAAGTTTTCTGCAAGAAAATACCTGCGGAAAGCAGCCCTCCTCATCGAGTCGACTTCCTAACAGTTCAGGTTACAAATCAGAACAAGCGACCCCTCAAGCAAGTGTTACATTGTGTCTGAAATAGTCCACTTAGTGTCAAAGATTTACAGTGTGTTGCATTCAAAAAACAACAACAACAAACAGCTGAGGAGCGTTTAAAGCCCAGCTACCTACCTGACAGGCGGGAATTACAGCTAAGTGTTTCCGCTCTTCAGTGTCCTTTGGGAAATCACTCCAACACGCTGCCATCATTTATTCCAAACCACAGAGTGGGGAGAGGTCCTTCAGAGCCCACATTGACGTGAGGAGGATGAAGCCCCAAGAAAACAACAGAAAGTAGAAAAAGCAGGGGGAGGGAATAAAAAGATCCTAATCCACACCGTCCACTTTCTTCATGTCGATCGGTGGCCACAAATCTGCAGATAAACAACAGGCAGGAATTAGTCAGTTTACCTCAAACTGGATGTCAGTTTGTGCTAATTGCAGATTGTTTTGTGAAGCATTTCTAAAATATTCAAAAGAAAATGTAGCTAAAACCGCAATGTTTATATACCATTCTCTAGCATTTTTAAAGAGGTCAATCATTACTTAGAGCTGATTGGCTGAACCTTCAGATACAAAGACCATAGATGGTAGCTTCTAGCTTAATGCATTTAAAAGCTGCAGTTTGTTACTTTTTTTATGTTTATTACATATCACCATGTTAAAAATGTCACCATGTTGCGACAATGTAGTATGAGACATAAAATCTGTGAAAAGATCGATGTCCTCCAACTCCTATCTGAGCTACTATTACCATCTGTGGAAATGCACCGAGCCTGATCAAAAACAACCAATCAGAGCCAGGAGGCGGGTCTAAGCGCCGTCAGTCAACTATGTGTACGTGCAGCTCAATGTGCTAATGGTGTAAAAATAACTTACCGTTGGCCATGCTAACTAGACTGAACAGGCAGAAGCTGAAGTGGGGGAACAGTGTGTACTGGGAGACGGCAGAGGAGCTCAATCTTTTCACAGATTACCCGTCTCATGTTATACTGTTACTGTAAATAAAAATAAATCACTTTTATAAAGTTACATACTGCAGCTTTAAGAGGTATTTCATATATTTTGATCAGCCGATTCATACATGAGAAACCAATCGTATCCACCTCTACAAGGGTCTCAAAATAAACTGCTGTTGTTTTGTTTTGTCATGAGAGAGGATTGACTCTCTGATTGATGAACCCATCCACCAGGTCACATCTGCATGTCCACTTCTAACCCAAAAGTTGCCAACTTTGTTACTATATTTAGCGACTTTTCAAGCAAAAGCAAAAAGATCTGTATCGACACAATATTGGCCCAAACATTTGTGTTGGTGCTTTCAGAGGTTCAGAAACCTCTGAAAGCAGACCACCAGGGGGCCCTAAAGAGCACCAAGCTAGCATGATAAAAAATATATATACATTTAAAAAAGCACAGAATAAAATGTTATTAAATACGGACAAACAATTTTAAATTATAGTTGTTAATCAAATAATAGGTTGATTTCTTGTTCCCACTGCTGGGGAAACATAAGATATCAAATTTATTAACTTGTTTAATAGAAACAAGTAGACCTTAGTTTCAAATAAATGAAATAATGTGGCACACTTAAATACCACACTGTATTTCAAAATCTTTAGTTTCTCATTCTGTACGTTTAAAAATCAACATAATAACACTGTTATGTTGTAAGATGATTAGAAATTATGCTAATGACAATAGGCATGTTAGTTTTTAAATTATAAATAATCTGGTGCTCACATGTCAGTGTGGGGGCCCCGATGAAAATCTGCTCAGGGCCCCAAAAAGTCTTGGGCCAGCCCTGGTTGCATCCCCAAAATATTATATTTTTATGAGCATTTAATAAAACTGAATAGTCTACACAGAAAACTGAATTTGTGGGGTTTTCTTTAACTACCTTTAAATGCAATTTCTGTTTTACTTTCTTGTTAAAGTGATGCTAGAGGGGCAGGTGCACAGGATGTTTTCATTTATTTCATTTATTTACATCAAAGATTTGATTTGTTGTATCAACCTTCCAGACCTCTCAGGTCCCCAGAACCAGAACCAAGAGAGGAGAAGCAGCTTTCAGCATCTATGCACCAAAAATTTGGAACCAACTTCCAGAAAACTGTAAAACAGCGGAAACCACGACTTCCTTTAAATCTCAATTAAAAGCACACCTGTTTAGAATTGTATTTGAAATGTAATATGTAACAATGTATTGTTTATTCTATGTTGCATGACTTTGAGTTTTTGTGTTATGATGTAAAGCACTTTGAAATGCCTTGTGCTATACAAATAAAACTTGATTGATTTAATTGTGAATAATTTCAAAATAAAAATGTCTGTCAGGTGAAATGTTTTTGAAAACATGGGGAGCAGGGATGTAAATGGTGACTCTCTGTGAGAGGAAAGTGAACAAACAGGGACAGCAGGACAACAGCCATTATAATTCAAACCACAACCAAACAAACCTAGCTTCCTGAAATAGCAACCAAGCAGCTGTTAGGGATGAGTATTAATAATAATAGTATAAGTTTCATTTTAACCGATGCTTCAATCAATCTCCATGTCAGCTACGTAAAATACAAGGACAGACAGATTGTTGTTGTTGTAACTGGGAACAAAACCTACCTGTTACAAATCATGAATAACAGAGTGAAAACACGACATCCATGGTTTTGATGAGAGTAAAGCTGTTCCCAGATCCCTCCGTCAATCCACGGAGGGGTTAAAAGGGCTGTCAGGAGATTACAAAGCGGGATATTCAGTCTCTCTTCAGCCGCTCACCGACTGACCGCCGCCGCCGCTACCTGTTAGGAAAAACGGGCTGGAAAACACTCGGTAAACGCCCCTCACTGAGCATTTCTCCGCGAAAGGGACGCCGAGAATTTCTAACCAGTGGTCCTCATTCATGTCCGTCCATTTGCGAGATCCAATTCGAGGCAAAAAAAAAATCCCCCCTCCCGAAGAAAAACCGAGACAAAAAGTACTCCTCCGTCCTCCCGTTTGGCGGCGCGACAATCTGAACTACCAACTGACGAATCTCCCGACCCGGCTGAAGCTCCGCCCCCTTCTACTTGCCTCCTGGCAGCACACTGTCCAATCAGAGCGCGGGTTTAAATTTGGAATTGAGAAGCGGACCAATGGGAGAAGTCCTTACATAACGGATTCAGTAAAGAGTGGAAGCTGGTTTATTCTGGTCACCAGCTGAAAAGCACTGCTTTACATTGTTTATGTTGGTGCTGCGGCCAAAACATGGGGTTTTTAGCACACAATTAACTATTTATGCATTATCAGACAAATATACTATTGATTTAAGCAGAAATTTAAAAAGTAATTTTTAAATTTGTATTATTGTTTCTGTGTCCATGCATTTCTGCGTTAAAAACAGAAAAGTCCCAACTGAATTTATGAAATTACAATGGCTATGCAGTGTTTTGGGAAAGTAAATGTACCTTTTGTTCATTTTCATACTTCTGCATCCACCATTCATTTGGAATACAGCAATATGCAGTGTTTTGTTCCAAATATACCATTTTATTTGACACACTCACACAAAGCTATGATAAATTTAGGATGTAAAAAGTGGAACGGCTGTATTATATTATGGGCATGCTGCTCTTCAGAAGGGACAGCAACGTTTCCTGACCTGAGATAAATGGATTGTGCTAAATACACAGCAGTTCTGGAGGAAAACCTGTTATATACTGAAAAATAATCAAGACAGAACTGAAATTTCACCTTGAAGGATGATTGCCACCTTTATTAAAGTAGCTTAGATGAAGAGATTATGGTATTGTAAGGACAAAATTGATATAAGTAACAAAAGTTAACAAAATAAGCAGAAGCCAATTGAGTAAACAGAGTATCCAGAAATTGTACTGATGTTACAGTAGAATACTGTATTAAAAAATACTCCCAAAAGTTACTCAAGTAAATGTAATTGAGTACATGTAAATAGTTACCATCCAACTCTGCTTCTGAGAGTATGAATACTTTCTAAAGAATACATCTGCTAAGATCCCTGTGACACATTTGCTCCAATTAACCCCTCGTTGCCACACATTAGCCGCTGCCGTTTTCCACCTTTAAAGCACATAAATCACTACATCAACATAAAAACAAGCGTCAGGCTCATACCCAGATGCTGAGCTTTCCAACTTCCCAACATTCAGCCAGTGAAGCACATCTACCTCTCCATTACAAACTGTATTTTAGCGCATACGGACTCCACCAGGGCATGAAAAATCCCAGGACAATCCACACAAAGACAAAGCCCTGCAGAATTCAGTTTGCTGGCTTCTCCTGCAGCACAATAGAAGGTAGGACAATAGGACGAAGCTCTCCCGGTTTCAGAGAGGACCTATTGTCTAGAGAGCTTGTGCGCTCTCATCCAGACAATGGAGAAGTTCATCTGATGGATGTGGGTCTCTGCCCTGAGTGATGGTAAACATGAGCTGCAGATTCATTTAACGCAACCTGCTCGTTAAGCTCTGGAGAAGCAGAACTTGTGCTTATTGTTTCCCAGCATCCTTGTGGATTACATGTGTGCATAAAAATTCTTCCAGAAACCATAAAAGCTTTTACTGGTTTACAGCCATGGAGCCGCCTCCTCCTATTCCCAATTTGGGTTGAAAATTCCCAACTTTTCTGTAGCTTTTGCTCCAAATATACAATAAGAAGCAGGCAGAAGTGGGTAGAGTACCAGGAGTTTACTGAAGTAGTGAAACTTCAACATATTTTTACTCAAACTACATGTACAAAGTACAGTAAGAGTACTTTTACCATATTCTGTAAAAAATATACTCAAGTACTGAGTAACTAATCAAAATATCAATTATTTAATTTTTAAGAATTACATCAGACAGAGAAAATCAAACAATTATGTGGAAGTGTTGGTAATTTAAAGAAATAAATGAAATATTATTCATATAAATAACATAATTATAAAAAGAAATCAGGCAAAAGATAAAAATTTTTCAAATTAAATTAATTTAATGTAAAACTTACAAAACTTTAACAAAAGCTGCAACTGTGTGTGTCTGGTGAATATTTGGTTAAAACAAACTTATTCAGAGAAGTTACTCTTAGTGGGTTGACTATCCAGAAATTTTACTTAAGAGCAGTAATACTTCATTTAAAAATACTCAACAAGTTACTCAGATGAGTAAATCTGAGTAATTTCTGCCCGACTCAGGCAGCGAGGAGATTACCAGATCTTCCAATATATGTCTGGATTAGGACATTACATGAAGATGAACACAAGTCCAAAGCCTGACTGGGCTTGGATTAGGACATTACTCTGCATGTTATGTCTTTGTTTCTTCTTTTGTTCTATTTTTTTGTGGAAGAAGACCTCTCAGCCACTCTTTTTCCCAGTGTGAGGGTTTAAGAGGATCGCTGCGGACTCCTGGTTGTGTAAGTGGATCTGGCACCGAGTTAGATGACTGGATGAAACGCTGCCTCAAACCCAAGAGACGCTGCAGGATGTTCTTTCTATTTGTAAACCATGGTACGCCGTAGAAGTAAAAATATGGTTTGACTTGAGAAAGTCAAACACTCTGAAAACATTTGACTGCCCTAATTGGAAAGATCAATATTCTAATGTTATATGATATATAATAATCTAATTGATAACAGTTACAACAACTAAAAAAAACAATACTTTTGATAAATCCTTTTAAAATGGATCCTTTATATTTCAGTATTTAACTAAAAGTTCAGTCTGAGATGTTTTTAATGCTTACCAGACCTGAGATGTTCTGTTTCTCGTAAAACAGAGTATTTCTTAAATGTTATAATCCAACCAAACCAGCAGATAAACAGATTAGGTCTACAGATTAAATATGCTCCATGTGTTGTTCTGTTGAGGTGAAATTAAATCCCAGCTCTTCATCTGTAACCACAGGCTTCATATGTCAAAAGCTGGGATGTGTGGCCATTGAACTGGACAATCCCGGTTTTGTTCCCTTTGTGTTGGTCCCAGTTTACCTGTAGTACACTTTTCCGGCCCCGGCCCCAGCCTCTGTTCCCCCGGCGAAGCTCCACAAAGCTGCAGCATGAGAAACCTGCCAGGCTTTTTGTCTGCTCTCGCTTTCACCAAACCCTGGCTCAAGGCGACAGACAATGGCTGCTGAGTTCCCAAGGCAATGCAGGGGGCATTAGTGCTGGGATAAGTTAACAACTACCAACAAGTGCTGATGTTTTATGATAAGGGTACATGGGGTTTCAGTCAGTGGTACAATGTGGGTCTTTGTTGCCCAGACAGCAAGAAACAGAAAGCAGCATAATTTCCTACTGCTTTTTAATCATCTTGTTCCTCTGCATCTCAGAGTGAACTGAGTAAAATACCGAACCTCACTGACATTCACGATCTTCTAATGTCCCCTAATAACCAATTTCCCCTTGGGAATCAATCAAGTATAGTTCTCACATGATGTCACACTTCCGGGAACGTTGCAGCTGGCAGCCATCTTGGTAGGTACAGAAACTAACTGCTCCACCCTGCTGAGGAGACACACCCGAAAGGCAAGACTGAAACAATTCACCTCAAATTGAAACAAACTGACATTTTCCCACATTCCCCCGTCCAGGAAGGACAGCCAGCCCTTCTGTCTGAAAGAATGTTTAAACTGAAATACAGACCTGAAACAAAAAGTACATATAATATTAATAGTCATTTATTAGGGATGGAGCCTCTGGTTTAAAACCTTTTTTAAATTTCACTGTAATTTTCCCAAAATTGGTCTAAAGAAATTTTTCTGTTTATGGTCCCCCAAGAATGAAATGGGACTTGCGCCCTTGGATGCAAGACGCACATGATGTGGTTCTGTTTTGAAGAATAAACTGAACACAAACTAAGGCAACAGTTTAGAGATGAGAAATAAAGTCGTGTGAAAGATTTAAGTTTTGACATTTCAGTATTTACACCCTTTTCTCCAAGACCCAAAAAAACAAGCAAAACATTTTGTTTTTCTCTGTCTTGTGTCAAACTAATTATTATCCTGCAGAAACAAATTGACATAAAATGATGGCTTTAATTTGTTTGCAGTTAAAACTGTCAGTTATTCATCCCAAGGTCCAGGAAAAGGCAGCTAAAAGTTGAAACTGGCTTGAATAAAGTGGCGTAAAGACGGCAGTTTGAGGACAACGCCCGCTGCGTTTTCCATGAGTCAGAGTGGGAATCATCCAACAGTGAGGATGCCAAGGTCCATAAGCTCCCTCCATCTGTCACCTACGTCCTCTTGTACTGAACAGCTTTTCTTTCTTCATCTTTTCGGTCCCTGCGTTCATCTCAACAAAGAATTAGCGATCCAAATTTAGCATCATTTTGTATTCGAGGTGGGCAGAGAATCCAAAAATGATACTCAAATAAGAGTAACACGACTACAACATAGTTTTAGTCTGGTAAAAGTAAAAAGTATGCATCCAAGAATTACTTTAAGAGGTAGAAAGTCTGCTTAAATAGTACGTAACTGATCAAACTATCATTAATATGTAAAACTTACATCATAAGACAGACCCATATATAAGGTTAAATGGAAATTGTGAGGACAAAGAATGACAATAATTCTTGTAAGTTGCAAAAATTAATATTATGCAGAGTAAAAAGGTAAGTATTTTATAACTTATTTGAGATTTAATCTCTCAGACTTTGTTAAAAGGGAATAAGAGTTAACTGGATGAAAATGTAGATAAAAATCAGGTGTGAAGGGGTTAATATCAACATTCGTTTGAGAATCTGAAACATTTACTGTTTGTGTGACAGAAGGCCTGTCGCAATAAAACACTCAATAAAACAATCGCATAATAAATTAAAACAAGCTCAGTAATTTGCATGATTTATTGTTTTTCTCTTTATATCAAAAATTACAGTCTTCAGTCGGTGCTTTGGTCTTAACTTTTATGAAGATAATTCTGTTTACAGAGACTTTATGATGCGTTTTATTTGTTGCTTTTGTTTATTCATTAGAATATTTAAAATATCTTCCAGTTAAAGAGGAGGAAAATGTGCATTGATCTTTCAGAATGTGTTCGTTCATTATTATGACATTAAAATTTAAATGATCTTCAAACAATATTATCGTTTATCACAAGAACTTCAGGGACAATTTATCGTCAAGCAATTTTTTTTATTGTGACAGTAGTGACAAAAAAAGCAAAAAGGAAGTCTATATATATATAACCATATTACAAATACAATTTATCTGAAGCTCATGGAAATATGTAAATAATAATAATTATTAATTTTCAACACAGCCACAGTGCTAAAACAGCTAATATATTTATTAATGGCTTTAATTCTCTAAATCTTGTACTTCATCTTTCCCGTTTTGCTGATGACGCAGATGTGCTGAAAAGAAAAAGAGGGAAAAGTTTAGTGTCCCAAATTATGTAAAATCACGCTCTCCAGAACTCCGCCATGACGGAGGTCGAAACAACCAAAGCGTTCCTTTAAAGCCCGTCTAAAAACAGACATCTGTAACACAGTGGCCCTCATATTCAGTTCATTTTAAAAGTTACCATGTGCGCGGTCGGCTGCACAAACAGACAAGGATGCAAACCAAACTTGTCATTTTATGGTATAACTTTTTATGAAGAAAGAAACGGCAGTGATGTCAGCGCTCGGAGTAACCGCGGATTAGCAGCCAACACTTTTTACCAGTTAAAAAAAAATACACGCTCATTTT
This sequence comes from Poeciliopsis prolifica, assembly GCF_027474105.1. Classification (NCBI taxonomy): domain Eukaryota; kingdom Metazoa; phylum Chordata; class Actinopteri; order Cyprinodontiformes; family Poeciliidae; genus Poeciliopsis; species Poeciliopsis prolifica. The sequence continues at coordinate 3,581,705 of NW_026562429.1, forward strand.
TCCTCCATTCCTTGACCAAGTTAGGGAAGAAGAGGAAACATTTCTCCAGTGATTTTATCAATTAAGGAAGCAAAGGGTTAAGCCAAACATTGATTAAATGTAGGTGTGTTACATTCTCAGACGAATTAGCTCGACTCGAACAAGCAGTAGCCATGAATAAACTGGCAAAATTAACTCTGGAAAACAATTTCAGTCGCTCTGTTTAATACTCCCGTCCCTCACTTTCGACCTCCATCATGGAGCCTCCAATGAAAAGTGACGTAGTTGCAAAGGGTCAATAGAAAGCCACTTTCCATTTTGCATAAAAGCAAGAACACTCCATCTACAGGAATAAACCTGGAAACCTGGAGTTATTTGAAAGCAGGCAGTGTGATCTAAAGACGTCCATTAATCAAACTCTGAGTCTCTGTGGGGGAGCGTTTGATTCATTCTTCTTCGGTGGGATGAGGACAGATAGCAGAGTAAACCTGAACTCTGTCTGATAATGAGATTCCAAACCTCCACATTCCACAGGTCGGTTTTTCACAAAACGCCCCCTCAAAGACGCATAGGAGACACATACAGCGCAAACATGCAGCACATAACGTTCTGGGAGTGAAGCTAGCCTTTCGCACCGGCGAACAGGTCAGGCTGGAGGTGAATATCAGTTCACATGTCTGCAAATAAAAACAGAAAATATTCCAAACATTTCCACTGATTTCTGACCTGAAATAAACGTCCAGGTTTGGGAAAAAAGAGCACAGAAAACTGTCATTTTTATCTGAAAGGAAAATTGGGTAAAATGAGGAAATGATACCAGAAACTAAATAAATCATTATTTTCTTAAATTATTTGCAAAGGTTGAAATAGGATGAAACACCTAAATTACATGTAAAACTAATCTTAATATCATATATTATTTTATCAATTAGAATAAGTATCATATATATTTCAAGCCTTATTGATCAGAGAAGCATTAGTTGATATTTGCTTGTTTAGTTGAATAATCTGCAGGAAAATGTTGCCAAGACTCCAAAAACACCACAGTTTACCAAGTTTCTGTTGCAAATATGTTAATAAACTTGAAATAAAACAGCTTACAAGTAACTTTCAGTGAGAATTAGGAGCTTGTTTTAGTCAATAACTTCTTAATAACAATGAAAACCTTTTAATTCCACTTTATTTTGCTTATGAGAAGGGGAAATGTTTGTTTTTAAAGTGGAATAAGTACTTTTAAAAAAAAATCAAGATTAAGGAATTATTTATTTAAAACAAGCTCCTTTGTCTTGCTGAAAAGTTTCTTGTGAGTTGAAACTTAAGATATTTGAACTAGGAACTGTACTGAAATACTTGGTAAGATTTTGTGTTTTTTGAAAGCTCTGTAACATTTATGAATATTTTATTTTAGCTTCCATATCAGCAGAATTACTTTTTCTTACAAGTTACTTCTGGCTTTACCTGTAATGGACGTCCGTGGCACTAAATTGGACGGTGAAAATCAAATAGTGCAAAGATAATAAGGCAGACTCTCCTGGATGTTTCTGTCTTTCAAACAACTGTACTCTCATAAAGCATTCTTATAAAAAGCTGCAGCTGCATGTAAAACCTCCTCAGCCCGGGAGGATACCTGTTGGGTGAGTTTGGATTTTACAGAGGAGGAGAGAACCGCTTTGATTTATCGTGTTTGCTCTCCCGCCTCCGCCTCTGTCATCTCTTTTTCTCCACAGCTTTTCAAAAGGTCACGAGGTTAGCAGCAGCAGCAGCAGCAGCAGCAGCAGCAGCAGCAGCAGCAGCAGCAGCAGCAGCAGCAGCAGCAGCAGCAGCAGCAGCAGCAGCAGCAAACTCCGGACTTACGTTCAGGTCACGGAAGTACTCGTTGTAGTCCAAGGCGTAGCCGACCACGAATCGATTGGGGATTTCAAATCCAACATCTGCCAAAACAAACAGATGTTTGAGCCAACATGTTGCGATCAAAATACAACTATCTTTTACTTATAGTTTCAAAAAACATGCATTTTTTTAAAACTTATTTTTATACGTTTTCATTTAACTGAGACTTGATACTGTAACTTTTCTGTTGGGGTGTTTTATTTGACTTTTTTTCCTCTATCAACATTGTGTTTTTCTACAGCACCTTGGTGAAGTTTTAACTTGTTTTCTCATTTAAAAAAGCATCTGAATAATTGTTTATTTGGATTCTTTTAATGCATTTCTAATTTTGTATTAAAAAATTGGCTAGGAAATATATGTGAAATGTAACATTTTTGTATCTTATTAATTGAATAATAATCAGGAAATTAGATTATTTGATTACTAAAATAATTGTTAGTTGCAATACATACATTTTGCACTTAAGATAAAAAAAACCCTTAAGTCTGTAAATATGTTTTACCCAAAATGCCTCCAGCGGCCTCCCACTTTCATCTCCACCTGGTTCAGATTTACTAAATGTTATTTCCTAAAATCCAATTTTAGGTAATAAAATGTTTATTTTCTTATTTATAAAAGTATTTAAATAATTTTTTATTTGGATCTTTTAAAATATTTATTTTGCATAAAAAATGAGAAAGAAATATCTGTAGAATGTGCCAATGAGATATCCGATTAATCGATTAATCATCAGAAAAATTGATAGATGAATTGATTACTAAAATAATCATTAGTTGCAATACAGCTATTTTGCACTTAAAACACCTTTGTCTGTAAATATGTTTTAACTAAAAAGCCTCAGGTGGGGGGAAAATGGCTGCTATTTTAAATACGATTAATCGATTAAAAGATTAATCATCAAGAAAATTGATTAACTGATTACTAAAGTAGCTGTTAGTTGTAGAAAATACTTACAGTCTGTCAGACTTTCAGTCATGTTAGAGAGCCTCTTCACCAGCAGACTGAAACACATCAATCACTGTTAATTAACTGATTTCTTGTTGATTTATAGATCTGACCCGATAAGTTTCTGATTTTCTGTCATAAACTGAAAAGGAAATAAAGCTCTACAATAAGCCATGTGTGCAGCAAGATGATAATCTTCTCTCCAATCTACGGAAAAGCTGCCCACAAAGTGACATCTTGTCCTCCTGCTCATCATGCGCTCGGCATTTCCCTCACAGTGGAAAAACTTTGGGACGACTGAGACGCCGACTCACCCCGCGACCTTGACCATCTTGGGCTCAAAGGTCTCCACATGCTTCAGAAGAGCCTTCATGGTCTTTCCTGTCGACGATGGCCTGAGGGAAGGGAAGAGCAGAGGAAGCCGGAGCAACGAGGGAGGGAGGGATCCGGATCATTGAGACCAGAGATATGAAGATACAAAGAATGGCAGATGGGTTTTTTCCTGATACTGGAAAACTTCCACATTTCTGTGAATGTTTTCTTTTCTCGCCCACCACGAGAAAAGAAACCAGAGGAAACCTCCATTTTTATCACAAGTATCACACCAGAAGATGTCCTTTAATATTATTATAGATTACATGTTCATAATTTATTCACTGACTTTTCCTGTGTTTTTGTACATAAAAGGTTTTGTGTGTTTGTCATCAGAGGTGGATGAAGTGTCCAAAAATTGTACTCAAGAAAGAGTAACATCACTTCAAAACATTTTTACTGAAGTAAAAGTTAAATGTAGCTTCCAAGAAATTACTCAAGCGACTGGAATAAAATCAAATGAAAATATTTCAGTTTTAATATTTTAAATATTTAAATGAATGTATTTAATTTAAATGTATCTATACAAAATTAAATACATTTATTTAAATATTTGAAAATATTTATTTTTAAACATTTAGTAAAATTGCATCAGATGCATTCACTGCAAAAGCACAAAATCTTACCAAGTATTTTTGACCTAGATTCTGGTGCAAATATCTTAGTACAGTTGAAATAACAAAAACTAACTTAAGTAACTTTTCAGCAAGAAGTGGAAGATTGTTTTGACTAAATAAGAACTTAATATTGATGAAAATGTACTTGTTTTGTTGGTAGATTATTTTACTTACAGCAATCATTTTTTTCCATGTTATAAGTGCAATAATCTGGTAATTGAACTAGTACTTTTTCATCATGACTGAGGAACTAGTTACTCAAAACAAGCTCCTATGTATTGCTGAACATTTTACTTGTAAGTTAATTTTGTCTTTTTTCAACTCTATTAAGATATTTGCACCAGAATCTAGACCAAAAATACTTGGTAAGATTTTGTGTTTTTGCAGTGCATATTGTTGAATCCTGACATGTTTAAACCACAAGCTTTTGTGTATTTTATCTGGATTTTAAGTGACAGACCCAAACTACTTGGACATTTTTGGTTATGAAAAGATTAATATTTTGTGTTTCATTTCATGTTTTCACCTGTAAAGAAAAAAGTCAATAATAATTATGCACTTGCTACAAGAAGTAATTCTTGAACTGTAGTTGGAGAGCTAAAAAAATTGTCCAAAGGCCACAAATGGCCCCCGAGCCACACTTTGGACACCCCTGTTCTATGTTGTACCGTCATCTAAAATCCCAATTAAAATACACTGAAGTTTCTGGTTGAAACGTGAAAAGTTGCAATTGGTGACAAGCAAATTAATTTCACGTCATAAATAAAAAGTATGCAGATTATAGACTCACCTCAACAACGAGCACACTCTGGGTCGCATGTAAGACAAGAATAAGGTAGAAAAGCATCAGTAAGTCATCCTTGAATTTTCACACTGTTATGCAAAGGGCGAATAAAAGCAAGACTGTTTCCATGGGGGGTTCTATGGCAACAAAGTTGGATGCATCTTCACTATCTTAGCTAAAAAAAAAAAATACAGACAACTCTTTCAGTTCTCCGCTGTAATGAAACATCTGTTTTCTACAATGACCAAAAGTCACCAGAGTGACCGGGTGCGGAGCGAATGCCCCGCTGCTTCTGGGTTTTCCAACGAATTCCTCGTCTTCTGGCTGTGAGGACTCTTTGTGAGCGTGTCTATGGTTTAGGGACAGCGATTGGAGAGAATGCAGACAGCTGGCCAATTTTGATTCAGTCTGTACCTGAAAACCTTCACATCAGCTTTTGAGACACTCAACTAATCGAGCCAAGTTAAAGAAACTCTGCGCCACAATGTGAGCTGGATGTGTTAACGATTTAGGTTTTCATCGATTTTATTTATTATGATCTTAAGATGTCCCCAACATCAAAAATACTCAGCACAACCATTATTGGGTATTGAATTAATAAATATATGAAAAAATAAACAAATAAGACAATAAACTTTCAAAAAACAAGTACTTGTGGGACTTAAAATACTGTTTTTTGCTTTCAGCACGGCATTGCTAATGCTAGCTTTTACTGAAATAGGTACAAAAGTGGAGATTAATTTCTTTTACTGATATTTTTTCTTTTAATAGAAATTATGGCCAGTTTTTTTATTTTAAAAAAAGATACACAAGTACTTGAAACTGCTACTTTTCTAACTACCAGTAGCAGCTGCACTGAGGCGCTAATGTTAGCTTGTACATAAACACAAAGGACTGGTACATTTGGTACAATAAATCTCAACTGATTTATTTAGCTTTTCCTGTGTATTATTTGCTCAGCAATAAATAGATAACCTCATGAGTTACTGTGTTATGTGAAAAGCAATTACTTATTGGGAGTTTCAAATCATACATTTATAACTTTTTCTCAAGTGCTAGCTGTGCTGAACTGCTAATGCTAGCTTGTACAATAAATTGAGAATCATCACCAGGCTCATAATTACTGTTTTGTTCTAATTAATAAACAGGTTATGAGAAACCCGAGGAGTATTTGCATTGTTTCTGAAGCAATGGCTCAACTATATTTAA